>NC_135502.1:165870340-166200495 GCF_052857255.1 Amblyomma americanum
ATAAATGGCACATGCTACACACGAGGCAATATAGGCACCGTGCGCATCTAACTCCGGAGCGCAACACATAGGCACCGTGCGCATCTAACTCCGGAGCGCAACACACGCGCAACTAGCGCGGCGCGGGCGTTCAGAGAGACAGCGATGTGAACTCGCCGGAGAGGCAGCGAGCGAGGCAGAATTTTGCGCTATGCGTGTGAGGTTATTTCAGACACAAATGAACTTTGCAAAGAGTACAAGAAATTTTTGTGCTGTTGGCTGCAACAGCACTTACCGCAATTCAAGTTTGAAGTTCTGAAAGGCGCAAAAGACACACACACAGGAAAAAAGGGGGATGACACAAAGAGCGCCTACTACCAACCGAGTTTATTGCGGAAACACCTTCTTTTATAAGCCAAGACATATCAACCACGAACCGGAAGCAGGAAAACACATAATCATGGTTTGAATTCACATTTCGAAACACTATCGGCAGAAAAGAAAAAGCCACAAGAACAAACAAAAAACCCCAGAATCTAGGACTATACGTGGCCGTCTAAGAAACCCAGCTCCTGGTGGCAGAGTTTAATCGATGAAGTGCTAATGCACGTGGACCCAGCTTTCTGTATATGATAGGCTTCGATAATCTCTCTTTCAAATTGCTCCCTGCCTCTGCCGATAAACGTTGCCTGTTCCAACACCGGTCCGCAATCTCTGCATTCCCAACAGCGATCCGGCAGGTTGCCCCTGTCATTGTTTTTAATTGTTCTTCTGTGCTCGCTAGCTCTCTCGTTGAAACACCAGACAGTCTGGACGATGTAGGCAGATCCACAGCTGAGCGGTGTGCGATATATGACTTCGGACTTGCAATCGGTGAACCGTATCTGATGTTTGATAGTGCATCGTCGGGGTCGTCTGTTCATCATGGAGCAAATTTTTGCAAGCTTGCATGGTGCTGAAAACAACACATTTACACCATATCGACCCCTACCTTCATGATGTTGTGCGCTATCTTATGCATGTACGGTATTACCACCTTAGGCCTCTTGTCTTTCTGCTTGCTTTGCGTATCACCGGTAGAAGTGACCTGATTCTTTGTAGCAGAGATTCACATATCGCAGTTATCATCAGATACGGGTAGCCAGCGCTACCCAGTCTCAGCAGCTGCTTGTCGAAGCCGGCCTGCACACAATGATCGCAGGATTTCGAAAGAGCTGCGTGTAGGCACGTGATGGCGATGCTGCGTTTTACCAGTTTAGAGTGGGCACTGCTGAACGGCATGAGGCTTTTCTTAGATCGGGGATTGTACACACAACACACATGGACTTTCGGTGTCATCCCCCTTTTTTCCTGTGTGTGTGTCTTTTGCGCCTTTCAGAACTTCAATCATGAACCAACTAGCCCCAAAGCAAGTTCTTCTGCACCGCAATTCACCTGGGATTCAGTTTTACGTGCATCTTCCCGACCGAAAACTGACACGGAAACAGTTTCATTCTAGAAAGTAAGTCAAGCGTTTACTTTCATTGCGGTTCCATATCGCACAGCTGCCCCTGTGAATTATCTCGCGAAGATAAGAGATCTTTCTCTCCTGAATTTTGGGGTCGGCAGAAAAGTGTGCTGAAAAGAGAAAAAAACATTGTCCACAGTGCTCGTTAATGAATCATATTCAAGCGCTTCTACCAAGCACAATATGCGCCCCTTGAAATGCGTTCAAGTGTGTCGCTCAATAACTGTTGTCTTTCACCACTTTGTGGTAATGCCTCGTAAGCATGCGCAGGCAATATCGGGAGTATAAAATTCCGCTTCTTGCATGAAATAAAATTAGTTGGAAGTAAGCGCTCGTGCTGTCTGTCTTTCTTATTCTATGTCCTTGTCTTTTTGTGCTTTTACGGTCAGCATGAAAAACGAATACTTTTTCTTTTTGCCTTTTTTTTCTGAGCAGTGTATACTCTTATGAATGTAGTTTACATTTTCAGCTTTCCGATCAAAGCGAAAGGGGGACACAGGATATTTGTAGTTCGTGCGACATCCTGCTGGCCATTACGTCATGTCATACACAGTAATCTCAAATTAATTATTAGTTTAAGGCTGCCCACCTGAGTTCTAGGTATGCACGGAATATTTTCTTCTTTCCAATGCACTTTATTCTGGGTGCTTATGGAGAGGTCTGCCAAGTTCTCTGGAGGTACTATTACATATTTTTGATCATTTCTGCTTCTGCATCTTACAGACTGAGACATACTCAGCAGCTACATTATACAACCTGACAAACTACACAAACCTTTCGGTAAAATCCTGTTTCTTCCGTATCAAGGCAAAGTCGTTCGACACTGTCTCATAGCTGGGGCAATCGGGCCACGATCGCTTGTCCCATATAAACATTTTCTTTGTGCCGTACTTAATGCCTCTAATATGGTTGACCACATAATCCACCTTCACTGACATTTTAGTTCCCAGAAAGAATGAACAAGCAACATACCACCCACAAAAATATCTTAGAACCATCGCTGTTTGCATAGTCAACGGTTCGACGAAAGCTCGTCTCGTCAGGCATTAGTAGAAGCAAAAGATTAGTCACTGACCAAGTCAAAGTAATAACAAATTGATGTTTCGGAACCCCTACGGGTTCCTTGTTCACAATGAGGCTAAAATGGCAGTGGTCGAAACTTAAATACCCAGAATATGACGTAATGACTGTATGTACACGGGTGGCATCGTCCCTTCCTTCCGGTTCATAGTATCAGGTGTCGTCTGGATGAATGATGACTCAAGCAAAAGCCGTGCCGTCAGGTTCCGCTCTTTGGAAAGAATTGCGGCGTTGTCCCAGGCGATATCATGCGTTTTTTCGTGCGCGTGCTCGGCAATCGCATTGGAAGCCACTTTGTGGTTATCAACATCGCGCTGTTTGCCTTTCATCTTAGCACGCAATGTAGGATGCCATGAGATAAATTAACCGCACACACATGAAATGTAAAAACTTTTCAGTGTTCATGAGAAGAGGATTTTATAAGGGCTCTTAATATGGTCTAGTTTTTCTGATTCAGCCACCTTTCAAAATTTTGGATACACTTTCCGACCGTATGTCGCTCCGCTCCAAAAAGCTGCCACAGCAGCGTCATGTCTGTATTTTCCTGCAGGCAGCTGCAGGCTGCTTCGACCAGGTGCTTGGTCGGTGACAGCTGTGTAAGAAAGAGTAATCATTAAAACTTGCCTAAGCGAACAAACGAATATTCCTTCAAGCTGACTAATTTCGAGGGCGCAGATAAGCATGTCTGCACGATGCACCGTGCCCACACTTGACTATTTTGGCGGTAAATTCAGCGCAGAGGTACGAAGGACACTGGAAGGGGGACAAAACAAGCGCTGCCTCGCAACTAAATTTTATTATGAACGTTGAATTTTTGGACGTTGGAGGTGATAGTGCCCTCTACGCTATCTATTTACTGCGTGTTTATCGCACCCCTATGCCGTTTATCTCTCTCTCTCTCTCTCTCTCTCTCTCTCTCTCTCTCTCTCTCTCTCTCTGTGTGTGTGTGTGTGTGTGTGTGTGTGTGTGTGTGTGTGTGTGTGTGTGTGTGTGTGTGTGTGTGTGTGTGTGTGTGTGTGTGTGTGTGTGTGTGTGTGTGTGTGTGTGTGTGTGTGTGTGTGTGTGTGTGTGTGTGTGTGTGTGTGTGTGTGTGTGTGTGTGTGTGTGTGTGTGTGTGTGTGTGTGTGTGTGTGTGTGTGTGTGTGTGTGTGTGTGTGTGTGTGTGTGTGTGTGTGTGTGTGTGTGTGTGTGTGTGTGTGTGTGTGTGTGTGTGTGTGTGTGTGTGTGTGTGTGTGTGTGTGTGTGTGTGTGTGTGTGTGTGTGTGTGTGTGTGTGTGTGTGTGTGTGTGTGTGTGTGTGTGTGTGTGTGTGTGTGTGTGTGTGTGTGTGTGTGTGTGTGTGTGTGTGTGTGTGTGTGTGTGTGTGTGTGTGTGTGTGTGTGTGTGTGTGTGTGTGTGTGTGTGTGTGTGTGTGTGTGTGTGTGTGTGTGTGTGTGTGTGTGTGTGTGTGTGTGTGTGTGTGTGTGTGTGTGTGTGTGTGTGTGTGTGTGTGTGTGTGTGTGTGTGTGTGTGTGTGTGTGTGTGTGTGTGTGTGTGTGTGTGTGTGTGTGTGTGTGTGTGTGTGTGTGTGTGTGTGTGTGTGTGTGTGTGTGTGTGTGTGTGTGTGTGTGTGTGTGTGTGTGTGTGTGTGTGTGTGTGTGTGTGTGTGTGTGTGTGTGTGTGTGTGTGTGTGTGTGTGTGTGTGTGTGTGTGTGTGTGTGTGTGTGTGTGTGTGTGTGTGTGTGTGTGTGTGTGTGTGTGTGTGTGTGTGTGTGTGTAGGTACAGTATTACGACAAATGCGACTGTTCGCTTTAAAGGTTTATTGTGCCAACAGTTTCGGGAATGGTATTCCCTTCGTCAGGGCAGGCTTAAAATGAAACTGTCTTGTCAATATAAGGACAAAAAGCGGGCGAGGATGTATAAACTCCGCCCTCAAAGCAAACTTGAGAGTGAGGGCAAGGGGCCGTATAATGGACCGCGCAGCAGCTCTCACAGGGGCAGTGGCTGAATAAAACACAGAAAAACGCAGAGCAAAACGGGGAGGTGGAAATAGTAAAGGAGTAGAAAAGACAACGAATTTGAACAGCGATAGAAAAGGGAAAGGAGCATTAAACACGGCTCTAGACGCACCGGGAGGCCGCACTCCCCCCTCCCTCTCTACGACACTCCCGCAAGACGCCACCGGGTCCGCGTGGGCGGCCCGGCCCGGCCCGTATCAGGTATCCTGAGACGCTTACTGGGGACGCGCACGAGAGACACTTGTTGCGCGCCGCAGCGGCAACCTGCAACCGTGTCGTATGCGTATCTTTGCTTCTTTTCTTCGGTAGGCCCTTCCATCGGGCTTTTCTACCAGACATCCTGGCGCCCTTCTTCCCATAAATATACTAGGCCGTTTCAACCCGTGTCCGGCAGTGCGCTTCCCGTGAAAAAGTGGCAGCCGTGGGGGAAAAAGACAACAAATATTGAGCGAAGCCCGAGTGCGTAATGAGAAGGCAGAGAGGAATTTGGGAGAGAAAACGAAAGAGAAAAGAACTCGGCCCTGGTGTGCGCTACATCGACCACGGATTTACATCGCTGACTCTGTGGCGCTTCCTTGCTGCGGACGGACTGCGCACCAGTTTTGAGGGCGTCGGACTGCTGGCCCAACACTTCAAGGCGGAGCTCAACTATCCACTTCATGGTTGGCAGCCGACCCCGTTCGTGCCACGCAGCAGATGCCCTGGGTGCCATTCTGGAGACGCGGCCCCTTCAACATCACCTCCCAGTATACCGCCACTGCCACCGCCAGTGCCGGAGCGACGCTACGACACCCGCAAGACCTACGCCATGGTCGCCCAGCAGGCTGCGCCTGAACAGAGCAGCTGACTACCTGTTGCAAAAGGTACGGCCCGCGGAGAGCAGAAGTGGTCTCAGACGTTCCTGTCAGTGAGGAAAATTATTGATAAGTGTGTGAGATTTGAGCTGCATGCATCTCACCTAACGTCCTACCTGTCGCGGGGTACTGTTCCAAAGAGACTTCGTTTGGGCGAGAAAGAGGAATGGGATATTATACTATTGGAAGCATATCTAAAGCTAACAGAAGCTGTGGTCAACCACAGTAAACAGAAGGTTGCCGAACTTCGAGATGTTGAGGAAACACAGATGCGCCAGCATGCTCTATCTCCTGCCGAACTGTCTATCTCCTGCCGAACTGTGCGAACTGAAAAACTACGAGATAAAAAGAAGGCAGGATGTCTCCAACGATAAGAGCAAAAAACTAGCATGTGACAAAGTTCCACTTCCTTCAGACGAATATACGGGAACCAAGTCGTCCAAGTTGAGCTCTAACTTTTGGTTGGCAGCTGTTGGCCGTGAGACCGTTGTCCCATCTAAAGAGAATGACACGACTCACAGTTCTCTGAATGTTGTTGGTACGGGGTCCGCAGCTGAGAACTGTGAAACATTGTGTGGGTACACAAATGTGTTGAATTTTTCACAAAAGGTTCCCATGCCTGCCCAGCTGAGCCTCCTATCCAATGGTTTAACTTTTTGTCCAGCATCTGGTAAGTTTAATGAGTTTCAACTCTTTCAGGATCTGGACAATTTCGCACGAAACCTCCGCCTTAGGTAGTATTTCCACGAGCACACCAGCGACAGAGAACAAACGTGGACACCGAGTGAACAACGCGATAGACACCTTGATATGTATATATCTGCGGTGCAGAAGGATATCATCAAGGCGTATGGAAAACAACGTCCAGTCCGCAGCAATCTTTCGAATAAGGAACAGCAGGCTTTGGAAACGTTGCGTAAAGATGAAAACATAGTAATAAAACCGGCTGACAAGGGTGGAGCTATAGTAATCCTGGACAAATCAGAATATTTAAATGAAGGCCACCGCCAGCTTAACGATGCTCAGTTCTAAAGGAAACTTCCGAACGACCCCACAAGTCAACTAGTGATAGTGATAGAGGACACTCTTGCTGGACTCGCTAAGAACGGTAAAATAAGTGTGGCAATGTTAAAATCAATGTTGCCGAGCAATCCAGCTCCCGGCCGTTTTTATCTCCTCCCTAAAATACATAAGGCCAACCATCCTGGCCGTCCAATCGTGTCCAGCAATGGGGCTGTGACGGAGAACATATCTAATTTTATCAACTTTCTCATCAAGGACAACCCTCCCAGTTTTCCTATCAAGGACACAAGTCATTTCCTTCGGGAAATTTCCAACTTAACCATCCCCACAGGAGGCCTTCTAGCGACTATGGATGTTTGCTCCCTGTATACAAACATCCCGCACACCGACGGCATAGCAGCAGTGCTGGCAGCCTTCGAAAGCTCAAATTCTTTGGTAGATTTGGACAATGGAACTCTTTCCGTCCTTGAACTGGTCCTGAATTCGAACAATTTTGAGTTTCATGGTGAGCACTACCTCCAGATGAGCGGTACTGCGATGGGCACAAAAATGGCACCTAACTACACTGGAATCTCCATGGCGTCACCGGAAATTCCGTTCCTTGACAAACAGCCAAAAAAAAACACTTTTCTACAAGCGTTTCCTGAACGACATATTTCTTGTATGGGAACATGAGGCAAGCCTGTTGGAATTCATAGCTCAGTTTAATGCCCTGCACCCCTCAATCAGGTTCACCCACAGTATCTCCGACTCGAGAATTAATTTTCTCGACGTGGAGATATCGGTAGACGGTAACTGCCTTTCGACTACACTATACAAAAAGCCCACGGATAGGCAGCAATATCTTCATTTCCAGAGTAGCCATCCGAAACACTGCAAAACAAGCATTCCATACTCTCAGGCGCACAGATACCGAAGAATATGTTCTACAACAGAGGAATTTGACCAACATACAAGGACTCTCAAAGCCGCTCTGTCACGACAGAAATACCCCGGGGAAATAGTGGATGACGCGATTGAACGCGCTCGCAACCTAGAGCGCACATCCATCATGGCAGAAAACAAGGTCAAAGACGACAGCAAAACAAACTTAGTCCTTACATTCTCCTCAACGGCTCCCAGAGTAAGTAATATACTAAGCCGTCATTTTAATATAATCAGACAGAGTAATAAGTTGTCACTAATATTCAAGGAACCGCCCAGAGTGGTGTACCGCCGGGACAAGAACCTGAGAGACTTGCTTGTCAATGCGAAAACAAAGAACTCTACCCAGGGTGGGTGCCACCCATGCGGAAAACCTTGGGTGCAAAGTCTGTCCGCACATTTTAGACACCAAACTGGCAAAATCCAAGTTCGACAACTTTGTGTTTCACATAAGCGAAGACCTTGGCTGCGACTCAAGCAATGTGATTTACAAACTTCATTGTGAGGTGTGTGGACAAGATTATATTGGTCAGACCAAGACATCATTTCGCTTCCGCTTTAACAACCACAAAGCTCACGTGTCATCATTACCCAGCTTACCTCTTTCCAAGCACCTGCGTTTGCAACTCCACAGTTTCGAAAACATCTACATCATCCTTCTCCAGTCCGGGTTCCCTAGCACTTACTACAGGGAACAAAGGGAGTCATACCTCAATCACAAGTTTGGCACGTTCTCCCATGGCATGAACGTTACTCCTGGGAGGCTCTCCTGCTTGAGGGAGACAACGTAGGAAATTTCACCCGTCACAGGATTTGGACAGCATTATAAATCAAAATACGCCGGATGTTGATCTTGACAACTTCAACCATGCTCTAAATGGCTGGGAATGTAGCTGTTTATTTTGTCAGTAATCTCCTTTGTCCAACTTACAGCCAGCTTCCATGTTCTATCTGGAATCGACACCTATATTCTAACTCTATCACCTAGCCCACTGGGACCACGCGGCAGCCCCCGCGGGCCGCAAAGCTTTCACGGTTTCCGCACACATGTATTATTATTTTCTTCTTTTTTTAACTTCCGTTTGATAAATTTCTTGTATTCTGTGCTATGTCTTCCGCGCCTTATTCATTCTCATTAACCATTTGGTATTTGTTTGGCACCACATTCTATTCATTTTTTTGTGTTTTAATATTTTCTTCTTTCAAAGTTCTCTTGTGCTTATAATTTTTGTGCTCTTTTTCCCTTTCGTTTTCTCTCCCAAATTCCTCTCTGCCTTCTCATTACGCACTCGGGCTTCGCTCAATATTTGTTGTTTTTTTCCCCAACGGCTGCCACTTTTTCACGGGAAGCGCACTGCCGGACACGGGTTGAAACGGTCTAGTATATTTATGGGAAGAAGGGCGCCAGGATGTCTGGTAGAAAAGCCCAATGGAAGGGCCTACCGAAGAAAAGAAGCAAAGATACGCATACGAGACACGGTTGCAGGTTGCCGCTGCGGTGCGCGTCCCCAGTAAGCGTCTCAGGATACCTGATACGGACCGCCCGCGCCTTGCGGCGGCGTCTTGCGGGAGTGTCGTAGAGAGTGAGGGGGGGAGCGCGGCCTCCAGAGCCGTGTTTAACGCTCCTTTCCCTTTTCTATCGCTGTTCAAATTCGTTGTCTTTTCTACTCCTTTACTATTTCCACCTCCCCATTTTGCTCTGCGTTTTTCTGTTTTATTCAGCCACTGCCCCTGTGAGAGCTGCTGCACGGTCCATTATACGGCCCGTTGCCCTCACTCTCAAGTTTGCTTTGAGGGCGGAGTTTATACACCCTCGGCCGCTTTGTGTCCTTATATTGACAAGACTGTTTCATTGTAAGCCTGCCCTGACGAAGGGAATAACATTTCCAAAACTGTTGGCACAAAAAACCTTTAAAACGAACAGTCGCGTTTGTCGTAATACTGCACACACACACACACACGCACGCACGCACGCACGCACGCACACAGACAGACAGAGAGAGAGAGAGAGATAAACGGCATAGGTGCAATAGACACGCAGTACATAGATAGCGTAGAGGGCACTATCACCTCCAACGTCCAAAAATTCAACGTTCACAATAAAATTTAGTTCAAGTCAAGTCAAGCTTATTTTTCTTTTCGTCGAAAAGAAAGGGGCCAGGACTAAAAGCTGTGAAAGACAGCTTGACAAGGCCCTGGCCCCCTACAATAATTGGCAGAGCAACAGCTAGGAGAAAGATCAGTTTGCATTATTTTATACATCGAAGAGTTTCATATTATTACTTTTGTCCGTATGAAAATAAGACACACAGTAAAGCACAAAACAGAAAATTAGACACATCCTAAAAACACAGTCTTAAAATTAGAATACATCAAGATAACATTCTAAATACAAAGCAACACTAGGTTCATAACAGTTGTTCACGGCAAAAAAGACAAATTCGGCGATTAGACTCATATACTGGATCGAATCCTGTTGCATGCAACTTATTCAGTAGTTTTGGTACAGTGTAGCATAATGATTGAGTGTATAAATACGTGCAAGGCACTGAGACAAGATATTTTTCTTTGTGCCGGGTTTGTCGGTCTCGGATATTTTCTTTTAATTCTGCAAGGTTTACAACAATACTTACATTGGATTTTATGAAATATTTATAAGCTACGATTATCTTGTAATCAAAAAAGGAGAACACAGAAAGGACATTATACTTCAAGAAAAGCTCTTTGGTTGGATGACAGTAAGACACACCCGCAAAATACCGTAATGCTCTTTTCTGCAACAAGTGTAATTTGGATAAGTTGGTTACCCCTGTGGTGCACCAGACTAAGCTGCAGTACTGTAAGAGCGGTAGCACAAGCGCGTTATGTAACAAGAGTTTTATTTTAGAAGGCAGCAAGTATCTTGTTCGGGTGATGGCGCCAACTGCTGACGCAACTTTTGAATGCAAGTAATCTATGTGGTCGTTCCATGTAAGGTGTCTTGAAAAGACCACTCCCAGTACTTTCACAGAGTTCACAATTTCAACTTTTTCTGTTCCTAATCGTACACTCAAGGTATCCGGTAATTCCTTCCCTCTTGGAATGTATAGGACTGCTTTTGCTTTGCTTGTGTTTATTTTTAAGTAGTTTGCTTTGACCCAAGAGTCCAAGTCCAGAAGCGCCATATTTGCTCGCTCCTCTACATCTGCTTGCGTACTTCCGGGAACGAAAATGGTGGTGTCGTCCGCATAGGAATTAAACTTTACGTCCTGAGTGCAGTGCACCATATCATTATTATAAATAAGGAAGAGTAGCGGTCCGAGTATGCTTCCCTGTGGCACGCCGGCATGAACGGATTGCAAAGATTTAATGTTATTTATTTCGACATATTGTGTCCTGTTGCTAAGGTATGATGTAAGAAGCGCATGTGGTGTTCCACGAACGCCGTATCTGTGCAATTTTGAAAGAAGGATAGTGTGATTGACAAGGTCAAATGCCTTTGAAAAATCGACATAGATGCCCAGTACCATACGTTTTTTGGTGAATGCTTCAATGATAAATTCTTTTTCCGTTAAAAGTGCTGTTTCTGTTGATCGATGCTTCCTGAAACCATGTTGATAATCGAGCAGAAAATTAATACGCGATAAAAACGAGTTGCGAGACAGCGCTTGTTTTGTCCTCCTTCCAGTGTCCTTCGTACCTCTGCGCTGAATTTACCAGCGCCGCGCGGCAGCGTGACCCGACCATCTTCAGCGGCACAGATGACACGGATGAGGAGGATTGGTTGGCCTCCTATGAACGCGTAAGCGCATACAACAAGTGGGACGATAGCGTCAAGCTCACCAACTTTATCTTTTATCTGAGCGACGTAGCCAATCTCTGGTTTCGAAACCACGAGGCTGACATCTCAAGCTGGGCAGCTCTAAAAACCAGTCTGACAGAAGTATTTGGCCGTACCGCAGTGCGAAAGCTCCGTGCCGAGCAACACTTGAGAAGTCGGGCCCAGCAAACCGATGAAAACTTCACCAGTTATATAGAAGATGTCGTCGACCTCTGCAAGCGTGTCAACCCTTCTATGAGCGAGGCCGACAAGATCAGACACATTATGAAAGGCATTGAGGATGATGCCTTCCAGATGCTCGTCGCCAAAGATCCCCAGACTGTCTCCGGTGTCATCGGCTACTGCCAAAGCTTCGATGAGCTGCGCAAACAGCGCCTTTCTACCTGGCGTGCAGGCTTTCAGGAGGCCGCACTTTGCAGCTTGGCTCTCCCAGGGGACGGTGCTCTGGATCAACAGTCGCTCCTCCAGAGCATCCAGCAATTTGTACGTGAGGAAGTCGCACGCCAGCTATCTTTGTCTACCTGCCCGCCTACGCCTGCGCCGTCGCTCACTCCCAACCTACAGCGTGTTATCGAGGAGCAGGTCGCTGAAGTCCTGCCACCTCCTTCTCAGCCAACCCTGATCGCGGCTCCTCTGACGTACGCCGATGCCGTCGTGCGGTCGTGGCCCCCACCTGCTGCCCCTGTCTACAGGCCACCTACCCGGCAGTTAGAACCCCAGCGACCTGCAACCCCACCTTACCGTCCGGTTGCCCACCCCCGATCACAGCTGCAGCCACTCAACCCCTGGCGCACACAAGAAAGACAACCGCCCTATTTGCTACGCCTGTGGCGTCGCTGGTCACGTAGCTCATTTGTGTCGCAGTCGTGACCACCATCCCTACGATTATAGGCGTGAGCTGACGTACGACCTTCCGCCGTCGTCCTCGCCTTCGTCACACTTGCTGCCTCCAGATTCTTCTTCTCCTAGTTACCATCCCCGCTCCCACCGCTCACCGTCTCCTGGCTGTCGTTCCCGTTCTCCAATGCTCCGTCGCCAACCCGCCGTCCACGCGGAAAACCAACCACCGCAGTTCCGGAGGCAAGAACTGCGTCACCAGCGGCTCACTCAAGACCTGTTTCTGCACCTGCCAATATTATTACTGTTTTCGTTGAAGGAGTCGCCGTCGAAGCACTTGTTGACACTGGCGCAGCCGTTTCGGTTCTCAGTCACACACCCTCTGTCGCAGACAAAAAAGTGACGACGCCCCTTCCTCCCGTTTCTCTCTGCACGGCCAGCGCTCAAGACATTCGACCGTTAGCCGCCTGCACCGCCCGCCTGCTCATCGGGAACGTTCCCTACACAATCGAGCTCATCATCCTCGCCCGCTCCTCTCACGGCGTTATCCCTGGTTGGGACTTCCTCTCCTCACATCACGCCGTTATTGACTGCGCCCATGCTCAGTTTGACTTGTCGCCCTACAGTGACGCCCCCTTGGACGTAACCGGTGCTGCTGCCGCTACTGTGGTCGTCTCAAAGGACACAGACGTTCCACCTTTCTCTTCAGTTAGGTGCCTCTTTCTTGTGCTGCGCTCTCAGATGCAACTGTGACTTATACTCCCTCTTTACGATTATTCCGTCAATCTGCAATGCACCATCTAGCCCGTCAGCAGGTGTTGTTAAACTATCTTTACGATGCGCTGACCAGAAGTCTGTTTTGCTGCCTCATGCTGTGCTGACAATTGTTTGTGGCTCCAGCTCTATTTATGTGGCCAACCCGTTCTCCTGCCCTACCACTTTACTCCGTGGCCAATCGCTTGGCAGCATTGCCGTTCTCGATCCTGCCACCGCATACCCCCTCGTTGATAGCGCGGCCGGCCTTCACGTCAGTGCCATTACGCCTGTTCCCATCACGAATCAGTCGTCTGTAGATATTTTTCGCCGTTCCGTCCACGCCACCCTGACGTCTACACAACGAGACCAGCTTGTAGCCGTTCTGCAGTGTTTTCAAGCTTCGTTTGACTACCAGCAACCTTCCTTGGGCCACACCACCACCGTTACCCACTGCATTGACACTAAAATCCATGCCCCTTTGCGCCAACGTCCGTACTGTGTGTCAGCCACAGAGCACCGCCTCATTGACGAGCAGGTGACCGACATGCTCAAGCGCCGCGTGATACAGCCATTGCACAGCCCGTCGGCATAGCCAGTGGTTCTGGTCAAGAAAAAAGACAGTTCTGCGTGGACTACCATCATCTGAATAAGATTACACGCAAGGACGTTTACCCTCTACCCCGTATCAATGATGCCCTTGACTGCCTGCAGGGCTCCGAGTTCTTTTCTTCATTGCACTTGCGCTCCGGTTACTGGCAGGTGCCGATGGCGGAGGCCGATCGCCCAAAAACTGCATTCGTCACACCTGACAGGCTCTATGAATTTAATGTAATGCCCTTCGGCCTCTGCAATGCACCCGCCACATTTGAGCGCATGATGGACAACATACTCCGAGGGCTCAAATGGCACACATGATTTTGTTATCTAGACGACGTTGTAATCTTTTCCCCGGACTTTTAGTCTCACCTCCAGCCTCGAGACTGTTCTTCGCTGCCTGGCCGATGCTGGCCTCCAACTTAATTTGAAAAAGTGCCGCTTCGGAGCTCGGCAGCTCACCATTCTCGGACATGTCGTGTCGAAGGATGGCGTTCTCCCGGATCCGGCCAAGTTGCGAGCTGTGGCCGAATTTCCAAAGCCCAGTTCTGTAAAAGACCTCCGCAGCTTCGTCGGCCTCTGCTCCTACTTCCGCCGCTTTGTCCGCAATTTCGCCACTATCATCGACCCCCTGAACAAGCTCCTTTCCAGCCACGACCTTTCGGCCTGGTCGCCAGCATGTGATGAAGCGTTTACGACACTCCGTTGCCTCCTCACCACTCCACCAATTCTGCGCCACTTCGACCCTCGTTCTCCAACGGAACTCCACACCGATGCCAGCGGCGTCGGCCTCGGTGCAGTACTCGCTCAACGCAAGCAAGGCTTTGACGAATACGTTGTCGCTTACGCTAGCTGGACACTCACAAAAGCTGAAGCCAACTAGAAGGAGTGTTTAGCCACCCTTTGGGCGATCATCAAATTTCGCCCCTACCTGTACGGGCGCCCTTTTGACGTCACCGATCACCACGCCCTCTGCTGGCTGTCCTCTTTGAAAGATCCCTCTGGTCGACTGGCGCGATGGGCTCTGCGACTCCAAGAGTACGACATTCGCGTTATCGTTCCAATCGGAAACATGCCGATGCTGACGCCCTCTCACGTTCCCCTGTACCATCTGAGGCAGCGCCTTGTATATCCGCCCTGCCTTCTTTGATGAAGTTTGAGTTCGCTGATATGGCTTCCGAGCAACGCAAAGACCCGTGGATCACTTACCTTTTTGATCTCCTATCTGGCCAATCGTCTCAATCTCCTTCCCGTGCTCTCCGTCGTCAGTCCCGCCATTTCGACATCCGAGACGGGCTCCTTTACCGCCGCAACTATCTCCCGGATGGTCGCAAGTGGCTTCTCGTCATTCCGACACATCTGCGCTCCTTCATTTGCTCTTCCTACCACTAGATCCCCAGTGTGCCCATGCCGGATTCTTGAAGACTTTCACCCGTCTACGGCAGCGGTACTACTGGCGTGGGATGGCCCGTTACGTCCGCCAGTTCGTTCAGTCCTGCACCGCATGCCAGCGACGAAAACATCCACCTCGCCGACCCACCGCTCCTATGCAGTCGCTGCCTTGCCCAGTACAGCCCTTCGAGCGTGTTGGCATTGACCTCTACGGCCGTCTTCCCAGCACATCAACTGGGAACCGCTGGATGATCGTTGCCATCGATCACCTTACACGTTACGCTGAAACATCGCCTTTACCATCCGCTACAGCCCACGACATTGCATCCTTCATTCTCCATGGCATCATTCTTCACCATGGTGCGCCCGAAGGGCTGCTCAGTGATAGAGGTCCGGCCTTCCTCTCAGAATTTGTAGAAGCTCTCCTTCACGAATGCAACGTTGTTTACCGCACCAGCTCCGCCTACCATCCCCAGACAAATGGCATGGTTGAGCGTTTGAATCGCACCCTCGGCGACATGCTGGCCATGTATGTTGCTTCCGACCATTGTCGCTGGTACCGCGTTCTCCCTTTTGTTACATACGCTTATAACTCCGCTGCTCAAGCCACCACCGGATTCTCTCCGTACCTTCTCCTGTACGGCCGTGAGCCTTCTTGCACAATGGACACCATTCTACCTTACCGCCTTGATGCTTCCAAATTTACAACTCTTTCTCAAGCCGCAACTTATGCCGAAGAACGCCGACAGCTTGCCCAGTCCTTCACTTCTCACGCCCAGCAGCAGCAGAAAAGCACCCGTGATCCCCCTGCACTTTCTCCCGCTTACCTTCCTGACTCTTTGGTCTGGCTCTGGGTACCCTCCTCAGGTCCCGGTCTTTCCTCCAAACTTGTTAGCAAGTACCAGGGACCCTACCGTATTCTTCAGCAGACATCCCCCGTCAATTACCTTATCGAACCCCTTACGCCATCCCCTGATCATCGCCGCCGAGGCCGCGAAATTGTCCACACGACCCGCCTCAAACCTTACTACGACCCCACCGTCGTCACATCGCCCTAGGCTGCCAGGATGGCGCCCTTTCACCCGGGGGAATTGTAAGACTGGACAGGGGCTTTAGAATCTTCAGAGGCTGGCGCTCAACGAAGAAGACGACGAGAAGCGCCGAACGCTCGGTCGCTCGTGCGTGCTCTGGACTGAACGCGGTCTCTGATCTGTGCCTGGACGGTTCCACTGGTTGTTTGTGACGCTGTGCTTATTACTGTGCTCTGCTCTAATTACTGTGCTGTGCAGTGGTGTGCTGTGTTCTTATTACAATATATATATATATATATATATTTGCGCTCCTTCTTAATAAAATTTAGTTGCGAGACAGCGCTTGTTTTGTCCCCCTTCCAGTGTACTTCGTCCCTCCGTGCTGAATTTACCGCCAAAATGAACTACATCCAACTCACCATTCTTTTGCCACGCTTGAACCCCGTCTTTCGCCAAAATTTCTTTCACGTCGTGAACATGGCAGGAGTAAGAAACAGGTGCCTGTTGCCACATCGTCTGCTACGGCGCGGAGCCATCTCACTCCGGACGCCAAAGTGCCTGTTGGTGGCGAAGGTTACCTGATTGGTGGCTAAAATCAAGACAAGAGTAAAATTTCACAAGTGATGGCTAGGTGGCTTCAGTCATCGCCCAATTTGAAGGGTGGCATGTTGCCTTATCCATCCATCCATCCGGTGGAGGTGCCAGCATCTACCTTGGTGCCAGGAGGGCGCACGGTGCCTATATGATGTTTCCATCCCACCACTGACCGATTTCTGAAGAAGCAATGGATTACCACAGATCTACTTTGGGCATTAATCCCCTCTCCACTGTGGCCTGAACATGCCGCTTGCGTAGCCACTGAAAAAGCAGGGAGCGCGCGCTCCTCACTAACCTCTAAAGCAATGTGCCATTATCTTACCATTTTAGGTGCAGTTGACAAGCGGATCGGTGCTTTCGAGGCTTGTGAGCTGCGCAGCAGTCAGCAGACCCCATACGGAAGAAATTGAGTAAAAAGCAGAAACGCACGCTGACAACGCAAGCCACTCTCATACAGCCGACTGCAGCCTTACAGATGAACTGTTCATTTGTGCTACAGTGACATCTTGCATTTGCTTTTCTCGAAGTGCATTTCGTATATTCATCTCCTCAACCTTCAGCTTGCTCATTTGATACTTAAGCTTTTGAACAATTGACAAGATCAACGTCTCTTCTTCCTTCAAATACTGAGCATATCGGCGCTCCGCCATCTTTGTTTACATCGAAGCAGGCTGCGTTCCAATGGCTGCGTTCCAATACTCCCAAGTAGACGGCTGCTTAGACGTCTAGCCGGACAGCCGCCATCTTTTTTCAAGCAAGGGGAATTGATTAAACAGACATTACCGGGACTAATATATGCGGACGATATAGTGATAACGGCTGACAACAAGGAAGACCTGCAGAAGTTGTTAGACATATGCAGTACAGAGGGAGATAGATTAGGCTTCAAGTATAGTAAGGAAAAATCTGCAGTCATGACATTTAATGAAGAGGGCGGCGAGCATAGAATACAGGAGTTCGTGCTAAAGGTAGTGAATGAGTACAAGTATCTTGGGGTGTGGATAAATATCAGTGTTGAGTATCTGACAGAGCATGAAAAATATGTAATGAATAAAGCTAGTAGGAATGCAGCTGTCATGAAAAATAGGGCACTGTGGAATTACAATAGGTATGAGGTGGTAAGAGGGATCTAGAAAGGGGTAATGGTCCCTAGCCTCACCTTCGGTAATGCGGTCCTGTGTATGAGGCCACATGTTCAAGCAAGGCTGGAAATTAGGCAACGGGGAGTGGGGAGGTTAGCTTTGGGAGCACATGGCAATACACCAAATCAGGGGGTACAGGGTGATATGGGATGGGCGTGTTTCGAGAGCAGAGAGGCTAGCAGTAAGATAGCATTTGAGGAACGATTGAGAAAGATGGAGGAAAAGCGGTGGGCTAGGAAAGTTTTCAGATACCTGTATATAAAGAATGTTGACACGAAATGGAGAATGCGAACTAGAAAATTGACAAGCAAATATCTGGACAACAGTAAGGGGGCAAATCAGCAATTATCGGTTAAGGAAAAGGTTAAAGGAACAGAGAGAGCTTTGTGGAAAACAGGGATGCTGACGAAATCGGCACTGGAAACATACCGGACCTTTAAACAGGAAATTGTCAAAGAAAATATCTATGATAATTGTAGGGGAAGTTCTTTGTTGTTTGAGGCCAGGACTGGAGTTTTGCGGACTAAGACGTATAGAGTCAGGTACCAGGAGATAGACATTTTGTGCATTGCGTGCGGAGAGGAGGAGGAAACGGCTGAACACTTGATACTTTTCTGTAAAGGGCTGCACCCTACAGTGGAAGGCAGCGGGGCTGACTTACCCAAGGCATTGGGGTTTAGGGATAGTGAAGGGAAAGTGGATTTTAAGAGGTTAGAAGTAACCAAGCGAAGGTTATCTTATTGGTTGCTAAAAGCAAGACAGGAGTAAAATTTCACAAGACATGGCTAGGTGGCTCGAGCCACCGCCCGATGTAAAGGGTTCAGCCGTATCCATCCATCCATCGATTTGGGTATCAATGGGGGGTGTATCAGTCGAGGTGGCCAGCGACCAAATGCTCTTTATTGCTGATACGTACAGTGCTTTTATAGCCGCAAGGGGTGTGGCAACCAAGGCGCATATCTAATCTAGGCGAGCACGATGAATCGCCGCACCAGGCATGGCACGTGTGTCATTCCCGATACATCTTCCCTCCTGTGGAGAATAGATGGCAAGTACTTGGTTGAAATTGCGGTCGTACCGCAGGCGCTGCGGTGGTCTCCTATCTCTGGTAGATCGGCGCAATGTAAGAGCCTGCGGAGCCGTTGAGCTCACAGTCGGCCCAGTCGTAGTCACGGGCGGCGGCGCCTGCGGAATGTTCTCGGAGCTCACAGGCGAGTCTCCAGTTGCAGCAGGTGCCGTGGGTTGCAGTGCTTCACACGCTCGTTCGCTCTCCCGGTCGTCACATTCGAGGGCTTCTTGCTGGAACAGCTCACCAGTTGGAAGCAGATGCTGTCGGTTGCGACGTAGCACTCTGTTGTCCTGGGTAACTACTCGATAAGACCTCGGTGCAACTGCTTCGGTAACTTGAGCTCGGCGATTCCATGTCTTTTCCTGTACTCTCACGACATCGCCGGTATTGAGAGGTGGTAACGTTCTCCCCCGAGTGTCTGCCTGGGCTCGCTTGAATACTGGTATGCTTGGCTGCTGCCTGAAGTCTGGGAGTAGAGTGCGAAGCCTCCTGCCCTGCAAGAGTTCACCAGGGGAGCGGCCATCTTTCGAGCGGAGTGGATCTGTAGTTGAGCAACCCGAGCCAGAAGTCTTCTTTTGTTTCTTCCGTTTTCTTTAGAATTCTTTTCACAATCTGAACCCCCTTCTCAGCGAGTCCATTCGATCGCGGGAACTCGGGGCTCGACGTGACTGAAGTCGTACCGGGATGCAGAGAGCAAATTCATAAGACGAAAACTGCGGCCCATTGTCCGTGTGGACTTCCATTGGAATGCCGTATCTTGAAAAGATGGCGCTCAACTTCTCAATTACGGCACTGGATGTTGTACGAGTCAGCTTCTCCACTTCCGGGAAGTTCGAATGGGCATCAAAAACCGACACGTACGAGCTGCCTCCGTACTGAAAAATGTCAACGCCCACGCGGTATCATGCATGGGCCGATGTAGGTCTGATCATAAAAGGCTCACTTTGCTGTTTGTATGTATATTTGCGGAAAACTGCACAACTCTGCAACAGGTTTTTGATATCAGAGTTCAGCCCCGGCCAGAACACTAGGCCCCTGGCTCTTGCTTGGCACTTGTTGCTTGGCACTTCCTTTCGCATTGACTTCGGGACTACAACTTTGCTGCCTTTAAATACAATTCCTTTATTCAATGAGAGCTCGGACGCGAATGGCTTCATTATTCCCACAATGTCACCGTGGCCATTAATGTAGCGCATCACTGACTGCAAGTCCTGATCATTCGCCGTTGCTTTGACCAGATGGGCCAGTGTTCTAGCGCTTACCAAGGTTGACATGACTGCAACCGCGTGGACCTCCACATCTTCCGTGTCGTCGGAGTAGTCCTTAGTCGCTGTCCCTGGAGCCCTTGATAGCATGTCTGCGAGAAAGAATTTCTTTCCTGGTGCATACTGCAGTTCAAAATCATAAGCCATTAGCCGCAAGAAAAAACGTTGAGGCCTGGGTGGTGTTGCATTTGGGTTGTAAGCCCCAAGGGTAGCGTTGGCCTGGCGGCCTGGGGCAAAGCTGGAAACATCCGAAGGTCCCGGCAAAGGATGACTCGACTGGCAACAGAACAACTTGTTTATTCTGGCATCGCAAAAGAGCAGCCGGTCAGGGCGACCACGTTACTCGAAGGAAGGAATCGAAGTCTCTCTCGCGTCCGGCGCAGCTGTCTTTTTTTATACCCTCGGAGTCGAGGGCAAGAGGGAACGGCTTGGGAAGAGTCATCCGATACGGCGACGCTTGAACATGTTCAGGCGTGACGGGCGCGTCCGCCAGGCCGGCGCCGGTCAGACCTCCTCGCCTCCCAGTTGAGGAGCTCCTCTCCCCGGCTGCCGCGCTTTGACAAGCGTGGGCAAAACAAGCACACACACACACACGCACGCACGACGACACGTGGCACTGAAACATGCCTGGACGCGCTTGGCGGGAGGCGTCGCGGCGGCGATGAACGAAGCCGCGGCGTCCGTTGCATCCGCGCCGGCTATACCGCGCGTCGTAGGTAGGCGAGACGTAACAGACCGCCCCGCCGGGAGAAGGAGATCCCGATGGTCAGGGGACTGCATCCGCTGTCCAGAGGGATGTCGCTCGATGATGCTCGTAATCGAAACCGATCGTCCCTCGACGTTGCTTGAGCGCAGCGCACAGAGAAGGCCTCGTTCTCGGGTTCAGGATCACATAGGACACTGTAAAGTCACTTCGGGAGAGTTGCCATTTTTGTGCTCGTTCCCAGCAAGCGTTAGAACTACGCCGAAACGCAACCGCTCAGTCAGCAAGCACGAGACAACCCTCACTAAGCTCTGCCAGGCTCTTTCCCCTTTTATACTACTGCCTAGTTCCTTACAGTAGTCAAGCAGCACTCAGAACGCGTCCACAAATTGGAAAATTGCACTAGAAAGCACATAATCACTTTGAAACACTAAACAAAAGCAATATGTTAAAAATCCTGCCTCAGGAAGAAAACATCAGTAACCAACAACTTTGAGGCGGATTCCTACGTTAGGGGCTTCGACTTAAGCCATCGGCGTTACCGTTGAGACTCCCCTTTTTGTAACGCACCTCAAAGGAATATTGTTGCAAAGCGAGGCTCCAGCGCAGGAGGCGGCCATTTTTGGGAGAGATGTTCTGCAGCCATTGGAGAGGGCAGTGATCTGTCTCAATGATAAACCTCGAGCCGGCTAGGTAGCATGACAATTTCTGAACGGCCCACACGAGACACGCACACTCTTTCTCGGTGGCGCTGTACGCCTGCTCACGACAGGTCAGCTTACGACTAGCATACAGGACGGGGTGTTCCACTTCTCCATTGTCCCTTTGGCACAGTACAACGCCCATGCCTCGCTCACTAGCATCGCACTGAACAACGAACCCTTTGGTATAGTCTGGCGATCGTAGCACAGGCTGGCTTGTTAGGGCGCTCTTTAGGGCGCTAAAAGCTCTCTCCTTTGTCTCGCTCCAGACGACTGTTTGGGGCTCTGTTTTTCTTAGAGCATCCGTCAGGGGAGCCGCGATATCGGAGTACCTGGGGATGTACCTCTGATAGTAGCCGGCGACACCCAAGAACGACCGAATATCGGTCTTCGTGCGCGGTTGCGGGAAGTCTCGCACAGCGGCCACCTTTATTTCAGAGGGGCGGCGACGACCCTGTCCAATCACGTGACCGAGGTAGACAACCTCTGCCTGTGCTAATTGGCACTTGGGAGCCTTGACTGTCAAGCCCGCTTCGCGCAGGCGGGTTAGCACTGCCCGCAAGTGTGCCATATGCTCAGACCAGGATGCGGAGAATATCGCTACGTCGTCTAAATACGGTAAAGCAAATTCTTCCTGTCCCCGCAACACTTTGTCCATGAGGCTTGAAAAGCAGTATGGCGCGTTCTTCAAACCAAAACTCAAAACTTTAGGACGGAATGTTCCCATTGGTGAAATGAACGCCGCATACCTACTAGCCTCCTCTGTAAGTGGAACCTGCCAATAACCCCTGACAAGATCTAGGGTGGAAATAAACTGAGCGCTACTAACTTTCTCAAGGCGCTCCTCGATGTTAGGGATCGGATAAATTTGATCCTTAGTGATAGAATTAAGCCTGCGGTAGTCGACGCAAGGACGAGGTTCCTTGCCCGGTACCTCAACTAAAATCAAAGGGGAGGTATAATCACTCTCACCCGCCTCAATAACATCGAGCTGTAGCATTTTCTTTACCTCAGCCTCCATAATATCGCGCTGGCGGGGTGACACCCGGTACGCCTTGGATCGTACTGGCTCTGGCGAGGTAAGTTCTATATCATGAGTAAGGACAGAAGTCCTACCAGGCCTCTCAGAGAACTGACCTTGAAACTCTTGTAAGAGTTGGTGTAGTTCGGTTCTCTGCTCAGGCGACAGCGGTGCTTTAATGATTAAGTCACTAATGACCTGATCAGTGCCTTCCCTGTTCGTCACTGAGCTTAGTCCCGGAAGCTCGACCGGAAGCTCTTCTAACTTTCCCGTGTCGTGCACTTCATCTCCAGTACCTGGTGCATTCAACGCTACAGGCTCAATTTTATCCAGTTCTGACGTGCTCGGAATATCAGCTTGCTGCGCCTCCGACCCTTTCTCATTGTTCGACAACGTCGGCCCCGCAACTACCGCCTTTGCAGCGAGCTCCCGAACTCTCGGTCTGGTTAAGGCCTGAACACTAGCCTCACCAAACAAAAGCCCCTTCTCGCGCAGGAGGTGATCGGACCTGTTTGAAAATAGGTACGGGTACTGGGGGGGCAGCCTAGATGACACTACGGCCTCAGTCTCAAGTGCTCCGAAAGGTCCTTCAATAAGCACTTTTGCTACGGGCAGACACACGCTATGAGCTTCCACTGCTTGCTTGATCCATGCGCACTCGCCCGTGAACATATCGGGTTCTACGTAAGAGGGGTGAACTACATCCATTGTAGCTGCGGAATCACGAAGCACTCGGCACTCTTTCCCGTTCACGAGGAAGTCTCGCATGTAAGGCTCGAGAAGCTTCATGTTCTCGTCAGTGCTGCATAATGACAAAAAAACGACTTTTGTTTTTGTTTCTGGACACTGCGCCGAAAAGTGACCCGGCTTCTGGCACGTATAACACACGCGCGCTTGCCTCGCCTCGAACCGCTTTCTGCGTTCGGCTTCGGCTGCCGCCGTCTCCTTACGTTCGGTCGGACTGCTTTCACTCGCATCCGCACTACGTGTGTCCCCCCTTGCTCTCATGGGTGTGAACTTCGGCCTCTCAGACTTGGAGCCAAATTCACCCTTTTGACCGTCCTTAGCTCCGCGAGCCCGACGCGTCACAAACTCCTCGGCTAGCTCGGCGGCTTTAGCCACTGTACTAACGTCTGGCCTATCCAAGACCCAGTACCGCACGTTCTCAGGTAACCGACTATAAAACTGTTCCAGCCCGAAACACTGCAGAATTTTCTCGTGGTCACCAAACGCTTTCTCTTCTTTGAGCCACTCCTGCATGTTTGACATAAGCCTGTAGGCAAACTCTGTATATGACTCATTTCTGCCTTTTTCATTTTCCCGAAACTTCCGACGGAACGCCTCCGCTGACAGCCTGTACTTTTTTAGCAGACTCGATTTCACTTGGTCGAAATCCTCTGCCTCCTCTCTCTTCAAGCGAGCGACTACGTCGGCCGCCTCGCCGGGTAACAAAGTGAGCAAGCGCTGTGGCCACGTTTCCCGAGAGAACCCCTGCTTCTCGCACGTTCGCTCAAAGTTAACCAGGAACAAACCAATGTCCTCTCCAAGCTTAAACGGCCGCATCAGGTCAGTCATTTTGAACGATACCCGTTCTCCTGCACCGTGTGCCTGACTTCCATTACGAGCGCGTTCCATCTCTACCTCGAGACGCTTCATTTCTAAAGCGTGGTCGCGCTCTTCTTTCTCTTTTTGCTCTTTACGTTCGCGCTCCTCTTTCTCTTTTTGTTCTTTCCGTTCGCGCTCCTCTTTCTCTTTTTGTTCTTTACGTTCGCGCTCGTCTTTCTCTTTTTGTTCTTTACGTTCGCGCTCCTCTTTCTCTTTTTGTTCTTTACGTTCGCGCTCCTCTTTCTCTTTTTGTTCCCTCTCCTCAATGGTCTCAAGGCATTCCGACAGCTCGTCATCCTCAGCCTCCAACTCAAGAATCGCCCTTAGCAGTTCTGGTTTTCTGAGTTTGTCTGAGACATCAAGACCCAACTCTCTTGCAAGCTCCAGCAATTTCGGTTTGCGCAACGACTTCAAATCCATGGCTGCTCCGAATGCTGCTTTCTCTACTGCCTACTATTGTCTTGCCGCAAACTAACCCGGCAGCAACGACAACCACAATTACCAGCTCTGTTTCTGACACTAACAAAAGCCTGGCAAAACTCAGAAGAAGAAAGTCCCGCACTCACCAAACCTCGCAGCCACGAATTCAGCGCAGTCGTTCCGCTGCAGGCAACCAGTCATCACACAGGGCTCGTTGCACTGCTCCCGGATGGTCGTTGTGCTGCTCAGCATACAGTTGACCGCATATCTTCGCTGCTGGCCTCCGTTGTCGGGATCTCACCGCTGGCAACCAGTTGTTGCATTTGGGTTGTAAGCCCCAAGGGTAGCGTTGGCCTGGCGGCCTGGGGCAAAGCTGGAAACATCCGAAGGTCCCGGCAAAGGATGACTCGACTGGCAACAGAACAACTTGTTTATTCTGGCATCGCAAAAGAGCAGCCGGTCAGGGCGACCACGTTACTCGAAGGAAGGAATCGAAGTCTCTCTCGCGTCCGGCGCAGCTGTCTTTTTTTATACCCTCGGAGTCGAGGGCAAGAGGGAACGGCTTGGGAAGAGTCATCCGATACGGCGACGCTTGAACATGTTCAGGCGTGACGGGCGCGTCCGCCAGGCCGGCGCCGGTCAGACCTCCTCGCCTCCCAGTTGAGGAGCTCCTCTCCCCGGCTGCCGCGCTTTGACAAGCGTGGGCAAAACAAGCACACACACACACACGCACGCACGACGACACGTGGCACTGAAACATGCCTGGACGCGCTTGGCGGGAGGCGTCGCGGCGGCGATGAACGAAGCCGCGGCGTCCGTTGCATCCGCGCCGGCTATACCGCGCGTCGTAGGTAGGCGAGACGTAACAGTGGCATATCACTGATTCCTTTCGCTGCAACACCAAGCTGTGGACGGTGGTCAGTCTCGATAACAGTTTTACGTCCGTATACGAAGTGATGAAATTTTTCACAGCCGAACGTTATCCCCAATGCTTCCTTTTCAATCTGCGAGTACCTCTGCTCCGAGTTGGCCATTACACGCGAGGCATAAGCGACTGGCCGCCAGTTTTCACCGTGGCGCTGTAAAAGTGCAGCCCCCAAACCATTCCTTGATGCATATGCCACGATTTTAGTTTCTCTGGCTGGGTTGAAAATAGCTAGGAGAGGCGCACTGCTAAGCATGTCGCAGATCATCCTCCACTCACTAGCGTGGTTTTCGGTCCACTCGAAGACAGAGTCCTCTTTGATGAGGCTGCGAAGAAGCGTAGTACGTTCTGCGAGATTAGGCAATTAAGTACTTGCTGAAATAATTTGCTACTCCTAGCATTCTGTGGACAGCGGCTTTATCCGTTGGGCATGGAGTCTCCCTCAACAACTGCGTCAACGCTGGGTTAGGCTTTATTCCCTCGTGGCTAATGACGTCACCTAAGAATTTAATTTCAGTCACTCCAACCTTGCACTTTTCAGCGTTGAAAGTTAAGCCTGCTTTTGCTGCCACTTGCAGCACTTTCCGCAGGCGCGCATCGTGTTCTTCCTTAGACGAGCCCCATATTAGAATATCATCAATGTACACTCTCACACCTTGACAGCCGTCAAATATTTCGCTCAGGATTTTCTGGAAAACTTCCGGGGCTGATGAGATTCCGAACGGGAGCCTCAAAAACCGGTAACGCCCAAACGGAGTACCGAACGTGCATATAGTTGCTGTGGAGTCATCCAAAGGTACCTGATGAAAACCCGCCCTTGCATCGAGGAGCGTGAAGTACTTAGCGCCGGCGAGCTCAGCTTCTATGTCCTCGCGTATTGGCATCTGATAATGCTCTCGCTGTATCCACTCGTTGATACTTCTTGGGTCCATGCAAACCCGTATTTTTCCGCCTTTCTTCCGCACGATAACCAAAAAGGCTCACCCAGTCTGTCGGTTTCTGGACCCTCTCAATGATGCCACTTCGCTGCATGCGCTCCAGCTCCTCCCTCAGAGGTTCCCTCAGCGCCAAGGGCACCCGCCGAGCTGGCTGGACAACTGGCGTCGCATCCTTGCGTAGGGCCATTTTATACTGGCGACTCACGCAGCCTGTTCCCTGAAAAAGCTGGCGGAATTCGGTTAGAACGTCCTCACTGCCGCCCGCTGTGGTGCTTCCTTCTTTTACAGCATCCACTGCACGTGACACCAGACCAAGCGACTCGCATGCTAGTAGTACCAGTATAGCTTGGTTGCCCTTTTTGACGACATAGAAGTTGACGTCCTTCGACCGGCCGTTCACGGTCACTGGTAGCCTTGCCATACCGAAATGTCGAATGACACCACCACTGTATGATCGAAGCACCGAAGAGCTCGGTTTCAAATCTGCTGCCATCTTGCATCGTCGGTAGATAGAGTAGGGCAGCAAGTTGGCCTGAGATCCCGTGTCCACTTTGAAGCTAACCATCTGGTCAGCTACTTTCACATGTACTACCCAGTCCGCTCTCGCGTCGATGCTCGAGAATGTCGAAGCTGTCTTGCTCCTCGCCAACTTCTCGGATTTGCGGGCCCTTCTTGCAGCAAGCTGCGAAATGGTTAACACCTCGGCATATGAAACACGTTCTGCCGAACGCAGGGCATCTGCCGGGTATGGCGTGTAAACGATTGCATCTGGCGCATTTCAGAGATTGATGCTTGTCTTGCATCATTTGCTTATCGGGCTGTGCCGACGGTTCTTTTTGTACCGCATGCTCCGCTTTGCGAGCCTGCCCAGACCGCTTCATGACTAGCGCCACGTGCTTATCGGGCTGCGCCCAGGCATTGTTTTGCAGCGATGCTGCTTCCTCCGCTTTGAAAATCTGCTCAGCCTTGGCAAGTGTCAAGTCTTTTTCTTTGAGGAGCTTTTCACGCAGCCGTGGGCTACTGGTGCCAAACACTATTTGGTCGCGGATTAAGGAATCAGCTATTCCCAAAAAATTGCAGCTTCTTGCTTGTTTTCTGAGGTCCCGCAAGAAATGGTCGAATGACTCCCCTTCGCCTTGCACTCTGGATCGGAATATGTACCGCTCATAGACTTCATTCTGTTGTTCTTGGCAGTACTCCTTGAATTTCTTAACAACGGTAGCATAATCTTGCTTGTTCTCGCCCCCGAGAAAAAGGAAGTTGTTAAATAACCTCCAATGCATCGTCTCCGGCAGTGCTGAGCAGCAGTGCTGTTTTGTCGGTCGTGGTTCGGGGCTCTTTTGGAGATTCTGTTGCTTCCAGAAAAAGCTCGAATTTCTGCTGGAACAATTCCCAGTTCTTGGCGATATTCCCAGACAACAGTAGTGGTTCAGGAAGCTTCAGCAGGTGCTCCATCGTGTTTCCATCGACGTGAGCTATCCCACTTCTGACACCATGTATCAGTCGAGGTGGCCAGCGACCAAATGCTCTTTATTGCTGAACGTACAGTGCTTTTATAGCCGCAAGGGGTGTGGCAACCAAGGCGCATATCTAATCTAGGCGAGCACGATGAATCGCCGCACCAGGCATGGCATGTGCGTCATTCCCGATACAGGTGGGAGAGTGTGATGCGTGGCTCACGATCATGCTGTTTCATTCTTTCTTCGGGCTACGAGCATGAACTTTTAGTTCGTTAACGACAAAAAAACGTTTTTTGATGTCTGAGAGTGCAGCAAATGCTTAAAAAGTCTAAGCTGACTTCCTGAAAGAGGATAATCAGTTTCGACTTCGAAATCTAAAAGCGTGCTGTGCACCCCGTTCTATCATGCCGTTAGGACCTTTTGTCTGCTGCATAACCAGTAACTTTTGGACGGTTTGCAAAAAAAGGAACATGTTCGAAAAACCATATTGCAACAAGCGCTTGAAGTGGCGAGAAATGCCGCAAAATAAGTATTTACACTGCATGATTGTAAATTGTACTGCTGCCAATGGCAAAAAATCATTAACTACTTCGGACAAGCAAAAAGGGAAAATTATCCATGAGATAGAATAAGGACAGGAGGAAGTCCAGAATTACCTGAGCTCTCAACTGTAGCCAGGTGACCCATAGCAAAGAACTGCATATGGCGCTCAATGAATGGAAGCCGGAGACGTCGACGCCGTAACTTGCCTGGGGAGTCGCTGGCCCGCAGGGGGCACATCCCTCATATCTAATGTTCTGAGAACTTTACGAAGCGCACGTCTGTTACAATCTTGCTGCGGAGCATTGCGAGAGATGTTTCGATCGTGTGAAGCAGATCTTGGAAGGCCCAGCCTGCGTTATTGTTTCTATTCATTTTTTCCGACGAGCTTTCGCCGAACGGATTTATAATTGGTTTTTGGGGGAAAGGAATTGGCGCAGTATTTGTCTCATATATCGTTGGACACCTGAACCGCGCCGTAAGGGAAGGGATAAAGGAGGGAGTGAAAGAAGAAAGGAAGAAGAGGTGCCGTAGTGGAAGGCTCCGGAATAATTTCGACCACCTGGGGATCTTTAACGTGCACTGACATCGCACAGTACACGGGCGCCTTAGCGTTTTTCCTCCATAAAAACGCCGCCGCCGCGGTCGGGTTCGAACCCGGGAACACCGGATCAGTAGTCGAGCGCCCTAACCACTGAGCCACCGCGGCGGGGCACGCGTGCGTTGATGAAATGACAACTGGAAGGGGAGTATCAGACATGGCGAGCGACTTGTGAATATTAAAAAAAAACTGCGCTTGAAGGCACAGACACGTGCGCCCTTATAAAGAGAAATGGCATGCGTCGGTGCGATGAAGGCGGCGGAAATCGTTTTTTACTGCAGTTTCAAGAATTTTCGGGAAAGAGCTTGTTGTATACATCTTCGCAACTGCGTTCTTGTATGAAGGATAGCGGCCACAGGGAAGCACTACTACATATTATCTGCAAGAAGTTAATTAAACCGTTGCTTTATGTCAAATGCATGCATGGTTTGTTAGCAACGGTTTAATTAACTTCTTGCATATAATATGCAGTAGTGCTTCCCTGTGGCCATTATCCTTGTTCTCACACGTCAGGACAGGCACACTCGCAATTTTATTCACACTACTTCTGTGAGTAAAAATAAAGTGGCCTTTGAAAATGCGTACGGTCTTTGAGCATGATATCGACGAACTTCTTGAAACCTTGTAACACTCTTCGGAGCGCTGACGTCGGGTAAAAGAGTCCACCCCTGTCTTGGTGGGCAGTCAAACTGTCTACAGTAGCATTTCCTTGGCTGGCAATACAAGCTGCAAACTGCAGAATAATTTGCTGTTGTGCTTGGCTGCCAGCTTTTCCCTCTAATTACCTTGAGCCGTCTTTCCCGGAGTTCTAAGTCGGCAGGAATTTCATGGAACGAAACGCCGGGCTTCTTGTTGCGCTGACTGGACGTGCAAAACGGAACGCAACAGCAATGCATTTTCGCTCGCTACTCCCTCCAGCAACTGCAGTCATCAATGCGTCACTTGTTAAATGGTAACACTAAACACACCACACAAATAATATAAGAAACAGCGCACCAGAAGGCACACTTTTTGCTGCAACGGCAGTCACAAGAAAATTCTGTGCTGCCTGCGTGTTGTCTGCTAGAGGGTCAGCTGACAGGGCCGCCGTACGGCGGACGCACTACGGCGGGCAGAAAAGCCCCTGACGCTTCAGGCATGATCTTCAGGAGGCATTGATCGAATGGGGTAATGCACGAGTAGCACAAGCAAGACCTACTGAACTAGAGACCTGCTGCACATTGCTCTATGGGACTGTGTGCTCCAACTTTCGTTAACTTTTTGGCCGTTGAGGGCGCTCTGTTAAGAGCATTAAACGACAGGTTAAAAACGTCGAAGGTTAAAATTGGATAGTTTCAATGGAAAAGAAGCATAGTGTAGAACTATATCGATGCTGGAAAAGACAGATCAGGAAAGAAACATTTTATGATAACTCAAGAGGCAGTGCCCTCCTCTTTGAAGCTAGGTCAGGGCAGCTACAAAAAGAAATTTAACGAAGAAGATGAGACATGTGCTGTGTGTGGTAAATCTGTAGAAACAATAAAACACCTAATTCTAAAATGTGATAGTATCCATCCCGATGTCGATGCAGGCACAGTCACTCCTCCTGAGGCCTTACGGTTTAGAGATAACAATAGTCATGTAAATAAATCTGCGGTGGAAATTAGCAAAAAACAATTAGAGGATTGGTGGCACAAAAGCAGAGAGGTGACATAAGTTTTAAAGTGTAGGAAGACATATTTTAAAGAAAATGGCGAATTTTATTAACAACTTACAGCAGAGTTAAACAAAAATAAAGGTAAAAAACTGAGCATTGTCGTAACTACCACTGCCAGTTACAAAGGGGACGCTCATACCTTCCATCCATCCATCCGGCTCAAAAGCAGATTGGTGAATTAAGTTTTAAAGTGTAGGAAGACGTATGTTAAAGAAAATGGCGAATTTTATTAACAGCTTACAGCAGAGTTAAACAAAAATAAAGGAAAAACTGAGCATGGTGGCAACTACCACTGACCGTTACAAAGGGGACGCTCCTACCTTCCATCCATCCATTCATCCATCCGAGAAGGTATATCTGATTGGTGGTTAAAATCAAGACAACAGTGGTTAGGGCGCTCGACTACTGATCCGGAGTTCCCAAGTTCGAACCCGACCACGGCGGCTGCGTTTTTATGGAGGAAAAACGCTAAGGCGCCCGTGTGCTGTGCGATGCCAGTGCACGTTCAAGATCCCCAGGTGGTCAAAATTATTCCGGAGCCCTCCACTACGGCACCTCTTCTTCCTTTCTTCTTTCACTCCCTCCTTTATCCCTTCCCATACGGCGCGGTTCAGTTGTCCAACGATATATGAGACAGATACTGCGCCATTTCCTTTCCCCAAAAAACCAACTATTATTATTATTATTATTAAAATTTCACAAGTCATGGATGGGCGGCTTGAGCCACCGCCCGATTTAAAGGGTTCAGCCCTATCCATCCATCCATCTAGATATAGACACGTTGTGCGTTTCGTGCGGAGGAGGAAACGGCTGAAAACTTGATACTTTTCTGTAAAGGACTTCACCCTAAAGTGGAAAGCAGCGGGGCTGATTTATCCAAGGCATTGGGGTTTAAGGACAGTGAAGGGAAAGTATATTTACAAGCGAAGGTTTTTTTTTTAGAGACACAGAGTGGCGCTTGTCAACTTGAACCATAGAGTTTCTTAAGAGGGAAAGCTGGCGGCACTGCACCTGAATTAAACCTTCATGGGCGTGCAAAACATCATGGGGCGATGAGCTACTTGGTGCGGGACAGTAGGTTTTTTTTTTCAGGAACACCAGAGTGGCATTACAAAGATGTTCCATTCCGTATCCAAGGCGCGCTCCACGCGCAGACGACTTCGGCGCAAAAGTAGTGCGCAAAAGCCACGGATAGTAGCAAAAACGCAAAAGCACACGACGCCAATAAAAAGTTTTTGTTTTCCGACATGCTGTTAAAGAACCTTTTAAAATTTTGAAGCGACATTTTTTTCAAAAACATCTCTTTTTAAAAGTGGCCCTGTTAAGCACGAAATACTGGCAGAACACAAAATTTTGTGTTCTGCAATGCTTGGCCAATAGGAGAGCAAGCCGTCGCTTATTTTGAGCAAACTTTGCATTTACATGCTTTCCTGCTAATTTGTTGCGATTTATAGACAGGATATTGAATGATAGGACGTCATTGATTATCGAACAATTTTGTTTTTTCATTATTTTTGGCCAAAAGTTGTAGTTCTGCAGTCGGTAGCTCTCCGCACCAGCTTTCCCTCTAGTTAATAGTAAGAAACTCTATGCTCACTGCCTCCCTGTGCATTGGTCATGTCTTATTATTTTGAAACCTAGTAATGAACGATTCAAATATGACATTTATTCAAATCCTAGCGTTGAATATTTTGTTTGCGCGCAACAAGCGTGATACTTTCTGGCATCTTTGCTAGGCAATGGATGAATGATGAATACTCACAACGTAGAGACAAAACTATTACATCCTTGAAGTAAAATAATTGAACCGTCTTGCTCAACAGGTTAACTGTAGCGCCAAGCCACCTGTAGCTGCCGTTTCCTAGCGGCAAAAGGCATGAACTAGAAGATGCGCGTTGGAGCAGTGCCAAATGTGCAGGCCTCTAGATCAGTAGGTGTTGAGCACGAGCTTTTAAGTTTCGTAAAAACTAATAATAATAATAATAATTGGTTTTGGGGGAAAGGAAATGGCGCAGTATCTGTCTCATATATCGTTGGACACCTGAACCGCGCCGTAAGGGAAGGGATAAAGGAGGGAGTGAAAGAAGAAAGGAATAATAGGTGCCGTAGTGGAGGGCTCCGGAATAATTTCGACCTCCTGGGGATCTTTAACGTGCACTGACATCGCACAGCACACGGGCGACTTAGCGTTTTTCCTCCATAAAAACGCAGCCGCCGCGGTCGAACCCGGGAACTCCGGATCAGTAGTCGGGCGCCCTAACCACTGAGCCACCGCGGCGGGTCGTAAAAACTACAAAAAAATGATTGCGCTACTTATAAAAAAATATAAATCTTTCTAAATAACCTTTGTTTATTTCACTGCAAGTATGTAGCACTGATCTCTACTGGTGATCAGTGGTATGTAGTCTCCTACGTTTTGACCAACCGGCTTTTTCGTAGACCATTATTTGTTCTCTGGCATTTTCGTAGACCATTATTTGTTCTCCGGCATTCGCTTATAATTTATAAATTACTTTTAAATTATTAATGAGACAATCACTTTATTAAAGCGTGCTGGAGTTTTTTCAGTTTTTAACCTGCCTACACATGCAGCCAATATGCCAACATGGAGCCAAGATGTGTCATACGGTAATATCAAGACGTACCAAAGGTTGGGTGCCAAAGGAGTTGTGGTCATCGGGCGTGTTGTCTTGTGGCTGTGTTTCTTTGATCCACGCGTCATTGGTGGTACTTGGATCTGACCATTAGTGCTTAACTGACGGGCTGGCGTAATGCAGATTATCGCTCCTCAAGTCTTCGCCGTGCGGACTTGACGCAGTGAAAAGGTATGTCACATCTCGCGATGGCCCGCTGCAGTGCCCCTGAGTGAGAGGTCTCGAAAAGCGCATTTCACCCGAAAAGTCTGGGGGAATTTGCCGTTCCCTTCTAGCTTCCCCTCTCTAAGATGTGCGTTATACATGACTGCTTGTTTACGAAGCTGTTCTTAGATAGGCGTGCACAATGAAGGCGGAACTCGTGGTACGACAGCCTGGGCGCGCTATGTACCGAGAAACCAGGGGATGACCTCTTGCCACTCCTGAACGTGGCGGTGATCTGCTGCTGCGGCGTTGTCTGGTAGCATGGCGGATTAGGAAGGAAATGGGTTCCGCCGAGCATTCCGAGTGTACTTTCTCCCAGCACACTCGCGGGTTGCCTGTTCAGGCTCGTCGCTGAACCGATCCTCAGCACCTGCCTTATCCGAAAGCGTGCGAGCGGCGGCCGCGCATACTTACATGCTGCTTTAGGCAGTGTCTGCATTGGGCAATTTATTAAAAATATTTCTCATGTTTCTGATACTGGGCCGACATTTCTTCGTGTATAAGCTCGGTACTGTGCGATCACCGTGCGCAATTATATGCCAGCGTTTTACGTCTTCTAAGCTTGACGTTATTAGAGAATGCTTCACTGATATAAACCGCTAGTTTGTTCACATAGTGGTGACATTTAGCATTGGGCACATTGCAAAGTGGGCGAATATTAGTCGCATTGTTTGCCGGTCAAAAACTTGGGCAGATGAACGCTTTTCCTTTGTACTCTTTTTCTTCTGTTGAGCCTGGACCTTGTTGGACATCCCTGGCGACTTTCCACCAATGGTCCAGCCCCCCTTTGGCGATTTATGTTGCCCAGTTTTGCTTGCTGTCCTTTTTAAACACCAAGGCCTCGGGAAGTTGGATGTTCCCATCCTTCAGGCACGGTTGGATACTTGTGGAAAGGTACGCTGAATTGTTTCTCATTCGTTTCCGTAGCCTGGATGCTTGTGTAGGCTTCTTTTTGGAGGCGTTTATGCTCAGGCTTCAAAGGTCAACACGCTGCCTTGTGCGTTGTCATGGAAACTCTGTTGGCTGATTTCTTCCTTGCTCTCTCAGCCGACAGGCAGGAAGGGTTTTTTTTTCATTTTGACCAGCCATTTGGACGCCTTTTGCTTTCAGGTCGGTATTCTTACCACTTTGACCGACGTGTGGGCTCCTTGGTGGTTCATGCTTCTTTAAACAGTGAAAAAGACAAGGATGCAAATAGACAGTGCTGTGTGTGTCCATAATCTCTGTGTCCGTGTCTTTAGCGCTGTTTTAAGAAGTGAAACCTTAAGTTCAGATAGCACTTTTTGTGTCACATACAGTTTGGGCCCCGCCAGGGCGCTCGACTACTGAGGCAAGGAACCTGGGTTCGGGGCAGCACCAGTCTGATTTTGATGGCGGCGAATCGCTAGAGGCCCTCATACTGTGTGACGTTAAGCACATTAATAAACTCCAGGCGGTCGAAATTATCCTGAGCCCTCCACTACGGCTCATAGCCTCAGTCTCCTTGGGATGTTGAAACCCAAAGACCAGACTAGATGAAACGTATAGTTCGGGCCCATCATTGCAGGGGAAATGTTTTCAGTGACCCCCCTTGGTGGGGAATACCATGCAGCAACACATGTGGAAGCAGCTGCTGTCAAGATTTCAATGCAACAATGCAAGAGAGAGAGAGAGAGAGAGAGAGAGAGAGAGAGAGAGAGAGAGAGAGAGAGAGAGAGAGAGAGAGAGAGAGAGAGGTGGCAGAGGAAAGGGAGGGAGGTTAGCCAGTAAAATGTTCTGGCTGGCTGCCCTGCACTGGGGGAGAGGGATGAGGGGGGCATAAAAGGATAAGAAGTTGACAAATGCGGTCCGTAGCAAGCATGACAGGCAATGACACAAGCACTGTAAGTCACAGGCCACCACAGCTGTAGCCTGCACACCTTGAGGGCTGCCGACTGCTGCGACTCGAGTGGAACAGATCGAGGGCCCTCCATCACAAGGCAGCGCAGACGTTTCAGTGTCAGGAAAGGCTGCTTGCCGTTGCGGCTGATAATGTTGATGACAACGAAAGCATCGGACTTCTGCTCTAAAAGAATAAGGCTGGAGGATGCATTGTGCCAGCTATTGGACAGCTGCAAGCACTGGATTCAACAAATCCAGCATCTGCAGTGCATTCTGTGCAGCTGGTATGTGCATGTTGGAAAGCAGCACGCACATGGCATTCACGACTGGCTTTAGCATTGCAATCACTTGCTCGTCTGTGACCTGGTCCGGTTTTTGACTTACTACCCGACCAGCAGTAGGCTCAACAAACTGGGTGCGCGGTGCTGGGGTGGGTGCTGGGTGCTTCGGGAGCAATGGCTAAGTCACTTGCCGGTCCCGGTCTTGGACCGGAGTTGTGACTTGTGCTTGATTAGCAATGGGCTCGGGACTCTGAGTACGCATTACCTGCTTGGTCACTGCGGGTGTGTGTAGCTCAGGTAGGGATGGCCAAGGCCCGTCTGTGACACCCGTCTGTGCCTCGCCAGTCGTATTGCTCCCAATCCTTAAAGTAGTATGCGGAGGGGGAGGACAAGTTGCAGATATTCTTGGACGATCCTTTCCAATGCTCACTACACTTTTAGAAGGTCTGTGACGAGGGCGACGACGTCGTCGCACCTTAGCGGCAGCTTCTCTGTGTGTGGAATTGTCTCTTGTCATTTGTTTGAGTATCGCCCTTTCCCTTTTCAGGCGAGGACAATCTTTTGAGGCAGCGTCATGAGGGTGGCGGCAATTGGCACACGTACGAACTGTTGCAAGATCGCCGCTGTGTGGCTGATTACACCATGGGCACACGATGGGGAAATTGCACACACTACTCACGTGTCCTATCTTCATGCATTTCCGGCACTGGAGAGGCTTCGGGATGAACGGCCTAATTGCATGCCCGAAAGTGCCCAGCCTTCACGTGCGTTGGAATGCAGACCCCTTGAAAGGTCAACTTGACGCACTCGGTCCTTCCAAGGCGCTGAGCTTGCAGTATGGCTACACCATCGGTAGCTGGTTGAATCAAAATGGGCAGATCAGAGTCGCAGATGGCTACGTCGACGTCGTAAATGACGCCTGCCGTAGTGCCACTGCCTAGAAGGACATGGGAACAAACGCTTATGCCGCCTAGCGTTCTGATGTTGCTCAATCTCTCAAGCGCGTTCTGGTCCATGGCATCAATGTTGTTGACATTCCTAAAACGATTCACCCTCACATCTTTGATTGCTCCCGGGATGCGGGCCTCCAAGAACGCAGACATGGCTTGCCTATTGATGTGGTTGAGATTGTCGGTAGGAGTCTCTGGCACAAATAGGACAGTATGTGCCGATGATTCTCGCTCCATAGTGATCGTGGACGTACACGACGGCGACGAGTTCTCACATTTGCGCAGTCTCTGTTTGGCCTTCTTGCTTACGACTCTGACGAAGCCGTCGTCAACTGAGGAGTCATCACTGGTGGCCGAGTACACCACGGTGGCCTAACTGCTTGCGTCATTCGGGAGGCCAAGACGTTTCCTCTGGGCGGCAGCGGCTGACCGGCCGGACTGAAGTTCAACAGCGTGTACTTCCATCACCGTCCCCAAAAAAGAAACAGTGGTTTCATTATAACGTCGTAAATCAGGAAAAAAAACTGAAGAGGCGAAGGGACGGCATTCTGGTCTACAGCCACTTCATTACCACTTAAAAAAAAAAATGCATGTCTTAAGAGTGTTTGCTCTTACTACTCACATTCGAACGTTTCTTGTCCATTCGAAATTTCAAGATGGCGACCAGTCATGGGATCAAATCTCAGGCCAGCAAAATGTCACCCCCCCATCACGTGACCGCATGCACGCAGTCGGCATGGTGGCTGGTTACCCCCGCTGGCGTTCCACTAATGTGCACCGTCTGAGGAGTTATTGAGACTGGTGCCACTTGAGCCATTGGTGGCAAAATTTTGGCCCACTCATTTGGTGCAAAGTTCGCAGCGGTGGCAAACAAATCGGCGCAATTTGGCACACAAAGTTGTTAGTCCAGTTGAAGCGTTGTTTGTGTAAGGGATTCATACCGACGACCTTTGGTCCTCAGAACCGTAATGGGGGCGGCCTTCGGAGGGCTATTGCTGGCGAATCAGTGGTTGCAGAGGAATGCGGGTGGTACCAAAGGAACTGTCCGAATTTGTCGAAAGTATAGGTGAAAAGAACTTTGGTAACGCTCTTGATTTGATTTCGCGTTTGCGAACAATTAATTTTTCCCAACACAGAGGCAACTACTGCCAAATCATACATCTGAATATGCAATCAGTTGGGAATAAAACTGACCAATTAGCAGCTTCTTTAGATCTACTGATATTAATCATGAAGATGCGTTCCTGGCCAGTTGCATTGCCATAGACATAAGTGACCTCCTTCTTATTTTCATTCGTCTTCAAAAAGAACCTGCAGCTAAGTCTGCCATGAACGTCTGTCGGTAGCTCCTTTCCTAAAGCCGCCTTGACCAATTCAGCTTCACTTGTGAATTGGAATTCTGTTCTTCAGAAGTCAACACCTGATGGTTCATATAGTGAGTTCTTGCAGCTCTTCTCTAACGATTGTTTCCGTGTTGTCGAGATAGTGCCTTCAAAAAAGGCGCGAAAACCATGGATGACTGCTCGCCTGGTACAACTGGTAAAAAAGAAGCATGAGCTGTTTTTGCGATAATCATTAAAAATGAAGCCCCCAATGTTCTTGCCAGTTATAAATCCCCGAGGAACCACTTAAACAACGAAATTGGATCATCCAGGACTGTTTATTATAACAATTTGTTTAATATACACCTCTGCCGTAGCCCTAAAGAAAAGTGGAGGCGTCTAAATCGAAGTATTCACCCACAGGATCTTAAGAGTCTGCTTATTCACAGCAATGAAATAGCCGGCTCGTCCCTGGCTAATGCCTTCAACAAATATTTCTCTCAAGTTGGAAACAGTCTACACAATCCAGGTATTTCTCGTTTTTTGAGTGTTAGACTGAGTCAATGTTTCCGGAGCCAACAGATGAAGCTCAGGTGTATTCGGTGTGTAAAACCTTAAAGAACATGTCAAGTCTCGATTCATGTTATATTCAGTCTACCTGTAAAATACAATAACATTTGATTGTGCCTTACTTCACGTATATTTACAATACCGCTCTGAACTCAGCACATTTTCCTGCTACCGTGAAAGTAGCGAAAGTAGGGGTTATTTATAAAGAAAAGGAGATAAACACATTATCGGCCAATATCTCTACTTGCATTTTTTTCCAAAAGGTTAGAACTATTAATGCATTGACGTTGCAACAACTTCTTACCGAAGCACTCTATAATAGCCAACTGCCAAGATGGATTCACGAAACATAGATGAACTGAGCATGCCTTACTGGACCAAGAAGAACACACATTAAATAACTTCGAAGCTCAGCTTCTGACGTCTGTCGATTTTAGCCAAGCGTTTGACACACTAAATCGTGAAGCTATGCTTGGCATGCTCTCTGTCTCATTCAGTCGTATTTCAAGGCTCGCTCCGAGTACGTTGTTATAAATCGCTGCTCTTCCAGTATGATAAGAATTACAAATGACGTGCCCCAGGGCAGTCTTCTGCTTTTATTCAACATATATATTAATGACTTAGGAGGGTAGATGTGTAGGCCAGTTGGTGAGACATGAAGGAGCTAGACACCGCAGCGGACACGGGACAGAGAAAGAAGACGACACAGGGCGGTATTTGCAACTAAAATTTTATTTGAAACTTCATGGCTTTATAAAGACAGAGGCACGTGTGATCTTACAATCAGGTAAAAAAGGGGATGAAAAGCAACAGATAACAAGACCTAACTGACAACAATGCACATGAAAGATATGCGAGTCACAATCTACAGATATCAGAAGTGTTAAAAAACCGTGGACCGCATGTGGAAGCATGAAAACCACAAGACAGAGGAAGAAAAGAACGTCAAAAGGAAGCAGCCCAACCTGTTACCTGTCAAGGAAACCCAGTTCTTTTTGGAGGATGGAAACCGAAGGCGAACTAACGCATTCATCCGGTTGCGAGCGCAAGATGGCAATGGCCTCCATAATCTCTCTCTCAAGCTGCCCCTTCCTTCTTCCAACAATCTGGGTCTGGCTGAACTGAGGCCAACAACCCCGACACTTGCGGCAATGAACAGGCAGATTCGAACCCCCGCCTCCCCTAAGGAACGCGCATGTTCTCTCAAGCGATCATTTAAGCACCTACCGGTTTGTCCAATATAAAAACGCCCACAACTGAGGGGGATCTTGTAGACTACCCCTGTTGCACATGCGACACGCTTATTTTCTTCCAAATGTTTCTTGCCGCAAGTTCCTCTAATCGAGTCCCCCTTTCCCACTAGATTGCATAATCTAGAGCTTACAGGGTGCCGAAAATACAATGTCGATGCCATATTTGCCTGAAATCTTTTTGAGATTATGTGAAACCCTGTGCAGGTAGGGAATGACTTCCACTTTTTTCTGGCCGGTTGGTTCTTGGGAAGCAACTCCTTTTTTCATTTTACGGAGCTTATTGGCCACTGTTTCAGCCACCGTGGTTAACAAAAACCTCGGGTACCCTGCCTTTTCCAGCCGCTCTACTTGAAGGGAAAAACTGGACTTCAACATATGAGTGCATGATTTTAAAACTGCGGATCTAAAACAGGAGGAGGCAATACCCCGCTTTACCACCTTGGAGTGGGAGGAATCAAAAGGCAGCAATGCTTTCTTTGACCTAGGTTGGAAGGCCCAGCACACATGATCAATTCTGTTAAAAGATAACTTTAAATCCAGGAACTGAATGGATCCGTTTTGTGGAAGTTCTAGAGTGAATTTGAGAAATTGTGAACAGTTTGAGAATACACTTAAGATCTTGCTAGCTACTTCTGTCAAAGAGTCATGAGAAGAAAGTTTCAAAATAATTAAAAAGTCGTCTACATATCTGATGATCTTTGCTATGAAAGGTTGGGTTAGCTTGAGCTCGAGCACTCGACCTAGACGCGCAAGAAGGATTTCACACAGCACTGGCGCGACACTGGAACCTATACAAATTCCTTTTTTCTGCACATACAATTTCTCGCCAAAGAAAACAAAAGTAGAATCAAGATAAAAACCGAGCAGCTCCATAAAAGAATCAGGCGACGTACCACAGGTATTCTGGAATCCAACCACGCCGGCAACGTCAATCAATTCTCTTACTGCACTGAAAAGTTCATCGTGCGGAATCGAGTAAAACAACTCTTCCACATCGACGGACAACGCACAGTTGGCACTTGGTACACCAGAAGTCAATGCTGCAACCAAGGTATCAGACCCAGCTATCTTGAAAGGATCCTCAGGCTTTAGTTGTCCCAAATGTGTTTTAAGGAACTTGCTGACTTGGGCCTGCCAGCTTCCTCTTTCTGTAACAATAGCCCTGAATGGGCACAGATCTTTATGCGTCTTTGCCGTGAAGAAGATGCTCAGAACGTTCAAATCACATCCCAGCGCCTGTTTTGATAGCTTCTGTAGGTTGAGTTTATCTAAAAGAGCCGCTGCCCTGCTCTTAACTTTGGAAGGTTTTTGAGAAACAGGCTTAAAGTTCTTACTCACGGCACTGATGGCTTTTTCTTGAAATAGGCTCTGCGGAAGTAGGGTGAAGCCACCTTCCTTGTCAGCCTGGACAAGAGCGAGGTCATTCTCCCGGAAGTAGCAGGCAACTTCACGTAGAACTTTTGAGCTACCAGACTTCTTGGTGAAATTGTTTCGCAAACTTTCGACGCTTTCTAAAAGGCAGGGTGTCCTCTCCTCAGCCAGAGCCTTGCTGGCCACTCTGTGCACGGACGCTAGAAGGTCATACTTGTCCACCGATGGTTCCAAGCTGTACTTGGGGCCATGCTGTAATACGGCCTCCACTTCTGCAGGAACATTCACGTTGCCGAGGAAGGTAACTGGAACAACGTCCACTTCTTTCCGTTTGCCTTTCCTTGGGAGCTGGTGGCGCAAGCGGTTCCAAAGGAAATCTGTCGACTGCTGCGTTGTGCGCCGAAAGTCCTGCCATCGCCTCCAACCAGACGATTGTGACTTGTGTAGATTGTGACTCGCATATCTTTCATGTGCATTGTTGTCAGTTAGGTCTTGTTATCTGTTGCTTTTCATCCCCCCTTTTTTACCTGATGGTAGGATCACACGTGCCTCGGTCTTTATAAAGCCATGAAGTTTCAAATAAAATTTTAGTTGCAAGTACCGCCCTGTGTCGTCTTCTTTCTCTGTCCCGTGTCCGCTGCGGTGTCTAGCTCCTTCATGTCTCACCAACTGGCCTCTACATCTACCCTCCTAAGTTATGTGTCCCCAGACGTAGGCTCTTTTATGTGTTCCTTGGCCCCCGAGGATCAGTGTGCACTGTGTTCTTCAATCATCGCTTCTTCGACGTGCAGAGCTAGGGCCTATGCCTATTGCCTGCGAAATAATACTTGCCCCCTTGACGTTTCGTCAATGTTCGGGGCGCTTGGACCATCTGTAGGACATTGGAAAAGGGTTTCGAAAATCCTAAAAACAGAATGCTGGAGGCAAGTGGGATTCTTCAACGCTTGGCTTCGAAATGTGTGCTTTGAAAGCTTTGGTCTTGGATCGTCTGGTTGGTTTTTTAACACTTCTGATATCTGTAGATTGTGACTCGCATATCTTTCATGTGCATTGTTGTCAGTTAGGTCTTGTTATCTGTTGCTTTTCATCCCCCCTTTTTTACCTGATTGTAGGATCACACGTGCCTCGGTCTTTATAAAGCCATGAAGTTTCAAATAAAATTTTAGTTGCAAGTACCGCCCTGTGTCGTCTTCTTTCTCTGTCCCGTGTCCGCTGCGGTGTCTAGCTCCTTCATATTAATGACATATGCAATATCAGTAATCTAGTTAAATACATCATATGCACAGACTATGCCAGCCTGTTTTTGTACAAACTTCAGCCAACATCGATGTTCTAACCTATACCGCAAATACAGTTTTGACATCACCACCAGGCTGGTCATCATTAAACTATTTAAAATAAACAAAGAAAAAAACCCTTGTTTTATTATTCCATCTGAAAGGGCAACACATCATGAGTGCGCCACTCCTCTATACGGACAATGCTCCCATTGAGTTCGTGGAAACATGTACTTCACTTGACGTCACTATGTCCTGGGACGCTCACGTGAGCAAAGTCTGCATACCTCTGTCTAGATATGTTGGGATAATTTTGCGGAATAAGAGCATTCTGCTGACCAAACAACGCCGCATCTTTATTACGCATTTTTTTATTCTTATGTCTCATATTGCTTCCTTGTCTGGGGAAGAACTATCGCATCCAACATACAGACGCTTCTAACACTAAAAAAAATAAAGAGAACTTTGCGTAATTTTTCATCTTCTATATCATGCATCGAAGCGTCCAATCTACCTGGAATACCAAATAATACCCATAAACGGAATGTTTCTGTCCTTCCATGTAAAAGTAACAGCCGAAAATGACATATTTTTCTAGCATTTTGGCACTCGCACGACATGACAGTGCATTACCTACTCCTTAACGGGGTGCAGAACAAAATATGGTTTCCGGCTCTAAATTATCTGCTCCCTAAATATTTGAACACAACATTTTATGACTTGCTACACAGTATGTGTGGTGCTGCTGTTCGGAATGGATTTGTAGTCTAGGCCCTACAATATGTGCAAATGTAAATAAAATTGTAAATATGTACAACCATTATGTATTATTGGGTCTAAATATTATTCATGGGCACGAAAGTATCTTTCTTGTAAGTAATATGTTTTGTTTTTCAATGTGTCCTTAACAGCATACAGTTATGTAGCCATTTCAATCGCTACAAAACTGCCTCTTTGTAGGGGTGGTGAGGCTTGCCAAGCGGTCGAGAGGACTGCTTTGTTGATTGAATCAATAAATTTATTGATTTATTGATTTATTGATTGATTTGAGGGATAAATCACTCAAAGCCCCCTGTGCAATCAATGCAGATTCATGGGCTACCTTTTAGGGATGTCAGATGTGTTTTTTCTTTTTAGTAAAGAGTTCATTACGAATCAGACCATTAAATCAAGCACTTGTGCCATCCTGTCGCGCATTTTCTCATGCTGCAAGAGGCAATTTATTGATGAAGAAGTTGATTGCCTACTGCCCTACAACTTGGCTTGAGAGGTGTAGCGTTAATGCACGTCATAAATTTGTGGTATTTTTTGGATTTGAGTGGCTCCTTTGGAGTGGTGCTGGTGTCTTAGAATGTGAAGTGCAAAAAGTTTACAGATGGCAGAAAAAAAAATTCACCAGACACACTTTATTTTTTTATTTGTTTATTTATTCAAATACCTCAAGGTGTTCCGACTGGAGTATTATGGGAGGGGGGTTGCATAACTGGGGTGCGAAACAGAAGCGAATAGAAGATAGTTATTTTAACACCGTTATACAATAGTAAACAACCAACCAGAAAATAGAAATAAATTGAAAAACGCACTTCAGAACAAAATGCTGTTTATTTTTCTTTTGAAGATAACGTAATCTGAGATGTGAACAATGTTGTCAGGAAGACTATTCCAATAAATGATGGCCCTTCCCGGAAGGCGTTTAAAACTGAGGTGATTATGCAATCGGTGAGATGTGCGGGCCAGTTGTGTAAAAGGTAGTGTGAAGGAATGATGGCTGTAAACAATTTATGGAAGAGGCAGATAAGTGCTGTTGTTCTGCGAGATTCTAAGGATAGAAGGGAGAACGACGCCTTAATGTTAGTTATAGTAGAACACGTTCTTGGGCAAGTTGGTTCATAGCTTGAGTGGATGAAGCGCACAAAAGACACGGCACATAGGCAAAGACGGACACGACACAGGCCTGTGTCGTGTCCGTCTTTGCCTATGTGCCGTGTCTTTTGTGCGCTTCATCCACTCAAATGTTAGTTATGCTGGAATGTCGGCAGTAGTTCCGAGCAATGAAGCCAGTGGCACGATTTTGTATGTGCTCTAGGGAATGAATTAAGTAGTGTTGTTGGGGTGACGAAATGGAAGATGCGTATTGTAGTTGAGGGCAGACAAATGTTTGATATGCGAGCTGCCGTGTGGAGGTCGGCTTACGCGTGAGAATGCGAGAGCATTAAAGTACTTAGTTTTGCTATGTTGCAGAATGACTGAGTTATGACTATGACTACAAGGCGTGACTATGCATACTTTGTAAAAACTCTATGCACCTTGCATTATATTACTTGTAAAGTGTTGAGTCATGCTACATTTCAGAATTATTATGAGTCATGATTATGCTGTGTGACTGTGCGTACTCTATATACCTTACATTACAGTACTTGTAAAATGTTGAGCCATGATACGTTGCAAAATGACGAGTCATGACTACAAGTCATGACTTTCATTGGTCATAGTATGTTTCATCATTCAGGACTATACATTTTCGGCCGCCACGGTGGCTCAATGGTTATGGCGCTCGGCAGCTGACTCGAAAGTCGCGGGCTCGATTCCGGCCGTTTCGGCCGAATTTCGATGGAGGCGAAATTCTAGACGCCCGTGTACGGTCAATGTCAGTGCACGTTAAAAAACCCCAGGCAGTCCAAATTTCCGGAGCCCTTCACTATGGCGTCCTTCATATCCTAAAGTGCCAACTCCAAGGGCCCTTCTTGGGCGTGTGCGCGCAATGTCGGCGCTCTTGGCGTACGCCAGAACCGGTCTGCGCACGCACAGTGCAGGAGATACCAGAGGTGCCGATATCTCACCGTGCTAGATATCGGTGCCAGCGCACGGGTGCTTGCGTACGTGTTGGAAGCAGGGTCCGGTCTACAACAATCGGAGGATCGCGGGGCTCTCAGTGACTCTTTTCTTCATGGCTTGAAGCTCTTTCAGGTTCCCCGAACTTTTCTTCGCGGTTTAGGTTGTCCTTTCATCGTCCCCCAACCACTGCTCTTCATAGCTTGAAATTCTCTCCGTCGGCTCGAGAGGGGAAGTGAGCCTGCGCCAGGAACACGGAGATGCATGCCTCCTTTTGACAGCCGTTCCGGCGTACGCCAAGAGCGCTGATGCTGGATGCGCACGCCCATGGAGGGCACTTGGAGTAGGCGCTTAAGTCGCTCTGGGACGTTAAAACCCCATAAACCATATACATGCTTGCTTATGTGTGTTGTGACATCATACGCTGGGATACTGCATTATCTGAATTTCGTGCCATTGATGGCGATGTTTGCCAGCTTTTGTGCTGATGGGACACCTAATGCTTTTGCATTAACAATGTGGCAGAAGTCTTCCTTATTGGGGTTCAGCGCAATGGTGGCATACGTGTGGAGGTCTGCGCATTTAACGGCACACTTGCCGGCGAATGGTCGGCCTTTCGTGCCTAACAAAAAGGGGTTGTCCTGATGTTCAACTGCACTTTGGCAGTTGTGTTTACAGTCCTTGAGCACACCCGCCAAGGTAGCGGGGTTGTTTCAACACAAATGTGTCAGATCACCCATCTTTTAGGCGCTGCATCCACTTATTTGACTCAAGACGCAATCTTCACTAATTAATGCGCACTGAACAGTCCTGTTTAGAGCCATCTTGCGGAATGAATGTAGAAATACCTTTTAAGATGGACACATTTCAATGTAGCTCTGGTACAGGAATGAGTACCTTAATTTCAGATGTCTGAAAGCCCTGCTGGGGCATCTGCAAGATGCAGATGTTGGGACACTACGGGTTCTTGAGCATCTGCAGGGACATTCCCACAAGGGGATGATGGTAAGCAGTGCGTCACCACGAACCTGAGCACCCGCACTTAGCCATGCGTGGCTCAGCCGTGTCCGAGTTAAAGGGGATTCTGGTGGTTGAGCTGATACCGAGTGTTTGGACCTTTAAGGCCCCTCGGTGGAGGCAACACACCACTTTGGCCCCAGTTTCCCGTAAACGGCACCTACAGCTTGACCCAACTGGTGAATTCAGCAGTCGCTTTTATGGAGAAAGCTCTTTATACCTGCTTCCTTTTTTTTTTTACAGTTGACTGCCCTCCGAAACAGGAACGCACTGAAGTGACAGCAAATTTTTTTTAAAAGAGCTAACAACCTTCCAAGGTTCCACGTGGTCCACAGGAAACAAGCGGACATAAATACACGACTGGCGTTAGCCTTCCTTGCAACAAGAACCCTAACTGAAAGCATTTGACAAGGCTACAAAATCAAGAGACTAGCAAATGGCGATTTCCTGTTGGAAGTCCTTCACAATCATCAATATGAGAAGTTATCACGTGTGGCAGGTTTTGGAGAGACCACCATCATCATCATCTGCCTAGCTATGCCCACTGCAGGGCAAAGTCATCTCCCGTCTCTCTCCAATTAACCCTGCCCTGTGCCAGCTGCGCCCAGTGTATGCCCGCAAACTTCCTAATCTCATCCGCCCACCTAACCTTCTGCCGCCCCCTGCTACACTTGCCTTCTCTTGGAATCCACTCTGTTACCCTTAAGGACCAGTGGTTATCTTGCCTTCATATTACATGCCCTGCCCAAGCCCATTTCTTCTCTTGATTTCGGCTAGGATGTCATTAACTCACAATTGTTCCCTCACCCACTCTGCCAGCTTCCAGTGTTTTGAGGTTACACCTATCATTTTTCTTTCCATGGCTTGCTGCATTGTCCTTAACTTAAGCTGAACCCTTTTCGTTAGCCTCCACGTTTCTGCCCCGTAGGTTAGTATCAGTAAGATACAGCTGTTGTATACTTTTCTCGTGAGGTATATTAGTAAACTGCTATTCATGTTCTGAGAGAACCTGCCATATGTGCTTCACCCCATTCTTATTCTTCTAGCTATTTCCCTCTCGTGATCCGGATCAGCTGTAACTACCTGCCCTAGGTAGATGTATTCCTTTACCACTTCCAGCCCCTCGTTGGCATTTGTGAACTGCTGTTCCCTTGCTAGACTGTTTAACATTACTTTGGTTTTCTGGGTGTTAATGTTTAGATCTACCGTTCTGCTCTGCCTGTCTAACTCATTGATCTTTGCAATTCGTCTCCTGAATAACTCAGCAAGGCAACGTCATCAGCGAATCATAGATTATTTAGGTATTCTTCAATAACTCTTATCCTTAAACGTTCCCAATTCAGTGACAATCAGCCAAAACCGTTCATTGAATACTGTTCGCAGAGTAATATCCGATGCTGGTCTCAAGTACCTAGCAGAAGAAGAACTAGACGTACTTAAAGAACCAAACGTAACAAATGTGCACTGCATCAAGATAAGACACAACAGCTAGGAAACACCAACGAAGCACGTTATTCTTACCTTTGCCTATGGGCTCCGTGCGCTGCAGTTTGGAGCGCGCGAGTGGCGCCACCTGGTTAACAGCGGTGGCGAAAGGCGGACGCAGCCAACGCAGCTCTCTGGTTCAGTTTGCAGTGATCGAGGCGAGCGGTGAGGTGTTTCGTCCGAAGGCGAGAACAAATTTGGATAATTATGGGTGCTCTACTTACTGCTGTGTTTACTCAATGTCATAACAGCTATAAAAACACTGCAGTCAAAGTACCGAATATATTTAAACGCTTTTCTTGGACGTCGTGCATGCTCGCTCATGCACAGAGGGTGTGCTGGAAATGAGTGCACTGTGGAATTAAATTCATGGGAGTGAACTGGGAAATGGTTTACATTGACTGGGGTGTTTCGAACGTGACATCATTGGTAGGAGCTGCTTTATGTCTTTATGTAGAGTGAAGGAATGCGTTCAGTCAGTCACAGGAAATGGCCTACGGTGAAGTTCTTGGAGCTAGCATCTGAAGTTTAAGTCTTCCTTTGTTATGCTCATCTGTGGTTCAGCGTGTCAATTTTGTTTCTAGTTTTTTTTTCGTGCGTGTGTGTATGCAGTGGGAGCGACGTCGTACTTTTGAGGGTGCTTATGTCGTTTTTCACATTGTTTCACCTAAGCTTTTGTGTATTTATTTGCATCATTTTATTTCCTTCAGTGGTTTAAAATTTTGTATCTTTATTTGTTGCATTTATGAGATCTCAAATCCTGTTCTAGACGAATAAAAAGAAAAATAGAGAGTGGTTCAAATTTCTCTATATATTTCTTGGATTTCACAACATCACTAAACCCTTAATTTTGGGAATTAATCTTTTGATTTTAATTAGGTTTATCGTCCCAATGCAACGAAGACTATAAGGGGCGCCATAGTAGGAGGTTCTAGATAATTGCAACTACTTGGAGTTCTTTAACGTGCACTGACATCGCGCAGTACGCGGGCCTCTAGAATTTTGCCTTCACCGAAATGCGACCGCCGCAACCAGGATCGAACACGAGTCATTTGGGTCAGCAGCTGAGCACCATAACCGCCGAGCCACCGCGGCGGCCTTTTTATAGTTGAGTATTTACCAAAAGAGAATTACGACCAAAACAATTCATGTAATTGGTGCCTTCATGAAATTCCTGAAATGAAACTGCTCTAACTGTGGAAGATACTTACCAAGAAACCCATCGTCTTTTTGTATGCTTAGAACTATGCTCCTCTGAGGGAAATATATAAAGTAAAGCAGGGTCAATCGTGCAGGATGTAGAGCACTATCATCTGATATTTATGTGTAGTAAGTTTGCGTTTTTCGCATTTCTAGCCGACCATTCACATAGTCGATGTCACAGTGGATGTAAATTACATAGCTGATTTCATTATTTGGGTCAGAGCCTTGTTTCTCAAACTGTAAAGGTACTTAATTAATCTCAATAAGCTCAACTGCGCTGCCAGATATTGCAGTGCCGTCGGGACTGCAACACAATCATGGTTGCTCGGAATCGGTGATCAGCCCAAAAACGAAATGCAGCAGTAGTGGCGTCAAGGCTTTCAATGCGTTGAAATCCGCAGAGAAGAAGGCGTTGACTTAGAATGGCATCGCGGTCAGTGCGCGTCTGCTATGCGGCCGGGCTGGCGCTAACGCATTGGGCATGGAGGAAGGCGCAGGGCCACCACGGCCAGTCTCGAGGGGGGCGCGCGCGCTCTCCCTTCGAGAGACCAGCCGTGACTGAGCGTCCGGTTAACGCGGCGAGTGCCACGAGGCGGCGCTGGCGATGTGGTCGCTGCTGGCGCCACCATACCAGCGCACGGAGCCCATAGCATACTTCCTGATTCTGTGGAGGTAGGTTACGCAAAGCTCGAACCCTGGCCATACATACTCAATAAAAGTACCACCACAATTTGCAGAGCTGTGCCAGTGTGCTTCTTGTGACCATCCCGCTGAAAACTGCGAAGTTTAACCCTGCCTTTGCATAAACTTTGAGGGCAGCTATCCGGCTTACTCACGGTCATGCCCAGCCTGGAAGACAGAAAAAGAAGTTATTACACTTCATGCCGACAAAATATTCAGGGAAGCGCAGAAACGACTTTTATTGCAAAATCCCAGCTACTCTGCCGTGGTGCAGCAGGGCACAGCTGACACGCAGTGAGCCGGGAGCAGGGCCACCCTGGTTGCAGCAGCTAGCATTGTGCCATCAGTCACAAAATAGGCTGCATGGACCTCCAGGTTAGCAAACCACAAGGCCCCTTCCCCATGCGAAGGGAACCAAGACAAAAACAGCCGTGCATGCTACACGGATGTCCAGCATATCTGAGGATGAGATGGACACAAACCAAGGCAGTCTTGCACCGTCAGCGTCGGGTGGATTCTTAGGTTGATTAAAAAAAGAGAAGCCCCAATTCGGCACCTGAAAACATTACATAGTTTTTCTCCCCTCACATATATTACATGCTGGCTTTTATACATTGGAACTGTGTAGAATTTTGCATAACATAAGTGACATAAATGACATTCTGGGCACACACTCGTCTCTGCCCTTGTGTTTATCGGAGCCAAACTTAGGTTAAAAACACAAGGATAATGGTATGTCACAACTACTGGTTGCAGATTTTACAAACGAACCTTGGCACCTCTTCCATGCCACAGTGATCGCGTTTGCGGACCATTTAGCTAGTGTTTCTGAATGCTTTATTTGCGAAGCTGTGGAACCTCAGAACATGTTTCTCGATCGCATTGACATCAGCTCAGGCTATCACAGGTTCAACACCGCGCTCTGCGTGCCTTACTTTGTAAATACACAGCGTGCTTCGCGTCTTTTTGAAAGTTCAAAAGACGGCTATTACGAAACACCGCATCATCACATGCGACGATGCCCGCCCCATACGCCAATAGCCGTACCGTATTTCACGTAAAGAATGCGAGGCCATCTAAACACAAGTGAAAGAGATGCTTAATAACGGCATTATTCAACCATCTCAGAGTCCGTGGTTGTCTCCTGTCGTTCTGGTTAAGAAGGATGGAACACTGTGCTTTTGCGTAGATTACCAAAAGTTGAACACCATAACTAAAAAAGACGTGCATCTACTGCCCCGAATAGATGACTCTCTCTACAGACTTCGCCGCGCCAAATATTTTTTCTTGATTGATTTAAAAAGCGGTTACTGGCAGATTGAGGTTGATTAACGGGATTGGGAAAAAAACAACTGTCTTCATTACTGCCGATGACCTATGTGAATTTAAGGTGTTGCCCTTTGGTATCTTTTCAGCGCCGGCAATGTTTCAGTGAATGATGGATACTATCCTTGCTGGCCTCAAATGGCAAACCTGTTTAGTTTACTGGATGACGTGGTCGTGTTCTCTGAAACCTTTGAAGAACATCTTGAATGCCTGCGGTCTGTATTAAATGCTCTGCGGTCAGCCAATGTAACGCTCAAGCCTGAAAAATGCCACTTGGGCTGTGAACAAATCAAGTTTCATGGTAACGTTGTGAGCGCTGATGGTGTCCAACCCAATCCCGACAAAACTGCCGCCGTAGCCAAATTCCATGTTCCTACTACAAAGAAAACGCTCAAGCGCTTCCTTGGTCTGTGCGCCTACTACCGTTGCTCCATCGCCGACTTCTTTCAGATTGCCGAACCCCTGACCTGTTTAATGCGTGACGGTACCCCGTTCGTCTGGACTACGGAGCAACAAGAGGCTTTCACTGAGCTACGCCGAGGTCTGCACACAAGCCCTCTTCTTGATCATTTCGATGAGGATGCTGCCACCGAGATCCGCATCGACGCCAGCAACATCGGCCTGGCTGCTGTTCTAGTGCAACATCAAGATGGTGCGGAACGAGTGATTGCGAATGCGAGTCACATTGTGTCCTATGCCGAGATCAACTATTCTACCTTGGAAAAGGAGTGCCTCGCGGTTGTGTGGGCAATGTTGAAAATTTCGACCTTACCTCTATGGCCGCCATTTCAAAGTCGTGACAGTTGTGGAAGTCGTGACCACGATTCTTTGTGCTGGCGGGCCAATCTACGGGACCCATCAGGCTGCCTAGCAAGGTGGAGTCTCTGCCTCCAGGAATTTGATTACACAATTGCATGTAAATCTGGGCACGAGCATGAAAATGCCCACATGCTCTTCCACGCGCCGGTCGAGTTAACTGATGAAGAGGACGACAGTCATTTCCTTGGAGTGGTCCTTGGAAGTAATGGTGAGGCAGCGGGCTGACATGAACTTGCGATCTGTCACTGACCATTTGGAGGGCCGCACTGGTACCGTACCCCGTGAGTTTTCCTGGAACCTTTCCTCCTTTTGCATGCGCAATGGCATCCTGTTCAAGAAGAACTCGAGCCACACTGACCGCGCCTATCTCCTCATCGTGCCATCAGACCTCCGTGCCAACATTCTTTTTGCCTCATACGAAAAGCCCACCTCTGGTCACTTGGGATTTACACGCACCCTTGCTCGAGTGCGCCAGGCCTATTATTGGCCAAAACTTGCTGCCACCATCCGCCGCTACATCCGAGGTTGCCGTGAATGCCAGTGATTTGAACGAAAACATCTTCGACGGAAGTCCATCTGGTTGGGTTCTTGAGATAGTTGAGAGAACACTGACGCCAACTAAAATTTTAACTTAACCCTTATTGGTAAAAATATTGGTTGGCGTCAGTTTTCTCTCGAATACCAGTGAATGCCAGCGCTGCAATTCATCTCCCCTCAATCCCACGGGTTTGCTCCAACTAGTCACACCGCCTCGCACACCCTTTGACCAAGGCGCCATCATCGGCTGGCAGTAAGTGGATCATTGTTGTGACAGACTATTTGACACGCTATGCAGAAACCAAGGCGGGGCTGCGTGGCACATCGTCTGAAATTGCGCAGTTCTTCATGCACTGCATTGTTTTACAACACAATGCCCCATCCTACGTAATCACCGATGGAGGAATGGCTTTCACAGTGCAGCTCATGCACGAGGTATTCAAGCAGAGTCACACGAGCCATCGCGAGACTACTGCCTACTATCTGCAGTCAGATGGGCTCACCGAGCGACTCAACAATACCGTAGCAGATATGCTCGCAATGTACATACGTAGACGTCCAGCATAAGACTTGGGACGAGATCCTCCTATACATGACTTTCGCATACAGTACGGCCGTACAAGAAACAATGCACTATACGCCATTTCGCTTCGTTTATTAGTGTGATGTGCACACAGTGCTAGATGCCATGTTTCTGTGCACTACAGACGATCAAGCACTCACGCCACATGCCGAGGAATTTGTTCGACACGTGGAGGAAGCCCGCCAACTCGCCCACATGCACATCAGGCAGCAACAGGGGACAGATGCATGGCACTATAACGAGCGACACTGACATGTTGAGTACCAATCCGACGACCATGTGTGGATGTGGACCCCAGTCTGATGCCCGAACTTGACGGAGAAACTCTTATGCTGCTACTTTGGCCCCTAGAGAGTGTTGCATCGTATGACAGACATAACTTATGAAGTTCTGCCCAACGGTTCTGTGCAGAGCCTGAAGTAGTGCACGTACTCCGTATGAAGCCCTATTTCACGCACTGACAGCACTTCCGCAGTTTGTTGTTTTTTTTGTTGCACGGAGCCCGTTTGCTTCCTGTCATTTTGCCCCTTCGTTTGTGGTTTCCCCATCAACCCCTCCAGTTATCTCGTAGCGCCCTAATGGTTTCCAGTTTTTTTTCGGGAGGTGGCAATAATTCCACCAGGTGGCCCCAGGTAGCACCAAAAAGATGAGGTGAATGTTCGCACGTGCGCCCTGAGGTCTTTTCTGGGAACGCTGCTGGTGAACGGTGTCTCAGTCCTTGGTTCCGTGACAGTATAATACAAGAATTTATTACACTTGAAGAAAAATACAGTACTTCGACAGCTTTTATATACAGATGGCTCAGAAACAGATGTTTACTTTGGAACCGCAGTGGTCAAAAGGAATTGAGATAAAATAGGCTTCCACAGTGTACATTCATCTTCACTGCCGAATGTTGCGCCGTCTGTGTTGCCATTGAAAATAGTAAACAAGAACCTTACAAGTAGTGTTATTTACACAGACTCCCTAAGTTTACTTACAGCTCTCCACTCTAGAAATGCAATCATTCCTACCATACGTAACATAGAAAGAGCCACAGCGCAAGGACAAACCATAAAACTCTACTGGGTACCGAGTCATGTCGGAGCTAACGGCAACGAGAGAGCAGACTTTTTCACTGCTCAAGCTCATGGCAAGCAAATCCGAAAAGGAAATATACCGTTTAAAGATTGTATTAACTTGGTTAATCATAACATAAGACAAAAATGGCAATCCATATGGAATAACGAAGTAAATAACAAACTACACGTTCTAAAACGAGTGTTAGGTGAATGGAAGTCCTGCATCGACGAGGAACGTTTCAAGGAAGTAATTATCTGCAGTCTTTATACAAGACAGACACGTCCACACATAATTTCCGACTGAGAAAACAAGACAAGCCCCATGTGAATTATGCAAAGATGAGGTAACAGTGAAACTTGTTTTATTTTCATGCAGAAAACTCGATACACTGAGGAAAAAGCATTTTGTAGTTTTTTATAATGAACACACATCATTCTGTCGAATTTAGCTTTATACCATTCTGTCCAATTTAGCTTTTATGTGAACTTGCACTTGTTGATATTTCACTGGTTTTTAAGTTCTTTAAGAGAGCAGGTGTTTGAGACCAATTTTAGATTTAATGAATTATAGTCACGGTTATTACAAGTAGACTTTTTTTTTATCCACACCCTAGCCACTCCCTCATTCCTGAGAAGAAGGCTGAGGTCATTATTGGAATGGTTAGAAGCCTTGACATCCTTGCCCAGGCAAGGATGTTTGCAGAGGTTACCTGACTTTCTTTAAAGATTTTACTAGTGGTCATTTTGGAGCAAAGCTCCACTTCTCGCATGCAGAGCTGAAGGTAAAATCTGTTCCAGAAATGACTTCTCACAAGAGGCGCGCCGCCACCACAGCTGTGCACTTTTCAGTCATGTCCGCCGCTGCGCCAACCATCGTTCCAACCGTTTGCTCGCGCCAGTTGTGTCACGTGGTTCACCCAGTGATTTGCTCTTGCTAGGTAAGAGGCCAGCTTAGATAACGCGAGACGGACAGCGTCTGCTACTCCTGGCCCTACGGAGCTGGGAACTCCGAGTGTATCTGTTGTGCATGCCCTTGCCACTTCGCCAGCTAGATAATGGCTGTCGCGAGGCACGTCTTCTTTCTCTGTCCATCTCTCCTCGCTCCCCTATTCTCTAGTTTCTTTATCTGCAAGAGACACAGCGAAGGTGGCTCAACAGAGAGACAGTTGGCAGGCCCATGCAAGAACAACAGCCTAGACAATGCACAAAATATGGAGCTAGAACCGGCCGCCAGGACGAGTTCTTCAGCAGAGCATTGGAGACGCTGGGCTGCTTCTAGCGATCCCTATCACAGAGAGTGGCACAGTGACTAGATTCCACACCTGACTCAGTTGAGTTGAGCCACAGTGATTTTCTAAAATGTCTTTCCTTTGGTATCGCTAGGCAGTAAAACTAACGTTTTAGGGCCCCTCTATACCACCGATCACTTTTTGCATTTTTATAAAATTCTGCAGCAAACTTTTCTATACCTTGTGCTTGGCGCATGATAGCCTTAGCTGCCTATGTACTGTTAAACCCAACGTAACACAACACTCAGATGCCTGAAAGGTACTGATTTGTTGACATAACTTAGGACAGGGGCCGTATTCCGAGTTTGTGTCATAATAAAAAGCGTCATAATCTGCTGCAACAGCCACACCTGATTGGTCGAAAGGCCGGAAGCGGATGTCAGTTCGGTTGCGGCGGCAGGATGTCACTGTGTTGCGATTGCCGCAGGGAAACGTCCAGCGGCGCTATTTGCTCTTTGCCGGGAAATAGAATGCTACTAAAGCGACAGAAGCAATATTCAGCCACAAGTTTAGTTGCGCATCGGATTCCACTGTAAAGGGGTAGTACCAAAGCTGCTTTATTTACCCAATGGACTTCAACAAATATAAACAATATTTCAGATTGGAATGAAGAAGATGAACCAGCCCCAAAGCCAACGACGACGAAGCGCTCGCGCCGCCGGTTGGATGCTCGTGCTGGATGGAACACTGCCACTTGTGTCTGGTCTCTCGGCTCTCTGCCTCGTAGATTGCCTGTGCCAAGGTCTTCGTAGCCGGCGCTTCCATCGTGCCAATAAACCGCTCTACAAGATACTCTTTTCTGCATCGTAAAGGCCACGAGGTGTACTTAAGGAAGAAAATATTGTATGCAACTACTCATGGGTTTGCACTGACAGAAGATCGCCAGTGGTAAATATAAAGCAGCTGTCTTGTTCGCAGAACACGGCATTTTACCTTTGTCTTGAGGGTAAAAGGGAATGGAGAGGAGAATTTGTGGCATGCACTCACTCGCTGTGCAATGTGCGCTCCGTGCAGTGCTGAACCAAGACACCGTGACGACCTGCTGTCTGTAACATCGCTGAGCCTAAGTTGATGCTATGATCGGACGGTTGTGCAGACGGTAATTTGCGTTTATCGTTCTTTTTATGCAGGCACTGCAAAAACCGCGCGATGATACTGTGAGGGTTTTATTTTTCTGCAGCAAATAAATAAAATGGATGCACAAAAAATAATCAGCTTGCTGTGTTTCTTTTCATATATGCATTGGGAGACTTCGCAAACAAAGTTTTCATGACTATCAAGAACCGTAAGGGACGTCACCTCTGGTATGTCAAACGCGTTCTGTATAGTAGCACGTCGCTGGCGACTGACTCTCCGTGCTCATTAGCGGTTTCACGCTGCTAGGCACTTCAAACGGTCATGATGCAGGACGCTTCAACAGCTAATAGAGAGTTCTAGAATAGGGAATGCACGTTTGCGTGCAGTAAACGCAAACGTTTTGCGGGACATTATGGTTTATGTTACATCATTCAACGTTCTCCAGTGATAGTGGCGCCATCCGGTTTGAATGAAGAGAACAGTTTCTACAACAAACGGGTGCTCATTAGACCTAGGAGCCACCAAACCATTATAGGAAATAAAAAACAGGCCAAATTTATCATGTATCTGAATTTGTTGTAGGCAAGATAAGACGAAGCGAAAGCTCCGTACCCAGTTTATAGCCAGTTCACGTGCCGTAAAACGCAGTAACATCAGAGTTCACTTCAAAGTGAGAGGCTCCGCTTCAAAGTGCACCGCCATGTTCGATGTCCTTGATCATGTGTTTGACGTCACCGTCCGGTTTCTTCGACCCTTTTTGCTGCATCCGAACCTGCACATCGGCTTGCGGCGTTTTGACCAATCAGGTGTGGCCGATGGAGCAGGTTATGACACGAAAACTCAGAATACGGGCCCAGGACTAAGTGAAAGGAAATATGATCTCAACCTTGCAAGCACTGTTCAGTCACAATGGGGAGGACGTTCAAGGGCCCTGCAGAAATGTCTTAAGTAATCATTCGAGACAGTGGGATTTTCTTTGTGCAGTGTTGACATGCTCCTTAGAAAAAAGGACCGTGTGATAATTTTACCCTCTTGATATTAATCAGTGTTTAAATGGGATGCGACAAACCTGCAATAAACCAAGACAGTGTGTTGTAGCTATATAATATTTGTAAATTATGGTGACGTCACTGCTGTTACATCAGCTTTTTCGTTGCCACTTGCTACAGTGCTAGCCACTTTTGAAGCTCACTCCTTGGTGCCGCCGTGACTTTCATCAGGTTTATGAAGATGCCATCCGCTGCCAAGAGTCTTCACCTGGCCGGCTCCTTTGAGGAGCTGATGAAGCGTGTGGATGCGGACACCAAAAGCATCAAGGACAAGTACTTCAAAGGGGCACACCTCAGGATGTAAGTTGAAGTAACTCCTTGCTCAGTGACTGTGCTGATTTCAGAAGGCTATAAATCTTTCTCAAGAAGCTTTCCTTCTTGTACGTAATAGCAAAAATGGATGCTGTAAATAATACAAGCATCAGAAATAGACGTAATGTGCTGGTGTACTGTAGCTGACCTAATTTAACCAAGCGTAGACTTGGTTAACGTTAAGAGGCCGGAAGCGGGCAGAGTGGATGAAATTAAGGGGAGATGCGGGGCTAAAATACCGATTTTCGGAAAACAATTGTGTTTTTCAGTTTCAGTTGTTATGGATTGCTGGTTTAATGAAGAATATTCGCACCAAGTTTCGTTGTTATCTGAGCAGTAGAAAATAAGAAAATTAGTTCTTTTCATAAGGCGGTGGCATGCATTTGCCGTCGAAGGTGACTATGCATGCGCTTCTCAAGACGCTTCTGTAGTGAATGCCCACGAACGTGAAGTGAATGCCCACGTTAGAAAGCTTGTTTTTTGCGCTTTTTAGTGACAGAAGGCCTTTATTGAGAATACGCAAGGCCACTAACGAAAAACTAAAAAAGAAAGGCATATTTCTGGCTGCCCCCACAGCAAAGTGGATGGCATCCCTTAAAGAGGTAAAATGTAGAATAAAGTCCTGGCTTAATATGTCAAAAGCCCTGTAAGCTTGCATTAAAAGAATGCTCTAAATACTTGAGTTTGCCATCCCATGTGAATCTAGGTTGTTTAAGTTGTTTTTGAACCTGTGTAAATAAGTGTCTTAATTTAGCAGTGTGCATTAGTGATATTGTTCTTTTTTTGTATTTAGGAATATTATGTGTCTTATTGCAATAAGCTTTGTTGTGTAGTATTTGTTTTGTTTTGACATACAGGAAACTATGTTTTTTCGTTAATACTGAGCCTGTACTTCGTTTGATTGCCGTGACCCGCCCACAAGCGCACTTGCGCTTCCGCGGGCACACTTATTTCAACTTGTAATTGTGACAAATAAATATGTATGTATGTATGTATCCGAGAATAGCTGCTCGGATTGGTGGAAATATACCACATTGCCACCCAACGCTGTTTTCACGCAATTCGGAGTTGCTCCTGCTTTGGTTGTGCTCGATGCTTGCTATCTGTTACCTTTTCTTCCTTCTGTGAGTTATTGCGATCAGCGGGTGGCCGGTAGTGTGACTGGAAGATGCCGGCAACAAAGGCTTGGAATCGGGGAAGCTTCGTGAGGTGAAAACGCACTACGAAAATGAAAGGCCTACACAGCACGGGCGATCGCCAGCAAGTGAGCGTCTGCTTGTGCTTTCGCCAGGCCCAAGGCTGCCGCTGAAAACCAACGGGAACCCTTTGAGCTCGCGATGATGGCGCATCACCCGAAGAACAAGCCTACATCACTAAGAACCGTGGAGACTGCGACAGCCTTGGCTGTATTAGATTTTAATGAGGGCACATGTGGAATCAAGCGAGTGTTTGACAAGCTGGAACATGGAGTCCAGACAATGAAGCATGTTCAGCAAGCAGCCCATCAAAGTATTTCACGAGCAAAGCCAAGGGCCATGGACAGCTCTGAATCTGAAAGAAAAGAAAGAAAGCTTGAAACAGTTGCCACAGAGCAGCATCGTGCTGAAGAGGAAGGCCCGACCTATGGAGCAGGGCACTTTGAATAAATTTTTTCTACCCCAAAATAAAATAGCCTGTTCTGAAATGTTTGAACTCATTTTTCCCAGTTTGCACTTTTTGGGAAAACAAAACCGTTAGGAAAACTACCATTTCCAAACTGCATCGAAAAATCTGCTTCCAAGGTGGTTTCTCGACTGAAATTTTCGCAGGAACAAGAGAAGGTACTTCTTGGGTCGCTAAAGATTTTCTAGCACAAAATATTTTGAGATGTCTGACATGTAATGGCAACAAAAAATTGAACTTTGTTTTTAGAGTGATGACATTTTTACAGAAATCGTAAAAAAAATATGCAACTGGCCTTATCCTGCACTATAAGCTATCTGGAAGACATCTAATCACAAACAATTAGTATATCTATTATTTTTGAAACGAAAGTTCCCTAAGCTGACACACCTGATTGCTCAATATGACCGCTATAACTTTTTTTCCTTTTGAGCTAGGGAGCTGACATTTAGAGTATAGTCAAATGAGAAAAAGATGCACCATTCCTGAAAATTTTATCGCAATTGACATAGTAGTTCAAAAGTTGACTCTTCAGCCTAGCATCTCCCCTTAAGAAGTTTGCAGGCGTAGGGTGGGGGGCGCAGCTGGCATAGGACAGGGCTAATCGGAGAGACATGGGAGAGGCCTGCAGTGGGTGTAGTCAGGCTGATGATGATGATGTTTCAGCAGAAATGTACAGACCCGAGAGTAATTAATGCAAGCCACTTGCACATGCAGAGCATTCAGAATTGTGATTACAGGGATATGGAACCCTGATGTGTTTTGGAAGTATAGAATTCTGCATATCTCCTTCCTGTTGTACCTAGCTAAGCTTCTTAATGAAGTTATTACTGAACTTTCTCTGCATATGCTCCTGTGTGACATAAACCAATTTCTGAAAATCCAAAGTTGTTTTCTGTGCTCTCGAGGATGAAGGATCCAGGAACAACAAAGGGTCAGTTAAACATGGACGTAGCAGCAAAACTGCTACAGGTCCACATATTTTACTGTAAAGTTCCACGAGAAGACCCCCGCTACCCACCTTTTGGGGCGAAAAATCTTATTTACTAAAAGACCCTAACCTTCGGCCAGCTCCCAAAAATTACTTTAGCTATGACGCCTTCAGATGCTCGGGAAGCTCCTGTGGAAAACATCCACTGGTACCAGATGAGCTGCCCGCAAGCAGTGCAGATGGCTCATGATGCCATCAACCCTACTATTTGTCAGATTTCAGTGGTAAGATTGGGGTGGGGCATATAGATTTTCTTAGGAAGGGGAGGAAAGTCTACTGCCCCCATTACTGATTCCCCCGTTAAACCTTAGGCGGGCGAAAACAAAGTAAAAAATAAAGGTGGGGGAAATGGCCTGCACCAGCTGAGCTTTAAGCAGGCTTAAACCAATTGGAAAAATAAACGAATAGAGCCCTCGGAGAAAGGGGCCAAAGCGCAAAATTAATTTCATACATAGGAAGCCAATCGAAAAAATAACAGGGCTGGCACGTGGCGCAAAATGGTGTCCTAAAAGGCGGCGGGTACAGTGAGCACAGAGGGAAAACCCTGTGCGTGAGCTGGTTTATTTCACAGAAAAGAGTCAATATGAAAAGAAACAAGAACAAGTGCGCAAAAGAAGAAAAGAAAAGAACAACAAAAGAGAACAAGAAAGAGATAAGAAAATCAGAGAAGAAGAGGCCGGAACTGGAAAAAAGCACAACCACCCAGCGAGAAACGAATCCACCCAACCCGCTAGTTGGGTTTATTCACGAACATAGCCACTTTTATTGAAAAAGAAGCCCCTGTAGAAGCGCCAAAAACAGAAAAATTTCAGTAAAGAAAAAACAGAAAAGCGCCGCAGAGAAGGCAATCACTGGCAACCGGAGCCATACTAGGAACCTGTGAAGATTGACAACACAGCAAAAGAAATACCAACCCCGCAAAGAAAACCGAACCCAACCCAAAGGACTCACCCAACTCACCCAACTCCCAAAGGACTCAACCCAAACCGAACCCAACCCAAAGGTTTTTAAAATGCAAAAGCATTTTATAAACCCCAAACGAAATTATTGCAAATAAAGTGAAATAAACAAAAGAACATAAGAAAACTAGATCCCATCAAGTCATTAAAGAAAATGATACACACCCAAAAAAAAAACCGCACTCCCATCACACACACACACACACACACACGCACGCACGCACGCACGCACGCACGCACGCGCACGCGCGCGCGCACACACACACACGCACACGCACACGCACACACACACACACACACACAGAGAGAGAGAGAGAGAGAGACACAGACAGACAGACAGACAGACAGACAGACAGACAGACAGACAGACAGAGAGAGAGAGAGAGAGAGAGAGAGAGAGAGAGAGAGAGAGAGAGAGAGAACAAGCCACGGAACGCGCTCGGCCAGTCGAGGTGGGTGTGTGGGCAAAAAAAGGAAAAAAACTTCTGCACGTCTCTCTTGTAATCCGGCAGTGACACGGCCACCACCGCGATGACGCGCGCCAAAAGCGCACGACAACGTGCACTGTTCAACCAACACGACGACAGATAATGCCTCACGTCGCCCACGAACAAACCGCGGACGACGCCAAACCAAATCTGAAAAAATAGACCAGAAACCGGCCGTGGCCCGTCAAAAGAGTGGTCAGTGCATGGGGCGGCGGAAAAGCCTCAGGAATGTCTCACATATTCGGGACCCGGTCAGCGCTCCCCGTGCCGTCAGCATGCTCCCTCCACCATTCGGCCCACCGGCAGCGCACCACCGCCCCGAACGCAGAGCGCACCCACGCCTTGGTACGCTTCATGGGTCGAACTCGCGGGGAGCGCGACGCACGAGACGCGACAACATAGTCTACTGCCGCAGTAGAAATGTCCTGATAAGGGGTAGTAGTTGGGCTGAGATATAAGGGGGAGATAAGAGCAAAGTTGACATGTGGGTAGACATCATCATCATCATCATCACCCTGACTATGCCCACTCCAGGGCAAAGGCCTCTCCCATGTCTCTCCAAGTAACCCTGTCCTTTGCCAGCTGCATCCGCCCTTTGCCTGCAAACCTCCTAATCTCATCCGCCCACCTAACCTTCTGCCGCTCCCTGCTACGTTTACTTTCTCTTGGAATCCACTCCGTTCCGTTACCCTTAAGGACTAGCGGTTATCTTGCCTTCGCATTACATGCCCTGTCCAAGCCCATTACTTCCTCTTGATTTCGACTAGGATGTCATCAACCTGCGTTTGTTCCCTTACCCACTCTGCCCGCTTCTGGTCTCTTAACATTACACCTATCATTTTTCTTTCCATGGCTTGCTGTGCTGTCCTTAACTTAAGCTGAACCCTTTTCGTTAGCCTTCACGTTTCTTCCCCTTAGGTGAGTGCCGCTAAGATACAGCTGTTGGATGCTTTCTGTTGAGCCATATTGGTAACCTGCCATTCATGATCCGAGACCTGCCATGTGCGCTTCACCCCATTCTTATCCTTCTAGTTATTTCCCTCTCATGATCCGGTTCAGCTATGACTACCTGCCCTAAGTAGATGTATTCCTTTACCACTTCCAGCCCCTCGCTGCCAATTGTGAACTGCGGTTCCCTTGCTATACTGTTGAACATTACTTTGGCTTTCTGCATGTTAATTTGTAGACCCAGTGTTCTGCTCTGCCTGTCTAACTCATTGATTATGATTTGCAGTTCACCTCCTGAGTGACTCAGCTAGGCAGTGTCATTAGCGAATCGCAGATTTTTTAGGTATTCTCCATTTATTCTTATTCCCAGCTGTTCCCAACGCAGGCCTCTGAATACCTCCTGTAAACAGGCGGTGAATACCATTGGCAAGATCATGTCTCCTTGCCTTACGCCCTTCCTTATTGGAATTTTATTGTTGACTTTATGGAGGACTATAGTAGCTTTGCAGTTGCTTTATATAGCTTCCACTATTTTGACATAAGGCTCTTCTACACCCTGATTACGCATTGCCTGTATGACTGCTGAGGTTTTCACTGAGTCGAATGCTTTTTTGTAATCAATGCAGGCTATGTATAGAGTTTGTTATATTCTGTGCATTTCTCTATCACCTGATTGATAGTGTGTATATGATCTGTTGTGGAGTACCATTTATGAAAGCCTACCAGATCATTTGGTTGATTAAAGTCTAAGGTTGCGCTGACTCTATTAGTGATTACCTTAGTAGGTACCTTGTAAGTAACGGACAGTTAGCTGAACGGTCTGTAATTTTTCAAGTCCTTGGTGTCTCCCTTCTTATGAATTAAGATAATGTTTGCATTCTTCCAAGCTTCTGGTACGGTCGAGGTCATAAGGCATTGCGTATATAAGGTGGCTAGTTTTTCTAGCAGAATCTCCCCTCCATCTTTCAACAGGTCTGCTGTTACCTGATCCTCCCCAGCTGCTTTTCCCCTTTCCATTGCTCCTAAGGCTGTCTTTACTTCCTCTTTCGTTACTAGTGGATGACGCATTGCTGTGTGCTACTGTCTCTATCATTAACACTCTGATTACACTGGCTACTGTACAGAATTCTGTAGAACTCTTCGGCTATGTTAACTATCTTATCCATATTGCTAATGGCATTGCCCTCCTTGTCTCTTAACGCATACATCTGGTTTTTGCCTATGCCTAGTTTTCTCTTCACCGCTTTCAGGCTACCTCCGTTCTTTAAAGCATATGCTCGATTTTCTCCATATTAAACATTGTTATATCGGCTGCCTTGCACTTATTTATTAAGTTCGATAGCTCTGCCAGTTCTGTTCTTTCTGTAGGGTTAGACGCCCTCATGCTTTGGCATTTCTTTGAGATCTTTCGTCTCCTGATATAGCTTGCCAGTATCTTGTCGAACCGTCCTACCACCTACTTCTACTGCGTACTCCGTTATGATACCTGTCAGATTATCGTTCACTGTATGAGCATTAAAATCGTCTTCCTCAGTTAAGGCTGAATATCTGTCCTGCAGCGATATCTTTTATTCCTCTGTCTTCCCTCTTATTGCTAACTCATTAATGGACTTCCTGTTCACTAGCTTCTTCCGTTCCCTCTTCAGTTAAGTCTAAGCTAATTCGAGACCTTAACATTCTGTGGTCGCTATAGCGCACCTTTCCGAGGACGCCCACATCCTGAACGATGCCAGATTGAGCGCATGGTATGAAGTCGATTTCATTTTTAGTTTTGCCATTGGGGCTCTTCCAGCTCCACTTCCTGTTCTCTCGTTTGCAGAAGAAGGTATTCATGATCCGTAAATTATTTTCCTATCTGCGAACTCTACTAATAACTCTCCCCTGCTATTCCTGGAACCTATCGTATAGTCGCCTACCGCCTGGTTTCCAGCCTGCTTCTTGCCCACCTTCGCATTGAAGTCGCCCATCAGTATAGTGTACTGTGATTTTACTTTGGTCATTGCCGATTCCACGCCTTCAGAGAAGCTTTCAACGGACTGGCCATCATGGCTGGATGTATGTGCGTAGGCCTGCACCACCTTCAGCTTGTATCTCCTATTGAGCCTAATTACGACAGCTGCCACCCTTTCGTTAATACTGTGGAATTCCTCTATGTTGCCAGCTATATCCTGATTAATGAGGAATCCCACACCTAGTTATTGTCTATTCGCTAATCTGCGATAGCACAGTATGCGTCCGTCCTTTAGTACTGTATATGCCTCACCTGTCCTCCTAACTTCACTGAGCCCTATGACATCCCATTTAATGCCCGCTACTTCCTCGAATGGCACTGCTAGGCTAGCCTGACTAGATAAAGTTCTAGCGTTACAAACGTTGCCTGGTTCAGATTCCAATGGCGGCCTGTCCGGAGCCAGAAATTCTTGGCACCCTGCGCTGCGTCGCAGGTCTGACCGCCACCGTGGTCAGTTTCTCCGCTGTCGTTGGGGGCTGAGGGCCGAGGGTTAATCCGCCTTTTTCATTTTCCTGTGCTGTCACCTCGCGTACAACGCTGGAAGCTCACTGGTAGGGTACTGCGCGCCCAGCCGGGCCGGACTGAGTGCCGCTCCGGAGCACGTTATGTTGGAATCTGTCGACGATGGCGTGTCCTGGGCAGCACCTGGTACCTGGAGGATTTCTAGGATTGACTGATGGCTGGGTGCGAAGTCCGAGGCAGGCTGCAGTGCCCGCCGAAGAGCAAATTCTTCAGTATCTCCGATCATCCAGCATGCGATGCGAACACCAGCTGAGCAAAGGCCGCCGCTTCAGAGATGAAGGCTACATTCGGAACATAATGTTCAATGAAATATCCCCGAACAGTGAGGTTGGCGTTTTCCGCTGTATATGCCTGCCATTCATGAAATATGGTTACTACATCGTGCACGCCGTAGTACAGAAAACGACTGGGGACAACAGTTTTCACAAGCAATCGTTGTGCTCAAGCGCTGCAGAATAGCTACACGAGCTATAAAAGCACAAGCGTACTCACAACAAAGCAGCTCTGCTAGCATTTCACTGTATTTTCCCACAGCACACCGCTGCATAGGTTAAACAAGCATGCGCATCCATAAAGACGAGCACGAGAGGTGCACATTGATCCATTCCGGCGATACCACGCAGAGGCCTTCATTATGGATATGATTCGTACACACGCATAACGCACCTTCTTCTTCTTCTGCCTCTTAATACATGGCACATACCCACTCGGGGGGGATTGGCCAGGGTGTAGTGGCATAAACAAGGAAATTGTGAGAAAATTTCAGCACCATGCGTGAATGCTCTCGTAGCATCTTTTTCGTTGCCCGCTCCATCGCGCGTTGAAAGTGGCTCACAGCACTTGCCCATTGGGGCTTCTTGCTTGAGAAAGCAAAGAGCGTCGGAACGAAGCCTGGGTGCCGCGGTGACATTCGAGGATTTCCTGCCCATGAATAAAACACTTCGTGATAGACTGCACATGCATTTAAACACAGTACCTCTTCCGTACCTGTCACAAAGTGATTTCCGCACAGTCTTGACGTGCTTGACGGTGCCCAAGGGCGGCCACGATCGTCTAGCCGGCAAACTGGTTTTATCCACACTTCGCGTCGAAGGCTGTCCCGGGAAGCGCTCAAAAAGCGAAAAATCCGAGTTTGCTTCCCTTTACATATTGGGCATTACAGCCGTATGCAACACATTTCGTAGGTATCGCCAAATGCGTCGCGCTTAACGCTCGACGGCTGCAGCAACGCACCCCGCGTAGGAAGCCGGTTTGGTTACACTTCCACGGCCGGTCTCGAGTGGAGCGCGCGACCCTTCCAATATGTTTCGTGACACCGCCGCCAGGGGATGGGCGCATGCGCAGTCTCATCGTGAAAAAGGCGGATTGGTCTGTTCATAGAAGGCTGCGGCCAAGTACTACACCAAGGCAGCTAAATCCTGTTCTGGTGAGGCCGTGCGTTGTCGGTTCTGGTCACCAAGATCAGGCCGTACCCCATGCCTGGTTATGCAATTTCATTGACATGCAGATTTTTTTTTAACCCGGTGGAGAATTGCGGCACCAGGTTTCGAACCCCGGTCTTCCTGCACGCAAGGCCAGGGCTCTACCTCCACGCCAATGCTGCATCTGTTGGGTAGACAGCCGGTAGACAAATCATTCCTCTGCCTGCTATGCAACTGTTAATCTGCACTCGCTGACCATGAGAAATAGCTGCACTGTTCAGTGACGGTGGAAGTTGTTGATTAGCACAAGAAGAATGGAGACAACGTCAGCAAAGCTGCAAAACATTTATTTCCCTTGGACAGCAAACAACTACCAGTCCATTCTACAACAGTGCCATGGTAAAAACAAATGCAAGAGACCCATAAAGAATGGACAGCTGGTGCTTAGTGAAGAGCTTATTGAAGCGCTCATGGACTTTTTGGATTGTGAGCAGTCAGTGGTCTTTATTCTTTATTCAAGAATTACCACACTTTGCCCGAAGGCGTTACAGCAGGGGGCGTTGCAGCAATGTTAAGTTTCTGTATTGATCCTTCTAAAGCTAGCGGAGCACATGAACCTGGCAAGAGGCTTTTACCTGGCTCACTGCAAGGCCCGCTTCAACGTGCTGTTGCGAGTTGCCGCAAAGTGAGCCAGAAGTAGCCTGCATCTGTGGCATGATTACTACAACTTTAATATGGGCAACATGGATATTGTGGGGATTGGGCTTCTTGAGCGATTGGAGTGCGTGCTCGTTAGGAAGACCCCCCGTGGGGCCTGCGTTAGCAGAATGGAAGCGACTGCACTGCTGGTCCACTAGTGGAACCCAGGAAGCATGGTCGGGCCAGAGAGGGGACGAGGAAGAAAAGCAAAACTTTGTACAAGTAATTACATTATACACACGTACAGCAACTGAGAGTGCCTCTTAGTAAAAATGTCTCGATGAGAGGGAGCTTCTCGGCCATACTGGGTGCTAAGTTTTATAGGGTTTTCCTTCCTGAAATCCCTAGATGGAGGCTGGGTCTGCCGAGGAAGGCATGTCCTGAAAAGTTCACTGTACCAATCATCACACACCATCTGCTTAGGGAACATGCCCCCGTCATGTGTTGAGCTTGAGAGGAGGATGCCATCTATGTCGCGCAGACAATGGAAGGTCCGCGGGTGGTGGTCCTATGCTTTATAGGTGGTCGCACGTGTTCCTCATCAGTGCACAGCCCATGCTACGCGCAAGGCCACTCGGGATAGGGAATCCACTCTCCTTCAACTTCTCCTTTGAGGACGGATGCTGCGGTCAAACATGATGACTGGGTCCAGCTGGCCCGGAGTCCCCTCAGCAAGGTCAACTACGGCTGACCTTGGCAGCTATCTTCATCATGTAAATGAGGGTGCACTGGCAGAGCTGCGCTGGGAGCTTTTAGGGGAGGCTCGCTGTCACCGCTGCCCCCGTGGCCATGCCGGCTGCCGGCCCCATGTCGAAGCTTTTACTGACTCATCGGCAGCCCATGGGACAGTCCACTGCAGCAGCGCCGGCCTTCCCACACGACGAAAGTGAAACATAACACACTGCCCCATTGGTAGAAGGAGATCCCAATGGTCAGTGGATTGCATCCACTGTCTGAAGGAATGTTGGTTGTCTGTCTGCGCTTCTTGAGCCCAGCGCACCCCAAAGGCTTCCTTTGCATGTTCAGGTTAACATGCAATACAATAATAATTCAATGTTTATTCAACATCTCTGGGACATTTGGAGCACGAGCAAAAGGCGACAAGAAGGCTTGACTAAGGCCCGTACCCCATTACATGGCAAGCAGTGTGCAGCTACATGGGTTAAAAATTAAGAATAAAAAAATGGGTGCGATACGAGAATATAAACACAAGTCAAACATGAGCATACATGAAAATAAAGTGCGCTGTAATGAAATTATTAGTTTACATCGTGAAGCGTATACATGTTTACCCATACATACAACATGATCCAAAGACATCAGCAATAAAGAACAAAGCAAAAAAAAGAAAAGGACACTGCAAAGTGACTTTGGAGTGACTCGTTCAGTAGAGTGGTGAGCTGGGCGAGTCGGTACATGATTGCAGAAAGAAAACCAGTGCAAAGGACGGAAACGCAGAACAGGAACATAGGACGACATTGGATTCTCCGCTAGCGTTCTCGTTCTCCGCTAGCATTAGAACAACGCCGAAAACTCAACTGCTTAGTCAGCAAGCACAACGCAATCACCATTAAGCCACGCTAGGCTCTTTCCCTCTTATACAACCGTTTAGTCCTTTAGAGCAGTGCAGCAGTACTTAGTAAGTGCTCACAAATTGGCACATTGCGCTAGAAAGTACTTCATCACTTTGAAACGCTAAACAAACGCAATGTGTTCAAAATCCTACATCAAGAAGAAATACATCAGCAAGCAGCAACTTCGAGGCTGGTTCTTACTTTAGGGGCCTCTACTTAAGCCATCGGCATTACCACTGGGACTTCCCTTTTTGTAACGCACCTCTAAAGAATACTGCTGCAAAGTGAGACTCCAGCATAGGAGCTTTTGGAAGAGGTTGTCTATCGTTCAGCCATGCCCTGCGCAGTCGCAAACCTACTGTGGCTTCAGCAGCCGCGAACAGACAAAAACCGAAGGACTTAAGTGCGAGTTGATACCTGCGAGCTCCAGACGCCATACGACAGTGATTTGTTCCGCACTCTGGCCGTGCGTCTCCAACACCTAAGCAACACTTGAAAAGTTGAATGTGAACGGGGGACGATCGAGTACGAAAAAAATGTCTGTGTGTACTCCTCTCTCATTTCGGGAATATCCTTCGTTTCTTTTTTGACTAGAGCGCGTTCTGCTGTGTTCTTTCAGTGGTAGAAGTGCGTGCTGCTCTACGGCCCGCTGCGAGTTTCGATCATCCTGCAAGAACTTCCACAGTGTCGTCACAATGGGCAGGTGGCTTTTGATTTGTCTGTTCCATCATTGTCAGTTTGGCCTTCCTGCAGTGTCTATTGCATCTGGAGTGCCGCAATGACAGCTTTGCAATCCACTCCGTTACTCTTAAGGACCAGCGGTTATCTTGCCTTCGCATTACATGCCCTGCCCAAGCCAATTTCTGCTTAATGATTTCGACTATTATGTCGTTAACAAGCGTTTGTTCCCTCACCCACTCTGCCCGTTTCCGGTTTCTTTACATTACATCTATCATTTTTCTTTCCATGGCTTGCTGCGTTGTCCTTGTCTTGAGCTGAACCTTTTTCATTAGCATCCACATTTCTGCCCCATAGGTGAGTACCGGTAAGATACAGCTGTTGTATACACTTCTCTTGAGGAATATTGGTAAATTGCCATTCATGATCTGGGAGAAACTGCCGCATGCGCTTTGCCTCATTCATATTCTAGTTATTTTCCGACGCCCTTCGTTATTGAAATTTTATTGCTGACTTTATGGAGGACTATGGTAGCTGTGCAGGTGCTATGGATATCTTCCAGTATTTTCACATAAAGCTCTTCTACACCGTGATTCTTCAATGCCTGCATGACTGCTGAGGTTTCCACTGAGTCAAAGGCTTTCTTGTAATCAATGAAGGTTGTAATAGGATGTTGTAAACTTGGAAGCGCAAAAAACCGGACGACGGACAGAGTAAGGGAACACAAAAAACAGGTTCCGGTTTTTTGCGCTTCCAAGTTTACAACATGCATCACCAACTAGCCCGGCAGCTTGCTCTCCTGAGTTGTAATAGGAGTTGGTTATATTCTGCTCTATTGCATGCTTGATAGTGTGAATATGATCTATTGTTGAATATTCTTTGTGAAAGCCTCCTTGTCTCTTAATGCGTACATCTGGTTTTACCTATGCCTAGTTTCCTCTTAACCGCCTTTAGACTACCTCTGTTCTTTAACACTTTCGTGACCGCTGGAAAATTGGTAGTTTTCATGTAGTCTGGCAAATATTTTTTTTCCTGCCACAGAAAATGATTCTTTTTGAAGTGTATGGTGTCAAATTGTAGAAGAAGGTATTATCTTTCCAACGGTATTGATTTTCAAACAACATACTTAATAGTGATAGTAAGAAAAAAATTATCAAAGCAAAAAATTGCAGCAAGAATAAAGATCGATAAAAACATCAATGCTGCTTTGCAGAAAAAAAATGTTTAATAAATCAAAATATACATTTTCAACAAAAGAGCCATATGAAATCAACCTGCATATATTAGCCCTGTATCTGCAAAAGCTGTTCAGGTACACAGGGACCGCCGCGCAGGAACTGCCGCACAGCACTGCAGAGCGCGATTCCGAGGTCCACTCCCGGCGGTCTTCGTGGACAAAACTCCACTCTCTGCTTGGATGCCGGCAAATGGTCCCGTCCGAACGACGTTGACACCCTGCAGATAAGAACTGTGACCTTTAGAACATGCCGGAAATCCTTATGACCCGATAACACGGTCCGAGAAGAAAGCAAAACTCACCGGCGGATACCTGTCGATGTTCTGGGGCGGTTTGCCGAACTTTCGTCGTCCGTACTGAAGCCCAACGAATAGAAGTCATCTTCCTAGTCTGTGCTGCTACGATCATCCGCGAATTCGATCCCAGATGCATTGGTATCCGTTGAAACTCGCCGCGCGTGACGTAGATGCCATCTCGGAAACAATGAGCGCTCGTCACCCGGACTATGCAGGTGCTTTAAAAATCCCTGCGCGGTGGAAAAGAGAAACACAACTCCGAAACTGATAAAATAGTCTCTCTTCAGCCCGTTTGATGGCGCTAGCTGTCCATAACGCTCGGAGAGGCGCCAAAATTCAAACTTGTACCATCGACAACAGACTGTCGACGGGAATAGGCACGGTCACGAAAATGTTAAATCATGCTCGATTCTGTCCATGTTAAACTTCCTTATGTCAGCTACCTTGCGCTTGTTTATTAACCTCGACAGATCTCTTAGTTATTTTCTCTCTGTAGGGTTAGACGCGCTCATGCTTTGACGTTTCTTAATCAGCTCTTTCGTCTCCTGAGATGGCTTGCTGGTATCCTGTGGAGCCATACTACCGCCTACTTCTATGGCGTACTCCGTAATGATAGCCATGAGATTATCATTCATTGCTGGAACATTAAAATTGTCTTCCTCAGTTAAAGCCAAATATCTGTTCTGTAGCGAAATCCTGAATTCCTCTACTTTCCCTCTTAGCGGTAACTCGCTAATGGACTTCCTCTTCACTAGCTTCTCCTGTTCCCTCTTGAAATCTAAGCTAGTTCGAGACCTTACCATTCTGTGGTCGCTACAACGCACCTTTCCGAGGACCTCCACATCCTGCACGATGCCAGGGTGAGCACATTTTATGAAGTCAATTTCATTTCTAGTCTTACCATTGGGGCTCTTCCACGTCCACTTTCTACTCTCTCGTTTGTGGAAGAAGGGGTAATTAATGATCCGTAAATTATTTCTGTCCGGGAGGTCTACTAATTACTCTCCCCTGCTATTCCTAGAACCTATCCTATAGTCGGCTACTGCCTGGTCCCCAGCCTGCTTCTTTCCCACCTTTGCATTGGTGTTACCCATTAGTACAGTGTACTGTGATTTTACTTTGTTCATTGCCGATTTTTTGCGAATCGGCATTCTTCATCGCGAAAGAAGCTTTTGATGTCCCTAGCATTAGTACCCAAACTACCCCTCGACCCTTTATGGCTTGTGAATTTGCACTTTTTGCTTGCTTTTCAATCTATATCATCGGTCCTTGCTACCGAAGTGGCCTTTTTTTCTTGGACCAAACCGGTCGTATTCCGACACTTCTGAGTAGCATTCGTGTCATCCGGCGACTGAGCGGAGCTTCGAAGTCGGTCTCTGAAACTCTCGTGGGGTAGCTGACCAGTGTCAATTTGGGTTTTGAAATGGCTTCTGCGGAATTCCTAAAGTAAAGCTTTCGCATAGTTGTCAGCATCCTCGTGTGACAGCTGCACTAATATGTTGGCGACTTCACACGGGACGACTGCCATGAACACAATTTACCAATCACCCCAGTCCAGCTACTCCTCCATACAAATCCCCTCAAAATTTTCTAGAAAAGTCCTGAAATATTTGCCTCTTCGGAAAACACTTAACCGACATCACATTCTTAGCCTTGTGATAGAGTTATGTTCATGCGGGAGTTCCCGCTCTCACTCCTTTTTCTCTTGAAATCTAAGATTTGACGAAATCTCATCTTGTCGGATGAATGAAATAAAGAGGCGCCAACACAAAAAGGTGTAGTCAAGATGACAGGGGCGTTTCGACTTCCACATGGAAGCATTGTTTACTTAAGGAAAAATTTCATATAAAAAGCTGAGTACGTTGTACTATTCGCCACAGGCATTTAGTGTATTAAGGCAGTAGACTGCCAGTGTAACAGTAAATTCAATTACTCTGATGCTTGGTGACATCATAGACAATATAACAAAAGCCATAGCTCAAGGACAAAACATAAAGCCGTGGTAAAAACAGCGCAGCGACGACAGACACAGAGAAGACAGAAGAAGACGGACAAGCGCTGACTAACAACTAAAGTTTATTGGAAAAAACACAGGTATTAATACACTCCTAAAAACAACCAGGGAACACGCCCCTCTTAACATCCTTCTAATCGTGCGAATCTAGATACTTAATCTCACATTCGTGAAGAAGCACTGACGGTGTGCTGACGCATGCATCACCATTCGCGTGGATGCGATACGCCTCACACAGTTCCCTTGTCAATTTATCCCTGTGCCTGCAAACAACTTTTGTCTCATGGAAAAGAGGGTTGCACATTTTTTTGTCGGGGGAACCTGGGATATTATTCAGGGGGCAATCTCTAAAATGTAATGCAAGGTTGGACGATGGGGGGCCATTTAACGAGGTATGATGCTGACGAAGACGGGTGTTTACACATTCTAAATTAGTTAAAAGGGGTATAGCCGTTGCATGTTTAGGATCAGCACTTTCGAAATCGTGTGTGCATGGAATGAAGAATAGTTTTAATCAGCAGGTTGGTAGATTACAATCGGCAGGATTTCCGGAAGAGGTAATCGTGCTTGCTTGCAATAAATTGCTGAGGAAACTAAAATCTTTCAAGAGTTGCCATCCATCAGAGCCGTCAGGCATGAAGAGGCATACGGTTATACCATATCTTCATCGTTTGTCACACAACTTAAAAAGAGTAGGCGCCAGATATGGAATTCAAGTGCTCTTCTCAGCCCCGCAAAAGCTTGGAAAAATTTGTGCCATAATAGATAGGAAAGCAAAGGCTAAAAAACAGAAACCAACCGGGAGTAGAGCCTGCAAAATAAACCACCAAAAGAAGTTTACGTCATGTGCTGAAAGTGTAGTGTATGACATTGAGTTTTCCTGTGGCAAGAAATACATTGGCCAAACGGGAAAATGTGTGAACACCCGTCTTCGTCAGCATCATACCTCGTTAAATGGCCCCCCATCGTCCAACCTGGCATTACATTTTAGAGATTGCCCCCTGAATAATATCCCAGGTTCCCCCGACAAAAAAATGTGCAACCCTCTTTTCCATGAGACAAAAGTTGTTTGCAGGCACAGGGATAAATTGACAAAGGAACTGTGTGAGGCGTATCGCATCCACGCGAATGGTGATGCATGCGTCAGCACACCGTCAGTGCTTCTTCACGAATGTGAGATTAAGTATCTAGATTCGCACGATTAGAAGGATGTTAAGAGGGGCGTGTTCCCTGGTTGTTTTTAGGAGTGTATTAATACCTGTGTTTTTTCCAATAAACTTTAGTTGTTAGTCAGCGCTTGTCCGTCTTCTTCTGTCTTCTCTGTGTCTGTCGTCGCTGCGCTGTTTTTACCACGGCTTAAAGATGCACCAACTAGCTCAGTTGTCGGTTCTTCTACAAAACATAAAACTTTGCTGGGTACTGAGTCATGTCGGAATGGAAGACAACGAAATAACAGACTTCTGCTCTGCTCATGCTCGTGGCAAGCAAATAAAAAATGTAAATATTCCTTTTAAAGATTGCATGAACTTTCTGCATTGTTAAGTAATAAAAAAATGGCAGTCCGCTTGGAACAAGGAAGCAAATAACGAACTACATGTTGTAAAACCAGTTCTAGGTGAATGGAAGTCCTGCACCCACCAGGAACATTTCAAGGAAGTGATTATCCGCCGTCTTCGTATGACACACACATCATCATCGTCATCATCAGCCTGACTACACCCATTGCAGGGCAAAGGCCTCTCCCATGTCTCTCCAATTAACCCTGTCCTTTGCCAGCAGCGCCCACCTTATGCCTGCGAACTTCTTAATCTCATCCGCCAACTTAACCTTCTGCCGCCCCCTGCTACGCTTGCCTTCTCTTGGAATCCACTCCGTTTCCCTTAAGGACCAGCGGTTATCTTACCTTCGCATCACATGCCCTGCCCAAGCCCACACACCCACACATGATTTCCTACTGAGAAAACAAGGCAACTCCTATGTGTATTATGCGAAGATGAGCTAACATTGAACCATGTTTTATTTTCATGCAGAAAACTCTATACACTGAGGAAAAAGCATATTGAAATTTTTTACTATTGCTCGGGCGCAGCTGCCTGGTGAAAATTTCACCAGTTATATTGAGGATGTGGTGGACCTGTGTAAGCGTGTGGATGCTTCGATGCCGAAGCACGCCAAGATCGATCACATCCTGAAGGGCATTGACAACGACGTGTTCCAGATGCTTCTAGCCAAAAATCCAACAACCGTCATTGACGTCATTGCCCAATGCCAGAGCTACGACGAACTACGCAAGCGCCGTCTTCTCGCTAGCTCTCCACTCTTGCACCCGGAGCCTCTAGCGGCTTTGATGTCTGACTCCGACCACTCGCCACTGCTGCCCCAGATCCAGCAGTCTGTTCGCAAAAAAGTTGCTCGTCAGCCTCCCTTGTCCACCCGAGTCCTGACGCTGCCTCTCCTTTTGTGCCTTTGGTACAGCGCGTCATCCGTGCACAATTCATCGAAGTTCTTCCTACTTTACCTGAAGTTCCTTCCGTCCCTTCTTTGATGTACACCGGCGCCACGGCACATTATAGCCCGTCCACTCCTGTGACGGCGCCCTTGACGTACGCCGCCGTGGCTGCGCGGCCTCGACGTGCAGTGTTTCCACCCAGTCAGCCTGTCCTGCACCCGGTAGCGTTACCATCAGCGGCTCAGCTTCATCCTCCCTCTTTGCCACACTACAACCCTTGGTGCACATCGGACAATTGTCCTATATGCTTTTCGTGTGGTTTCCCCGGACATGTGGCCCGCCTCTGTCATCGCCGCATGGTCGTTCCTTCAGCAATGGCACCTTCTGCCTGCTCACCGCAGCTTCTCCGTTCTTCTCCACTTCCGGCTGCCTACGCCACCAACCAGTGTCCATACACGACCCGTCCCCATGTCGCCGTTCATTGTCACCTATGCGCTGTTGGCCTACATCCGCTGACGAGGGAAACTAAGTTCCGCTGTTCCAGAGGCAAGAACTGCGTGCTCTTCGAATAGTTCAAGGCCTCATCCTTCTTCCGTGAACATCCTAGTGGTTTCTGTCAACGGTCTGTCTGTGTACGCACTTGTCGACACGGGTGCTGCTGTGTCAGTGATTGATGAGAGACTGTGTCATCGCTTATGGAAAGTGACGACGTCATCTTCTGGTTTGCCGCTTCGCACTGCAACCGAAGAGAGGATTGCACCTTTGACCACATGCACAGCACGGGTTGTCATTGCAGACATTTTGTACAGTGTCGAATTCTTGGTCCTGCCATCTCCCACGACATGATTCTCGGGTGGGACTTCCTGTCAAAAAATAGCGCCGTGATCGATTGCGCCCGCGCTGAGGTAGAGTTTTCTGCATTGGCTGACAATCTCCATTTCGTGTATCCGCAGAAGCTCACCGTCACTGAAGACGTCGATGTCGCTCCGGAGGCTTCAGCACTTGTATCCCTCTTATGTCCTGCCATGCCAGCCGTCACTCTTTTATTTATACTGTCTTCCTTTGTCCACCGCAAAAACCTGCCGCTGCCGTCTGCTGTTCTTCATGTTCACGGAGGTCTCACGAGGATGCTTATCTACAATCCGTCTCCTTGCCCGCTTACCCTGCTATGTGGCTAGTCTCCTGGTTCAGTTCAACCTGCCCACCTTCTCTCTGACCTGGATGCCCCCATGACCTCCCGCCGTTCCTCCATCAACGCTCTTCATTCCGATTCGGCACCTGATCCATTGCCCGACGCCGCTTTCCAAGCCGCCATCGACGACGCTCTTCCTTCTGCCCACCGGGCGCAGCTTCCACACACGTTTTGCATTGCTTTTGTCGTCGCCCGCACTCCTCTAGGCCGGACTTCCACTGTCGCTCATCGCATAGAGACTGGTTCTCACCCGCCTTTTTGACAGCGGCCATATCGTGTGTTGGCGGCAGAGCGCCGCGTGATTAGCGAACAAGTTGAGGACATGCTGCACTGTGGTGTCATCTGTCCGTGGTGTCATGAACATGTGCCATTCCATCCAGCATTGCTCTTAGGTGAAGATGCACGTGTTGACTTTTCACATGTTTTTAAGTTTTTAATGACAGGCGGTATTTAAAAAAAATTTTAGATCTGTATAGTGATTTATAACAACAAACATACTTTTAAGCACACCTCAGCCAGTTTCTCATTCCTGAGAAGAAGGCTCTAGCCAATCAGCTGGGAGCCTCGCCATCCTTGCGGAAGCAGGGATAGTTGCAGAGGTTACCCGGCTTTCTCTAAAGCTTTTGCTAGTGGCTATTTTTAAAATGTCTTTTCTTTGGCATCACTAGGTAGTGAAACTAACATTTTAGGCCGTCTACACCACTGACCACTTTTAACATTTTTTATACAATTCTGCAGAAAACTTTTATATACCTTGTGCTTGGCGCACGATGGCCTTAGCTGCTTATGTGCGATTAACACAAACATATTTATTAACTTTGATAGCAGAGCTGTAATAGATGCTTTCATGGTTTTCCATTTCTTAATGAGATCTTTCGTCCCCTGTATAGCTTGACGGTATCCTGTCGAGCCATCTTACTGCCTGTTTTTACAGTGCACTGCGTAGTGATAGCAGTGAGATTAATATTCATTGTTTGAGCATTAAGATCGTTTTATTCAGTTAAAGCCTGATATTTGTTCTGCAGCAATATTCTGAATTCCTGTGCTTTCCCTCTTACCACCACTAAAGCCCATTAGCTAGTTAGTGGGCTAATGGGCTTCCGCTTCATTAGTTTCTTCCGTTCCCTCTTCAAGTCTATACTCCGTTTCATACATAGCAGACAATGCTGCTAAAGCTTGCGCATCTATTCATTCCGGCTAAGTCCGTAACCAAAAAGTAGTTTGCCACACAACTCGAGCGACCACTGATATATTTCGTTGCGGAAGATCTCAAGTACCGTTAATGGGAACCTCCTGCACTCCGTTTTACCTCTTGCTGTGTTTTCGTTCTGCAACTCATCGGGACGTCTAGAAGTAAGACTGACATGTGGCGGTATACGTGGCTCGTAGGTCGAATCACTCTTGTGCTATCAGCCCCTAGAAAGTAGTCCACACTCGGTGAAAATTATAGCCAGAGGACCTGAACACTGAGCACCTCTCAGTTTTGACTGTGATTTACAGTGCTAGCACTTTGTTTTATCCTGCACTTTGTTTTCGTTGAAACACTGAGGATTCAAGAAGAAGAAATACGTGTAGGAGTAGTATGGTTTCACGGACGGACTACATTCGCAGCCTCTGCTGCTTTGCCTGCTATGTATGAAACGGAGGATAGGCTAATTCGAGACCTTACTCTTCTGTGGTCACTACAATGCACCTTTCCGAGGACCTCCACATCCTGCACAATACCAAGGTGAGCACATAGTATGAAGTCAATTTCATTTTTAGTCTCACCATTGGAGCTTTTCCATTTCCACTTCCTGTTTTCTCATTTCTGGAAGAAGAAAAATAACCTCATGCCGCCGGTGGGTTCAGAACCCACGACCTCTGAATTTCGCGTCCGGTGCTCTACCGAACGAGCTACGACATCGGCTGTCCAGTCTTCTGCTTTCAGGGGTATTTATGTGCAGTGTAAGCGAACCTTGAGAGTGTTCAGCAGCGCCAACCTTGACCGTGGCAGCGGACCTAGTACATCCTGTATTACTGCTAGTGCCATGTAAATACCCCTGAAAGCAGAAGGTTGGACAGCTGTTGCTGTAGCTCAGTTGGCAGAGCTGGACGCAAAATTCTGAGGTAGTTGGTTTGGCTCCCACTGCGGCATGTGGTTGTTTTTTCTTCATTTTGTTAATCTTGAATTAATGAAAACTACAAATTTAAAAAAATATGTCCGGTTTTGGTGGCTGCTGGCTTCAGTCATGATATTGAGCACCTTTTCCCATTCCCTTGTCTGCTAATGGTGACCGGAGGAAGGTATTCATGACCCGTAAATTATTTCTATCTGCGAACTCTACTAATAACTTTTCCCTGCTATTCCTAGAACCTATCCCATAGTCGCCTACCATGTGGTCGTCAGCCTGCTTCTTGCCCACCTTCGCTTTGAAGTCGCCCATCAGTACAGTGTACTGTGATTTTACTTTATTCATTGCCTATTCCACGTCTTCATGTTAACTTTCAACGGCCTGGTCATCATGGCTGGATGTAGGCGCGTAGGCCTGCGCCACCTTCAGCTTGTGTCTCCTATTGAGCCTAATAGCAATAGCTGTCACCCTTTCGTTAATACTATAGAGCTCCTCTATGCTACCAGCTATATCCTGATTAGTGAAAAATCCCGCACCTAGTTTTCGTCTTTCCGCTAATCTGCGACAGCACAGTATGTGCCCGGCCCTTAGTGCTCGTGAGGAGCAAAACTGCAAAACAGGACGGGTCTGAGGCAGGCGATAACACAGGGCAGTACTGAGAGCTGAACATTTATTGAAAAAAACATCAGAGCTTATATGGATCAGTCGCGTGCATAATCTGGCAAACAATCGTAAAATGAAGATGAAACTGAGAAAACAGTCGGTACGTGGAAGGGAAGGAAACCGAGCACTGTTTACGCCTCATCTGTCCTCATAACCTCACTAAGCCCTATGACTAAGCACTGAGCTGCCATTGGTGGCGCTTGTGTGTATGTGTGTGCTCTCCTGCTGTCCTTGTTGCTTGTTGCTGCGCCATTCTTCTCTTTAACATCCCATTTTATTCCCAGTAGTTCCTCAAAGAGCACTGCTAAACTAGCCTCACTGGATAAGGTTCTAACATTAAGCGTTGCCAGGTTCAGTTTCAAATGGCGGCCTGTCCAGAGCCAAAAATTCTTAGCACCCTCCACTGCGCCACTGGTCTAACCGCCGCCTTGGTCAGTTACTCCGCAGCCGCTGGAGATTGAGGGCCAAGGGTTAATTGGTTTGTTCATAGGAGGCTGTGGCTAAGTACTACACCAGGTTGGCCAAATCCTGCTCTGGTGAACGAGTGCATTGTCTGTTCTGGTCACCGAGATAGGCCGCACCCCTGGCCTGCTGGTTGTGCAATTACATCAACAAGCGGAGTTTTTTTTTTTTTTCAGACCTGATGAGAATTGCTGGGCACCGTAATTCGAACCCCTGTCCTCTTGTATGTCAGCCGGATGCTTAATGTCATCGCTGCTGTAAAATATGAAGATCCACCTGGCTCGCACCTCTACCTTTGTACTCTTCTCTTCGCCCTGTCTTCCGGTTCACTCTAGCTTTCCGTTTTGGAAAAAATACTTTGGGAAAGCCTACGTATGGCAGGACTCTAACCACTATTGGGCCATTTTCCAGGCTGTGCACCAGCGCCAGGAAGGTTCTGGAGACTGCGGACCTGGACAGGAGCACAGGGGATGAGGAGAGGTCATTTCTGCTCTACATGCGCTACTTCAGCATGGTGGAATTCATACGCAAGCACAAGGACTACCCGAGGACAAAGGTGCGAAGCAACTCTGTTTTCAGTGCAAAGACATTAGTTATCTCATTGACACAAAAACAGAAGTCACAATTTGTTGAAATTGCCAGATGTAATCAACATTAATCAGCAATAATCTGTACTAGTACTTGCATCATCAACTACAGTAGAATAGAATAGAATCAGAACAGAATGCATTTGAATGTCCTGAGGTGACTCCGCCCATGGCCAGGGCCATTGCCATTTAGGCATTGCACAACCAACATCTCTTCTTCGATACAGTCGACTCTCTATAATTCGAAGCCGCGTAATTGTAATTTTCGGTTAATTAGAAGTGGAGTGTTGGTCCCATCAGCTTTGCATTTAATTGTATAAAAGAAATCGTGTGATAATTTGTGGTTTTTCAGTCTCGAGGCAGCCATCATTTCTTAATAGAATGAGCAATTTTTCAAGTGCCATAGAAGCTCTGTGCTGGTGTCATTGCCATCACAACAGTCCGTAGCGCCACTCGGCGAGATTATTATTTGCTGCAGCTGCCATGGGTGCCTCCAGCACTGCTTAAAGGGGCCCTGAAACACATTTTCAGTGCATTGTTTTGCCTGTTGGTTGCATAGAATGATTTATATTGATGCTATTATGATCGATCGTGCCGCTTATACTGCGGTTTTTAATATTTTAATTAGCTCCCAAAAACAAATTAGTGGCGCTTACGGTGTCACCATACAGTGGTGGTTTTTAGCAGCGGATATGACATCACTTAGTGCGAGCTTGATGATTGGACCAAGAGTAAATATACTGCAGATTGTCTTAATAACTAGAGATACGTTTTGTCAAGTTTTTGTTTTATATAACATTAACAAAACCAACTTTTTTGCCCTAGATAAAAGCACTGTAAATAAAGTAAAGCAAAGATACACCACCAGAGGCTCTGGCTACTTTTTGCATCGAAGGACTTTGCACCTCTCTGTAAACATCCTATGACCTAGCACTCATCACTTATGGCTACTCTCTATGTATCCGAGAGCGGCTTTGCGGAATCGATCCGATCGAGCCATTGCACTCTATAAGCATTCGTTTCGGTTCCAAGGAAGGATGCGTTCGTTTCACATTTAGCAGGCAGAGCGCATCATCAGCTTGTGGAGGATTACCGGGCGGCAGCGCCAAATGGTGCCACGTTCTCGTCAACAGTGCGCGCTCCTTGCTCGCCGTGACCAACCAGCGCGCTAGGAGCAACGAGCGATGGTTGGCGGTAAGCAGTAGCAGTATGCGCTATACTAAATGTGTCTGATATTTTGCACAGGCTGTCACACCGTCGCAGTATCTTGCGCTCGAGTTCGGATCCATAAGTAAGGGAATGGCACTGATCAGTGTTTCCTTCTGCGCCGTCGACGTGACGGTGAATCATTGCTGGGTCAGCTGGGCGTTCACATCGTTGTTGTAACCATGCAAACGGCGCTGCCAGCCTTGGCATGAATGAGTTACAGAGAACAAGCAACCATGGAGTGGAAACTTCTGCCACGTGCTCAGATAGGCTGTTTTGATTGGTCGCACTAAGTGTAGTCATTGGGAGAGTGAAATGGTAATGGGAAGCTGCGTGCAAAATTGAGTTGAGGGCAGCATTTTGTTTGCTTGTATTTTGAAATTTATTCATTGAATAACTCCTGTTCCTATGCCTCGATTCTCGTAATTCTTTTTGAGTCAGCATCTGTGTGACATAAAGAATCCGTCTGAAGCGTTATCGGCATCCTTTCAAGCGGTGTTTCGCGGCCCCTTTAATATGTTCAATATTTGAGACAGTGGCGCTCCCCCAAGATGTCTTCACGGCACAACATTGCGAGCCGCCCACTGTGTCTGAGGGAAGGACGCCTCGGCCGCTTCTAAAACAGTTGGGAAGCGCCCACTAGTCCCTCCGAGGGAAAGCGGTGTCGATGTGTGACAGCGATTTATGTGTGTGAGGGCCGGTTGCACGGAGGGGACGATCGCTTTTCCCAAGGTCAGCAAAGCCAGACACTCAGCGACCCCGGAGAAGCGAGACCCTTGTTTCGACCAGTGTTTCTTTTCTCTTTATGTAGTTGCAAATAAATCCTAGTTCGTTGTATCTAAAGGTGTTGTTCTCCTGTACGTCATTGAAAAACGAACATACTAGGAGCGGCGAGATTGTGCGAGATTAGGCAGCGTGCTTTGAGGAGAGGCATGCCAGCTGCATCACTTTCCTCGAGTGTCTTTGTTGCAGTGTCAGAAGCTTCCGCGGATGATTCCACGCTTCAGATTTCGACTGTAGTCACGATGCTGATAATTGCACGCTCGCCCTGGCGACGAAAGTGGAGGCTTTGAAAGAAATAGAAAAGGGAGGCACCGCCAAGCAAGGCATTGCGTGGAAGTACGGGATCAAGCCAAACTCTATAAATAACAAGCACGCAGTACTGGATGCTTTTGAGCACAACCAGTGCAAGATGGCTCGGAAATTAATGTGCATCGGTGCCTCCGCAGGTAGAGAAGGCACTGTTGGTATGGATTAGGGAAGGGTGGAGCAACACGCTTCCTCTCAGCGGTGATGTCGTTCTGAAGAAAGCCCGAAAGCTTGCAGTAGTGTTGGGGATCGATGACTTTGTTTCCTCCGATGTATGGCTGACACTCGTTTAAAGACCTGGTTTTCAAGATCGTGTGTGGAGAAAAGGCATCGGTATGTACCAGGAAACGTGCAGCATGGAAAAAAGAAAAGCTGCGCTGATACCTAAACGAATACAGTCTTTAATGCAGATGAGACCGCACTTTTCTCTTGGCTGCTACCAGACAAGGCTTTCAGTAATGATGGCTGTGCCAGGGGCAGCAAGGAGAGGGTGTCGGTGCTGGTGGCAGCAAACATGACAGGCACAGCATGATGTCGCCTGCTTGTGATTGGGAAAGCTGCCAAGCCAAAATGTTTCAAAGGCATGAAGACACTTGCTGTCGATTATACGTCGAACAAGAAGGCATGGATTATGTCTGAAATTTTTAAGTTGGATAATCAAACTAGACCGCATGTTTGCTTCCTCGAACCCTAAGGTGTTGTTTCTTGTGGACCAATGCAGTGCACACATGAACATGCCAACCTTGAGTGCTATACACCTGGCATCCTTCCCTGCCAACACATCTGTTTTGCAGCCGATAGAATAGGGCATAATCAAGAATGTTAAGGTCCTATTCAGGCAGCGCCTCCTCGAGCGCATGATATTGTGTGTGGATAACTCCTCAAAAGCATAGCGAGGGGTGGCAGGAAGTTAGGCGGGCGGATGAGATGAAGTTTGCGGGGATGCAGTGGCCGCAACTGGCAAAGGACAGGGTTAATTGGAGAGACATGGGAGAGGCCTTTGCCGTGCAGTGGGCACAGTCAGGCTGCTGCTGATGATGATGAACTCCTAAAAATACAAGGTGAATCTAGTGAGTTCCATTCATATGCTAGCATGAGCATGGGATCGTGCCAAACAAGACACCATCACCAGTTGCACAGATCTCGTCAAAGTTCTTGGTGAAGTAGGCTTCGAAGATTATGTTGCCATTGGCGCTGCAGTCAAAACGTGTTGCGCTGATGGACAGTGAGATTTTTGAGATTGTTTGACCCCACGACGAACCAAGCCAGGAAAGCAATGTCGACGGCAACATTGAAGACAAGCCGCAATCGACGGCTGCTGACGTGGCCGCAGGCCTCACTTTTGCAGAGCGCTTTTTTGCAGCTGAAGGTAATGCGGAAGAAGTGCTTGGGCACATTATACAGCTTCCAGAACTTACTTATAGCAGCACGATTCTGCAAGAAAAGCTGAGCCAAGTTACCGACTATTTTTCTTAAGAAACTCGACTTCGCAACAAATAAAGATGCTCCTTTTTATGCTTTGTGCTTAATTGGAAGTCCGTTTAATTGGAAGTCCGCTTAATTGGAAGTCGACTATATATGTATGCCTAGAATGATGCATGTGCTTGCCAGGTGATCTGGTTTCGGGTCCATGATTTTGGGATCCCAATTGCTACACAAGTATGGGGATGGATACGTGATATGTAGCACAAAATTGCTAGTCATGAGTCAGCCGTCACATGAGATTGAACAGTTACCAACAAATACAGGGGTGCTTATGGAAACTGGCTGGCCTCGTATCGCTAGCTCATCAATGGACACTAAGCAGGGCTGTCACAGTATCGTATTTAATCAGTCATTAAGTGGCCCATAAATTTTCCTATTCCTTTTTCCCGAAACAGTTCCGTCTTCCTATTTCTATTCCTATTATTGTGTTTCTGTATTCCTATTGCTGTTTTCCTTTTTTCTGTTTGGACATAGGGGAGGGCGGGTATCACGTTCATGTCGTGTGCCACTGAATGGGGGTTCCTTACTGTTCACTTTCACATACTGTCCACACAGGATCAGCTACCAGATATCAAAAATAAGTCGTGAGCTAGTATTAATGCGACATTGGGCAGAAAGCGATCCCACTCTGTCGATGTGCAAGGAAGAAATGAATTATAAAGGGCAATGGTCTTACTACTGATGCTTACTTTATAAGGGTGGTTGATGTGGGATGAGAGATGAGATGGCTGCATAATGAATGCATGCTCAACTGGCTATGATAATAAATTTTGCAAAAAAGGCTAAAGCATGGCACTTTTCTACGGATCTCAAGAGATTGCAGTGACAGTGTTTAATTTGATTGAAGTAATGCTGCTAGTGCAGTTTTAATTGAAAAGAATGGGATGCACCATCTGGAGGAGGATAAGTAAGCGAAACCGGGGTCCCAAATTGCAGAAACGTGCAGTAAAACCTTGTTAATTCGAAGTCATTGGGACTGCAAAAAAAATTATCGGATTAACTGACACAGCAAGAAAATGGGACTCACTTGTGAGCACTTTAATGGACGAACTTGAGATTATTGTATGCTGCCATGAAAGTCCCAACTCGTGGCTCTTGCTGGCCAAAAAAAAAAAAAGTTGACTGCAAATATAAGTCAATCCCACTCTCCCAACTACATCATGCTGTTTCTTTTTTTTTTCAGTTTATTTGTTTCATTCTGATTAACAGAAACCGGAGCAAAGGCAAAGGCCTCTGCTCCGTATGCAGTCAGCAGACAGGCATCAGAAACATACAATTTATTCCCTTTTTAGGGGACAAAAGGGATAAAACGAGCAACACTGAAAAGCCATAAATGCTAGCAAAACATAAGAACTACATATAGAACTACAAATAGAACTACAAATAGAACTACAAATAGAACAAGAACTACATATAGAACTACAATCGAGAACAACTGATTCCCTCTTTAGGGGACAAAAGGGATAAAACAAGCAACACTGAAAGGCCATAAATACTAGCAAAAAACGAGAAATAAATCAAATGAATTCAATGCTTTCTTGCAATATTACGTTCTTGAGGAACTTCTTAAGAATGGGCTTGCTGAAATAAAGTAGTTTTTCAGTGTGATTTAGTAGAGACGGTATTTGGAACTGTACGTGTTGCCTACCATAGTTTGTCCCGACTATAGGGATTTTTCTGCTATGTGTGCGCAAGCAGTACTCTGCAGCGGGGTTTGCTGCGGTGTAAAGTTTCTGGTTCTGAACATGTTGCAAGAGCTAGCCTATAACAGTATAATTGGTTAGCCTTTTTCAGGGAATAGTTTCTGAATAATGGATCTGTCGTTAAATATTGCGGTTGCCCGTGGTAGTTCTCAAATATGCGCAGGACTTGTTTCTGTACAGTTATGAGCTTATGAAAATTGCCCTGCGTGGTTGTTCCCCAGATTAGCAAGCAATAAGACATTCTGGAGTAGAAAAGCGTATAATATAGCGAGGTTCTAAGCCATTGTGGTACCAATGGGCTTAGTTTATAAAAACAACATTCTGCCTTACTTAACTCGGCCGCCAGTTTCGACACGTGAACATTCCATGACAAGGTGTCTTGAAACCACACATCCAAAAATTTTTGAACCTTAACCCACTCTAGACAGACACCATGAAAATTACTCTCAATATTAGTGCTGATTGGTTTATTTATGGGTGCGAATGTCATATGCTTTGTCTTGCTTGTATTCAGCTGCAATTTATTCTTGTTAAGCCAGGCCGAAAGGAGTTTCAAGTAATAATTAACATTATATTGAAGTTGAATAAGTGAATCATTCACGAAAGAAACGTTAGTGTCGTCTGCGTACATAATTATTTTCGGGGAGTTTGGTATGCTGCAAAGATCATTTACATAGATTAAAAACAATCTGAGAATGGATCCCTCGGGAACACCATTATTTACTTTGGCATATGAAGAAGATTCTTGATTAGCGCTGACGTATTGATACCGGTCGGATAAGTAGCTATGCATTAAATGTAGAGCGATTCCGCGTACCCCATACGTATTTAGTTTTAGAAACAGAATGGTGTGAAACACAGAATCGAATGCTTTCTTCAAGTCAAGAAATAAGCCAAGTGTATAACGTCTACACTCTAAATTATTGATTATGTTATGTTTGATGTCTAGTAATGCTAGTTCTGACGATCGTTTCTTTCGAAACGCATATTGCATGTAATTTACTACATTATATTTATTGAAAAAATTTTCCAGCCTATTGTTCAAAGCACTCTCAAACCCTTTGGAAATGACGGGCAATACAGATATAGGTCTGTAGTTATTGATTGCTTGTTCATTACCACCTTTAAAAACTGGACAAACGGGTGCTATTTTTAAATATTCAGGAAAAACTCCAACTTCAAACATTCTGTTGATAATATGGGATAAAATTAGAGATATTATATCTGAGATATATTTTATAGTTACAGGTTTTATGTCGTCGAAACCAGCAGCAACATTGCTTTTTATCTTGTTTACCAATCGTTCTACTTCAACTGGAGTAACTGGGATTAAGTGTATAGAATTCACAACACCAGGCTCCTGTAGCACAAGTTTTTCTGTGTGACCTACATTCGTGCTGATGTTCTCACAACTGTTCAGAAAATAATTGTTCAGCGCAGATGCGGCTTCCTTCCCGTTTACCAAATCTGACGGCGTTATAAGGCTTATAATTGGATTTGTATTTCCACGACTAATGTTTTTAACCTCAGCCCAAATCTTTCTGGAATCGTTTCTTACTCTTGCGAACAGTTTTTCGTAGTAGGTTAGTCTTGCTTTCCTAACCTCGCTGGTACCTAACTTCATTTCTGTATTTCTTGAAAGCAGCGAACGTGCTCAGGTCCTGAGATTTTACAAAAGCGTGATACATATTCTTTTTCTCTGTTATCTTTTTTAACAGGAAAGAAGTAATCCATGGTTTACAAATTCTTTTGTTTCCAGGTCTATTTTGCCGTAACGGAAATACTTCATCCATGGGATCAATTTATCAAAAAACAAGTTGTATGCGCTGTTTGGGTTGCATTCATGTAGTACAGGACTCCAGTCAAAAACTGCATCTAGATGAACCATTATACTTTCGAAATGGCTATGTACTGTGGAGAATTCTTGAATTACTTCATACTTTGCTGGATGCTTAAAGGGACTATGCAATGAATTAATTGAGATTACGTAAAGCAGACGAGAGATAGGCATTTCATCACTCGTCACCCCAACGCAAGAATTTGTGAGCTAGCATCAACAACAGCGAAGATATAGACGATTAAAAATTACGCTCCTCCTCTCCCCCCTCAACTAGTACACGAGGAGCACCAGAAAAAAATAAAGAAAACAGCTCTGGGACTGGGCCCCGCCCATGAATACGTCATCCGCTGTTGTTTATTTTGCAACTTCCGGTTGTCAGTCCTAGCCCCCCAGCAGCAGCGTCGGCGGCGTGGCGGCATCTCTCTGGTCTCTTCGCCTTCCTGAATTGCGGCACGCGTTGGGTTTCTTTGCTTGTCATCTGTGGTAATTAGCAGTAACAAACCCGGACCTCGAGGTGCAAGTGCTCGCATTTACGGCCCCGATAGGCATCGAGTCCTTTGTGTGCCCACGGAGAGCCGTGCGAGTGGCTCCGGAACTCCCAACAGAAGGAGGCGGCAGAGGAAAATTGAAACCATATGCGCGAAGGCAATGCCCTGGCTCGCGCATGCCCGAGAGGGTCGCACGGCGGCACGAGCAGATGATTTTCACGGCTACCGGAAGTGTGCCCATGACGTCGTGGCTGCCGTGGCTCCAGCGAATGACAGCATGTGGTGGCCTGGTGACGTCATTGGTAGTGTGATGACTTTCTTCCACGATTTTAGTTCCAAAATCGGTCACTACGAGCAGACCAATTGGCCCGTGAATTTTAAGAAACACTGTTTTTAAAAGTTCATAATAAATTGCCGGCTCAGTTCTGAAGACTCATACTTGGTGTGAATGCTTCTTAGCATCATTTCTAAGCATTTAAAACATTTACAAGCGACTTTTTATTCGTTGCATAGTCCCTTTAACGTAGACAGCCAACACCGCCTCCTCGGCCACAAGACCGCACTAACCCGTTGTACACACTTCTCAAAATAAGGAGGATTATCATCTTTTGAGAGCCATGTTTCCGTGAATAGCAGAATGTCAAATCCAATTTTCAGTAATTCGAATAAGTCTCTTATATCATCTTGCTTGTTTTGTATACTATGTGTGTTCATGTGAAATATGGTGAATTGCTTGTTGCCATCCTTAGCTAATTTGTTAAAACTGCAGGTGTCATGGTAGTTGCGTCCGTTGTGAGCAAACATTTTCGCTTTTAGGCTATGTGGGTTTGAGCCTTGGTTTCAGCAATTCAATCTCCTCCGACAGTCATTTTGTTCAGATCATCTTTGCTAGTGGTGTTGAGGACCGTTGACTGCTCGTTTTGTTTTGCGAAGATCTTGCCACCGTTTGTCCAAACAAACTTCCATTGCACTTCCTTTCTTTTTGCTATGGCCACACCAAGGAGTGGTTTTCCGTGCCTAGTAAGGTGCTCGTTAACGTAGATGGTGTCTGACACCTCAAAACCAAATTGCTTAGCGTTCATCCTAACCTTTCTGGCCTTGTTTAGCACAGCGTTCCTCTTGGCACTACGGACAAACCGAACGATTATGTTGGATTCGTTGTGCCGAGGAGCGGGAACCCTGTGGCAGATGTCGATGTCAGCATCTGTGACCTCTTCAATTATCTCAACAATTTTCTTAGTCACAGTTATCGGTTCACCATCAAGAAATAGACCTTTTATTTAAATAATGTTCGAGCGCTGGTACTGCTCTAACTCTTCAATCTTACGTGACATGTCTGCGTTTTCCACTTTCAGCTGACTATTTTCTTTTATCAGCTCCTCAATGTTATCTTTCAGCTGCGTCACATCATTCAGACCGTCTTTTATACTTCTAAGTTCTGCCCTTAGTTCTCGTCAAAGGTCTTCAATTGCTTTGGCAATTTCACGCCCCTCTCCCGGCATTGTGTATTCAGGCAAATGTTTCACAGATCACCAGAAGCTCAAAACCAGAGCAATAACGAATGCCGTTCGGCAGCAGTGCACAGGGATCGCATTGCAGTGCACGTATAGCTCAAAGCAACAAACATGCATTGATGCGATCACAAGGACAGCAGTCTGAAGGCAATGCAGATCAAAAGCGAAAAAACGGCTCTTCACCTTGCCTTCTGTGGAAGCACTCGTGTGGTGAACCGGAAGCACTCGTGTGGTGAACCAAACTGCAAACGGGGTGTAGTGTCGGATTCCAGCACGACGGTCATCTGAGATTATCGGTGTTTGCTCTCGCGCTGACTGCCGCTTGTCAGAGGAAGCGACCGCCAGCACAACAGAATGAAGGGAATGATGCGCAATTCGAATTTCTTTTGGCAGAACTGATTTGCATACAAATTAATGGCTTTTTCCTGACACCTGGAGCCACATGCGTCCTGCTGGGCGCCATTTGCAGGGCGCATACTACCCACCATTCATCCAAAACTAGCTTAGACTCAGAAAATAGGGCAGCTTCATGTGTAGGTGGACCTCCTCCCGGTGTTGGATGGTAATTTTGGGGAAGAAAGGTGCAACAGTACATACTGATGTTGCACGCAGTCAGCTCGCCACGGGCACAGAGCAAGAATGGTCGCGATGCGCCAGAGCACAGGCTGGTTTTCATGCTTATAGTACGGGGGCTCTTTGCCATCCTGCAGCTCCGAAGGGCTGTCGCTTGACCGGTTTGAGGTGAAATCGGGATGAGGTTTTCCTGCATAGCACCCTCGATCTTCGAATTAACTGGGCCGGTGCAGGTTGCCGCTTTGAATTAGCCAGTCAGATTTGCATTAGGAATTATGGGACCATGGAAAATTTTGGAATTATCTGAGATTTTGTATTAACCGAGTTGAAATTATTGAGGTAACATATGAAAGTCTTGTGCACATAGTCAGTTTAGCAGAAACAGGCGGCTGAGAAAAGTTGCGGTGCAGGCAGCCAAGAATGCGGTAACTGTTGTTAGCAATGTAATGAATGAAGTTTAACTCCTTCACGACTTATAAGTGCTACGGAGGGGTTTTGTCTATTAAATGAGAGGTCTCTTATAAGCAGGGTTTCATGTTTTCATTACTTACTGATCTTTCGCCGCGTTTGTGTTGTCACCCAGTGACTAGGAGTTTCACAACAGAAGTCTGTTTTACAAGCTCATTAGCAGAAAAACTAGCTGCTCACTTCTGTCTGATTAGCAATTTTCAAGAGCCTTCTGCTGCACTTGCTGGTAATCTGTGTTTGCACTATTTTGTAGCTGAAGAGTAGTGTGCTTAGCCCTCATAACTCGAAATTTTAAAAAGTGAGAAAAAATTTTTGAGATAAATGGAGTTCTCAGATATGGAAAGTGCTGAAATATTCTCAATTGCAAACATGTGAGCCTCCTGTAGAGCATTGTAGCGGCACTGCACTGCACGACAGGGTTCTCCTTGCGTGTCCCCTCCAAGTGCACTGAGCTTGCAAGCCAGAAGCAGAGACGGCATGTGTTGTCACAGCTGGCAATGTGGCACTGAAATTGTACCAACCACCGAGCGGCGGCGAGGGCCACACACTCTTGCGCGCTGCCAGAGGCTTGCACGTTGCCTTCCGACATAAAGTGCAGGCTGTTCCAAACGATGACTGGTTTTGAGCATCTTGATTGCGAGAGTGATGCTCTCACCATTCTAGTGCTAGCGCCAGTACCCCGCCGGCAGTTTGGAAGCCGTTCTTCATGCAGCAATAGCAGTCAACGTACCCCCATCACTGTTTTCCATCTAGCTGGCCCATTCTACGTTAGTTTGTCTTAATAAATAGCACACCTTGCCTTCTCCCTGGCGTATAGATGCCATGGCGATTTGTGAGCAATGGCACCGCATCTGCGGATTGAGGAATACAGTAGAATCTCGTTACAACGAACTTCACGGGACCGCCGAATTTAAATCGTTATTTTGAAATATCGTAGTACTGAAAAACCATTATTTTCATGTCAGTAATGCATCACAAGAATTAAAATTACGTACCTTTGCAGCAGATTTACGTTTTGCTAAGTAAATAATAAACGATAACGCTGGGCACAGTTTAACTACAATTTATTGCTTGAAGAAGTCTGTTATCTTCTTCTGGCGAGTAGACGACAAGCGCTGCAGGACGAACGCCTCCACATCAATCCTTGACCTTCCTGTGCACGTCATCGGGGACATCTTTGCAGCGCCCGAGGAATGATCGGGTCTTCTCTAGAAAGACTAGGACATCCGAGCCGGAAACAATCTCTTCCTCTTCGTGCGCTGATCCAGTGTCGGCATCGTCTTCGTCGCTACTACATTCTTCTTGCTCACGCACTTGATTCACGATGTCTTCGGTGGTGAGCTCCGCGGATGTAGCCGCCGCGCTGTCGCTATCCACATAATTCGAAAGTCGCTGTCCACATAAGTCGCTGTTCACGGTAGTTGCCCAGCCGCAGACGTTTTCTTGAGGGAGCCAGCGGCGACTCTCGATTTAGTTTTATGATCTTGTCCCGATCTTTGAGCATCGTTGCCATTGTTGACGGTGTAATGTCAAGCTCCTTGAAAAAGTCCGCTTGCTTTTTTCCAGCAGCTGCGTCAGAATGTCCGCTTTTTCTTAAAGCGAAAACTGGCGTCGCTTCTTTTTAATGCGGGGGCCAGAAGAACTCATTGTTAGCAAAGCAAATGCACAACACAATCACAGCGCCGATAACTTTGCAGATCCTAACGTTCGCTGTCGACGTGGTGACACCAAGGTAGATCCGCCTTGGTGACACTGCGCTGAATAGGCTTAAGACTAAAGCGCAGTATGTGACCACACGCTGGATGGATGATAATGGCCTTACCCTTTGTATCGGGCGGCAGCTTGCGCCGCCTAGCCTATATTCATTCAACGCGACACTCGCGTGATGGCGATACCGCTCGGGCTGTATCCGTTGCAACGAGTTATCCAGCGCATAGCTGATGCTTCGGATGATGATGACAGGCGTCAGCTTCAGGGATTCGGTACGGAACTTCGACAGAACTTCGTAATAACGAAGCGTCTTGCGAGGAATGCGAGATTAAATACATACGTTATTCTGAAATATTCGGTAATTTGAAATTCGTAGTACTGAGTTTTTTACATTGAAAGTATAGGCATTTTGGCGGGGATTTAAAGAAAATTCGTAAATCTGAAAATTTCGTTAATCTGATCTTCGTAGTAACGAGATTTTACTGTATATACTCGCAGAATGAACCCACTTTTTTTTCCAGAAAAGTTGATACAGTAAAAGCTCGTTAATTCGAACCCGAAGGGGTCTGGAAAATTGTTCGAATTAAGTCAAGTTTGAAGTATCGAATGCGTGCTAGAATGAGTGGTCATTGCACTCCACCGCGCAAGCTGAATCTTCAGTGGTCACAACTAGACTCGTTGTCACGAGCTAGGCGCTGCTACACATTTGTGGCGGGCGATCCTGAAAAATAAATTCATGCGGTCCTATTGGAAAGTGAAATAAATTTATTGGCCAGTTATGCGCCAGAAAAAGCGCTACTAGAATGCATTCGTGTCAGCAGCGAGCTTTAGTGCTGGAATATAGGACCCTATTTACACTCCAAAACATGTTCATTTACGAGGAAGGGTTGTCAAAATAAAAGTAACCAGTGATGTGCATTTCCTTTCATTTCTTCTGCCGAGACTCCATCAGCGTCATTTGCAGCTTGCCCAAAAGCTCCAGCGCAACGTCCGAGTTCACACTGGCAGAGAAGTAGTGGGCTGCAATATCGAGCGCCGACACTACTTCACATGCACTACATGCACTTGGCTGTGGCATAGGCTCGTCACCACAGCCTGACTCATCACTGTCGGCTGTGCTCACTGCACGTGAGCCCTGTGGCGTCAGTTGACGTCATGCAGCCTCAATTGTATTGGCATCACTCTAGGGCTCCGTCTCGACACTGCTGTCCACATAGCTCGCGGCACCAACAAAAAGCATGACGATGGCGCCCGAACTGCCATACTGTATTGTGTACACCACATAATCGCGACCCAGCAACCGTGGCACAACGAAAACCTGGAACAGCTTGCGCCGAAGCATCGGCGGCGTGGGCGAGTGCTCTGGCAGCGAAGACCTGCTTTGGCATGCACTGGAACATGGGCTCCGCTAGCGTCATGCACTCGGCTTTTTTTTTCCTTTTCCATTGTATTACATCTCTAGTAAATTTTCAGCACATTGTACTCGCTATGAGTCAACTTTTATCTACGAGGAGTGGTGTCAGCCAGGGGCTCCTAGTTCGAATTAACCGTAGCAGATATGAATTATCAGGAGTTTTCCCCAGGCATCAGTTCGAATTGACGAAGTTCGAATTAGCTAGCTTTTACTGTATTAATTTGGGGGGAGGGTTCATTATGGAAGGAAAAGTGAAGTTTCAGTGGATTTTTTTGTGAGTCAAAATTTTTCCATACGTCTACCCATCCATTCATCAACAAAAGCACGCAGTCAGCCGTGTTCTTGTCGCCAGTCGCCAGCATCGTTCGCTTCGAAAGGTGTTTGCTGTATCACTGCACGATCCGATGATTTTGTGATAGTGGACAGTGCCGCCCAATCGCAGCGAGATAAAGTGAACAGGCTGAACACCGTGGCCTTAAAGATTGGGTGGGCGATTATTGCGCGAGATTAAAGGACAGTTATGGGTGTATATTGCGAATGTTTGAGCGTTAGCTGTGGTGTGAGAGGGGTTACTTTCGCTCCTGCCAAATCTCTTGAATATCTGAAAGTCCCTCTTCCTTCATAGCATTTCAATGTAGAGAATACATTTATAGCATTCTGGTTTAAACGGTTATGCTCTTTTTGGATGCTCGAGTGCTGGGGCAACTGGAGGCAGTACGCCGAGCAAGCCACCACCGCTGATGCTTCTGTCAAGCGCAGACTGCGTCTTGGCACTCTGGCTAGTTTGCCAAGCATGGCACCCCCGCTGGAGCTCTTGTCATGTCAAGCATCCCTGTCCTTACAGGGACAGGGTTAATTGGAGAGGCTTGGGAGAGGCCTTTGCCCTGCAGTGGGTGTAGTCAGGCTGATGATGATGAAGGAATATGCCATTGTGTTATCAGTGGGCAGCATCCTGGTGCACTGCCAAGGTCTGTGCTGTGGATGGTGCAAAACTCAGAAACCCACTAAGAAAAACTAATATTAAAAAAACTAATTATCAACTACAAAGTTGGGGGTTCATAATGCGAGTTGATTACGCAAGAAAATACATGAGCTAAAATTCCTCTTGTATGCGAGGTTCTTAATGAAAATTCAAACATTACTTTTCCTTTATTACCGGATGTCTTCTATACCGATGTCTGTTACAGAAGAGATCCGCTTAATGGGAGGGTGACCAACCAAGTAAGTGACAAGTGTCTCTTGTATGTTGCTTCCAGCTAGGATCATTAGTTATATATACACCTAATATTATAGTGCATATCAAGCAAAGGTGATATTAGTGTGTGACACTTGCATAACTTTGCTTCCATGGCCCATGTGTTACACCATTCACCTATGCAGAAACATCAGTAGGGTAAGCTGTTTGCAATAACACAGTTGGGGAGGTCGTTAACATAGACTATGAAAAGAAGGGGCCAAAAACGGACCCCTGTAGTACGGCTGACTTGCACATGCCTGAAAGCAGCCCAGCACACCAGTGCAGTAAACATGTTTTTAAGAGAGGGGGGGGGGAGTGGCTTTCAACAAAAATACTTTATATTTCTTGATGGGTTTGTTAGAAATTTTTTCAGTACACTAAAAATAATGTTATAACTACCCTCAAAAATTTCAGTGTTATATCTCGAGAATATCCTCTGTGATGTTAACAAAATCAAAATGTAGCAGAAACCTGGTTGAACATTCATTGTGTTTCTACAGGTATCCTACAGGTCATGAAGTGCATGGAATTTTTCATCTCTCAGAAAACAAATTTTTAGTTTTGAATTGTGTAATAGAGTCTCTGTAGTCATGTCTAGGCTAAGAAGAAAATTTCATGCAAGAAATTTTAAACTCGCAAATTTTAAAAACAAAGAATGTCTTGACCTTCAGTAAAGGCCTAGCAGTGGAACAAAACAGTTGGGAAGAAATTTGCTTCACAAAGTGAGCATCCAGTCAAGAAACCAGAAAAAATATTTTTCGAGAGTCTCCCCGCTATGCAGTGCCACTGCAGTTCACAAAAAATTATTTTAGAGCTCTTCCCTGTGGATTTCAGCAATGAAACTTCAGAATAGTATAGAGAATTCGGATGAGGACATCCTTGATTGTTCGGACGTTTTGCAGCACCAGGACATGGACCACATAGCCAATGTATAAGAGCACCTAAAAATTTCGGATGCATCACAACTGACTGCTCGATTTTTCAGACCTCATTCGCACTCACTGCCAATACCCAAGCTATCATATAATATGTGCAGTGGAATCTTGTTAATTCAGATTGCATGGGACATTGAAAACTTCATCAAATAAAATGAAATTCAAGCTAACGCGGAGCCTCTCATCATCAGCCTGACTACGTCCTCTACAAGGCAAAGGCCACTCCCATGTCTCTCCAATTAACTCTGTCCTTAGTCAGCTGCGCCTACTGTATACCCGCAAAATTCTTAGTCTCATCCGACCACCTAACTTTCTGTCGCCCTCTGCTACGCCTGCTTTCTCTTGGAATTCACTCCATTACTCTTAAAGGTAGCTCTGAAACACCTTCGGAACAGAGCACATCAACTCTCAATGGCTGCACTGGATTGTCATTAACACTGGAGCCAAATAATACACTCCTACTAGGAGCAGAGAACCCACAGTCACACAATCCCTTCTCTGCGACTTTTTCATGCTTGCACCCTCCTCCATTGATCGCACCTGCGTATATAAGTTGAGAGATGACTATTAATTAGTTCAGACGTCAGGCAGTTACTATGGCCGCGTAGCTCCGGGGTGTCAGGAAGCTCTTCCCCAGAGGTGGGGCCGACCTTCCAGCATGCTGACAGTGATGAGAGAAGACGGAAAGGCGTGAAGACACTGAAATTCAAATTTTAACTACACGTAACTCAGCCTCTCAAAGTGTGTCAAAAAAATTCTTGCTGGATAATATTTGTGAAGCGGTGTGCCTTCCCAGGCATACCGCAACTTTATTAGGGCCCCTTTAAGGACCAGTGGTTGTCTTGCCTTCACATTACATGCCCTGTCCAAGCCCGCATCTTCCTTTTTATTTCAACTAGGATGTTATTAACCGGCGTTTGTTCTCTCACCCTTAGTAAATACCTTGTAGGCAACGGACAGTAAGCTGATCGGACTGTAATTTTTCAAGTCCTTGGCTTCTCCTTTCTTATGAATTAAGAGTATGTTTGCGTTCTTCCAAGCTTCTGATGCGGTCGAGGTCATAAGGCATTGCGTATACAGGGTGGCTAGTTTTTCTAGCGCGATGTACCCTCCATCCTTCAACAGATCTGCTGTTACCTGATCCTCCCCAGCTGCTTTTCCCCTTTGCATTGCTCCTAAGGCTTTCTTTACATCCTCTTTCGTTACTGGCGGGATGACGCACTGCTGTGCGCCACGGTCTCTCCCATTAACATTCTGATTACATTGGCTACTGTACAGATTTGTGTACTCTCCGGCTACTTTAACTGTCTTATCCATTTTGCTAATGACATTGCCCTCCTTGTCTCTTAACGCATGCATATGGTTTTTATCTGTGCCTAGTTTCCTCTTCACCGCTTTTAGGCTACCTCCGTTTTTTAGGGCATGCTCGATTCTCTTCATATCAAACTTTTTTATGTCGGCCACTTTGCGCTTATTTATTAAGTCCGATAGCTCTGCCAGTTCTATTATATCTGTAGGGTTAGATGCCCACATGCTTTGGCATTTCTTTATCAGATCGTTCGTCTCCTGAGATAGCTTGCCGGTATCCTGTCGAACCGTCATACCGCCTACTTCTACAGTGCACTCCGTAATGATAGCTGTCAAATTATTTTTTCACTGTACGAGCATTAAGATCGTCTTCCTCAGTTAAGGCTGAATATCTGTTCTGCAGTGATATCTTGAATTCCTCTGTCTTCCCTTTTATCGCTAACTCGTTAATGGATTTCCTCTTTACTAGCTTCTTCCGTTCCCTCTCCAATTAAGTCTAAGCTAATTTGAGACCTTAACATTCTGTGGTCGCTATAGCGCATCTTTCCGAGGACGTCCACATCCTGAACGATGCCAGGCTGAGCGCATAGTATGAAGCCGATTTCATTTTTAGTCTTGCTATTGGGGCTCTTCCAGGTCCACTTCCTGTTCTCTTGTTTGCAGAAGAAGGTATTCATGGTTCCAATACACTGTAGCGCAGCAAAAGACGAGGACACAAGAGACGAGAGACGAACACCACGAGCGCTAACTTCCAACAAATTTTATTCTCCTGAAGCATCACATTTATACACCAGAAAACAGTAATTACACGTGCGAACAGTATCGATTTCTTAGAAAAACGAGCTCTTTATCTGAGAGGAGAATGGAAGGAAGGTGTGCTTACACACGAGCATCCTGACCTATTTATCTTTTCGGCTTCAATGATTTCGTGCGTTAACCTTTCTCTACTTTTTCCTATTACAAGACTTTTATCAAAGAAAGGCTTACAGGGTTTTGACTTGCATGCGAGAATGTGGTCAACCAACGATCCGCCTTGCCCGTTTCTGACGTTGCGAGCGTGTTCCATTAGGCGCTCGTTCAGACATCTCCCCGTCTGGCCGATATAGTGTTTCCCGCATGACAAGGGAATTTGATATACAACACCTTCATCGCACCTGACGTAGGGCTTCTGGTGCCTAGTTGCGCATCCGCGCGCTTCGTTGGTGTTGGTTTTTCCCAGTTTGCACAACGTTGCAAGTTTTTTTGGCGCCGAGAACACGACGGTCGCATTCGCTCGTTGACCAATTCTTTTTAAATTGTGGGAAATCTTGTGTAGATAAGGTAATACAACAAGGTTTTTCCATTCACGAGGAACTGGGTTTGGAACTATGTACCAACAAGCTCAAAAAGCCACGCTGCTGAAGGTATTCATGATCCGTAAATTATTTCCATATCCCCAAACTCTACTAATAACTTTTCCCTGCTATTCCTGGAACCTATCCCATAGTCACGTACTGCCTGGTCGCCAACCTGCTTCTTGCCCACCTTCGCTTTGAAGTCGCCCATCAGTACAGTGTAGTGTGATTTTACTTTGATCATTGCCGATTCCACATCTTCATAGAAGCTTTCAATGGTCTGGTCATCATAGCTGGATGTAGGCAAGTAGGCCTGCACCACTTTCAGCTTGTGTCTCCTATTGAGCCTAATAACGATAGCTGCCACCCTTTCGTTAATACTGTAGAATTCCTCTACGTTGCCAGCTATATCCTGATTAATGATGAATCCCACACCTAGTTTTTGTCGATTCGCTAATCCGCGATGTGTAATCAGGGTTAGAAGAGCCTTATGTCAAAATACTGGAAGATATATATAGCAACTGCACAGCTACTATAGTCCTCCATAAAGTCACCAATAAAATTTCAATAAGGAAGGGCGTCAGGCAAGGAGACACAATCTCGCCAATGCTATTCACCGCCTGTTTACAGGAGGTATTCCGAGGCATGAATTGGGAACAGTTGGGAATAAGAGTAAATGGAAAATACCTAAATAATCTGTGATTTGCTGATGACATTGCCTTGCTGAATCATTCAGGAGGTGAACTGCACATCATGATCAGTGAGTTAGACAGGCAGAGCAGAACGCTGGGTCTAAAAATTAACATGCAGAAAGCCAAAGTAATGTTCAACAGTATAGCAAGGGAACAGCAGTTCACAATTGGCAGCGAGAGCCTGGAAGTTGTAAAGGAATACTACTTAGGGCAGGTAGTGACAGCTGATCCGGATCATGAGAGGGGCTGCCACCCTTTCGTTAATACTGTAGAATTCCTCTACGTTGCCAGCTATATCCTGATTAATGAGGAATCCCAGACCTAGTTTTTGTCGATTCGCTAATCCGCGATGCATAATCAGGGTTAGAAGAGCCTTATGTCAAAATACTGGAAGATATATATAGCAACTGCACAGCTACTATAGTCCTCCATAAAGTCATCAATAAAATTTCAATAAGGAAGGGCGTCAGGCAAGGAGACACAATCTCGCCAATGCTATTCACCGCCTGTTTACAGGAGGTATTCCGAGGCATGAATTGGGAACAGTTGGGAATAAGAGTAAATGGAAAATACCTAAATAATCTGCGATTTGCTGATGACATTGCCTTGCTGAATCATTCAGGAGGTGAACTGCACATCATGATCAGTGAGTTAGACAGGCAGAGCAGAACGCTGGGTCTAAAAATTAACATGCAGAAAGCCAAAGTAATGTTCAACAGTATAGCAAGGGAACAGCAGTTCACAATTGGCAGCGAGAGCCTGGAAGTTGTAAAGGAATACTACTTAGGGCAGGTAGTGACAGCTGATCCGGATCATGAGAGGGAGATAACTTGAAGAATAAGAATGGGGTGAAGCACATATGGCAGGTTCTCTCAGATCATGAATGGCAGTTTACCAATTTCCCTCAAGAGAAAAGTGTACAACAGCTGTATCTTACCGGTACTCACCTACGGGTCAGAAACGTGGAGGCTCACGAAAAGAGTTCAGCTTAAGTTAGGAACAACACAGCGGGCCATGGAAAGAAAAATGATAGATGTAACGTTAAGAGACCGGAAGCGGGCAGAGTAGGCGAGAAAACAAGCGTGTGTTAAATGACGTCGTAGTCGAAATCAAGAGGAAGAAAGGGGCGTGTGCAGGGCATGCATAATGCGAAGGCAAGATAACCTCTGGCCCTTAAGGGTAACGGAGTGGATTCCAAGAGAAAGTAAGCGTAGCAGGGGGCGGCAGAAGGTTAGGTGGGCGGATGAGATTAAGAAGTTTGCAGGCAAAGGGTGGGCCCAGCTGGCACAGGACGGGCTTAATTGGAGAGACATGGGAGAGGCCTTTGTCCTGCAGTGGGTGTAGTAAGGCTGATGATAATGATGATGCTGATAATCCGCAATAGCACAGTATATGTCCGTCCTTTAGTACTGTATACGCCTCACCCGTCCTCCTAACTTCACTGAGCCTTAAGACATCCCATTTAATGCCCACTACTTCCTCGAACAGCACTGCTGGGCTAGCCTGACTAGATAAAGTTCTAGCGTTACATACGTTGCCTGGTTCAGATTCCAATGGCGGCCTGTCCGGAGCCAGAAACTCGTTCAGTAGAGTGGTGAGCTGGGCGAGTCGGTACATGATTGCAGAAAGAAAACCAGTGCAAAGGACGGAAACACAGAACAGGAACATAGGACGACATTGGATTCTCCGCTAGCGTTCTCGTTCTCCGCTAGCATTAGAACAACGCCGAAAACTCAACTGCTTAGTCAGCAAGCACAATGCAATCACCATTAAGCCACGCTAGGCTCTTTCCCTCTTATACAACCGTTTAGTCCTTTAGAGCAGTCCAGCAGTACTTAGAAAGCGCTCACAAATTGGCAGTGTGTTCAAACAAACGCAGTGTGCTCAAAATCCTACATCAGGAAGAAATACATCAGCAAGCAGCAACTTCGAGGCTGGTTCTTACTTTAGGGGCCTCGACTTAAGCCATCGTCATTACCGCTGGGACTCCCCTTTTTGTAACGCACCTCTAAAGAATACTCCTGCAAAGTGAGGGTCCAGCATAGGAGTTTTTGGAAGAGGTTTTCCATTGTTCAGCCATGTCCTGCACAGTCGCAAACCTACTGTGGCTTCAGCAGCCGCGACCAGACAAAAACGAAGGACTTAAGTGCGAGTTGATACCTGCGAGCTCCAGATGCCATAGGACAGTGATTTGTTCCGCACTCTGGCCGTGCGTCTCCAACACCCAAGCAACACTTGAAAAGTTGAATGTGAACGGGGGACGATCGAGTACAAAAGAAATGTCTGTGTGTACTCCTCTCTCATTTCCGGAATATCCTTCGTTTCTTTTTTGACTGGAGCGCATTCTGCTGTGTTCTTTCAGTGGTAGAAGTGCGTGCTGCTCTGCGGCCCGCTGAGAGTTTCGATCGTCCTGCAAGAACTTACACAGTGTCGTCACAATGGGGCAGGTGGCTTTCGATTTGTCTGTTTCATCATAGTCAGTTTGGCCTTCCTGCAGTGTCTATCGCATCTGGAGTGCCGCGGTGACAGTTTTGGAATCCATTCCATTACCCTTAAAGACCAGCGGTTAGCTTGCCTTCGCATTACATGCCCTGCCCAAGCCTATTTCTTCCTCTTGATTTTCGACTAGGATGTCGTTGACACGCGTTTGTTCCCTCACCCACTGTGCCTGCTTCCGGTCTCTTAACGTTATACCTACCATTTTTCTTTCCATGGCTCACTGCATTGTCCTTAACTTGAGCTGAACCCTTTTCGTAAGCCTCCACGTTTCTGCCCTGTAGGGGAGTATTGGTAAGATACAGCTGTTGTACACTTTTCTGTTGAGGGATATTGGTAAACTGCCGTTCATTATCTGAGAGAACTTGCCATAGGCGTCTCACATCCGTGGTTCGTTCTGTGGCAGATGTACGCATATCTGCTGTCTTAAAATCAACCACGAACACTCGTACAGCCTCGGATGGCATTTGGAGACGAACTACGTATTATCGGCTGCCTATGTTTAGCGGTTAAAAATCGCGTGGAACATTGGAAGCCTTCTCTTCGGATAAGACTTTTTACTTCCATGTTACCTTTTACGCGTGCACATGTGCGGGGTTTTGGAGGGCTATATATGTCGAGTGCTTTCACCCTCATTAAACATTTCAAGTGACTGCCTGTGGTGTCGTCGTCTTTCTTGTGTGTGTCGTTTTGGCGCAAAATCTTTTTAGTATGTATGATCACCAACTAGCTCCGCAGTTAACTCTTCTAAAATATACCCCCCGCAACAGATAGCCGAAAAGCACCAGTAGATGCCAGGCGACAATTGAAGCCGTTGTCTGCATTCGCTGCATTTCCCAAGAAATGAATCCGGCAAGAACCTGCACAAACAGTGGGACATCAGCTGGCATTGTCACGACGGGGTTGCTGCGTCCATTCATATCTTTAGTCTCTTAAATGTGCTTAAACTGCTAACCTTTTCCTCCGACATTAGAGGATTGTTATGGTGGAGTCAGATGTGTTGGACGTCTTTGTCGATCGTTTACTGCTGTTTCCCATTCTCCAGGCATCCTGTGACCAGCTGATGATGGTGGACCACTGTGCCAGGGTGATGGACACACTGGAGCAGCAGAAGAGGAGCCTCCAGAAACGGTGGGTGTGTGATGCGTACTCTGACCTAACCACTATGCTATGGTGTCACTCGAATAGGAAGGCAGTTACATTTCCCTGTTTTATCGAGCAGTTGGAATTGACTGGGTCAGACTATGCCTTTCAGGTTAATAGATTTGTCATGTATAGCTTACATCATTTAAAACATTGGGCAATTATTGAAAACTAGACATTTTGACAGATTTGCCTGTCTGGTTTGGTTTGAAGACTTATAATAAACTGCACATCTCCAACCAAAAATTTTAATTTTAACTAGGGGTGTTCGAATATTGAAATTTTCAAATACGAATCAAATACGAATATGAAGAAAAAATGGCTTCGAATATCGAATCGAATATCGAGTATCTGTTCAGTACAAAAAAAATTCCAGAAAACGATGAGCAAGCAAGCGTTGTTGCCCTTATTTTTTTCAATATAGTGTATGGTCTTTGCAACTAAAATAAACAAAACTAGACTGCCTCAGTACCATATAAAAAAAACATGATGTGCACAGAAATGTACACTACTTGATTAGACAGCATAAAAGTATCCAAACTATAATGAGGTCATGCAAAACAAAATCCATAAAATGACAAGAGTGGCAACCAAAAAATAACATGGTGACTATAAACCTCATTCATTCGGAGTTCAAAGGACCGGAAGAAATGCCCGTTTCATCCGAAGGCCTCTGTTAATAAAATGCCCCCCCCCCCCCTCCCCCCCCCCCCCCCCCCCCCCAAAAAAAGCATGCTGCCGAAAATGCTGAAAATGCAGAAAGGCCTTATGAGGCGGCTCATCGCGCTAACATCTGTAAGCCCATGACGAGCCACCCGTTTTGGAGTGCTGGAAGAACAACACAAATGCAAGCACGGGGCCGGAGAACGCACACTGGTGTTGGAGTGGCGAGGCGGTTTCTAAAAAGGAAAAAGAAATAAGCCGCGCCGAGCTGGGATTGGACTATCGGCGAATGTGCGGGCCGACATTTGAAGTTGCCGCGGGGCAGCGGTGAAGCTCAGAAACCGAACTACGCAGCCAGGCTATTTTTTTTTTTCCTAGTGACAGAGGCCTTCCGATTGTTGCCACGCCTGTCGCTACGTCTGCTAAAGAGGTGTGCAGGTTACAATGCACCATGCAATAGGCGAGAACAGGATCGCTTGCCCTATTGTGACTACTCGATGCGCCCCTTCAGGAGGCTCCCGCGGCATTCCGCAAGTAAGCTTTCCCGCATAGCGTAGTTTACAAAACGGGATGGCGGAAGTCACGCTCGGAGAGTTATGAAGGCGACAGGACGCATTCTTCGGATGTGGGCATTAAATATGTGACGTATTAACGAAGGATTAAAAAAAAAGCGCGATTTCGCGTTGCGATTGCTCGAAGCGGGCCGTCGGCGATCTTGCTCGCAGCACAGGTGATATGTGGGAAAGCCCACTTAGGGAAATTGCCATGAGGTGAAGCCTTGCGGCGTCGGGATGCGGTCGGTCCGCGTGATAAACGGCGGAGAAGGAAGCGGATATGACCTCTGTGTTGTTTCCCTGGAATGTTTAACTCGATTATCAGCTAATTTGCCCAGATATTGTGGTTTTGCCATGTTCGAATTTATGAAAGTATGCGCAGTATACGATCACTGGCGAGTATCACTGGCGACACTGGGGCACGTTAGTGCCACGGCGCTGCAGAGATGCTAATGACATTAGTTGGTTGATTGTTGTAAGGGAGGAAAAGTAAAATGTTTTCAATAGTCGACATTCATAAATATCCTCAATACGAAGTATTTCAAATAATCTGAAGGTACTTGTTGTAGTGGCCATTGGTCCCATATTCGCAATATGACGAATTATTCGCTTTTGTGTTGTTAGAATCCGGTTCAAATTTTTCTTAGTTGTGGTGCCCCATACTAAAGTGCAATAATTTAGATGAGACTTAAATAATGCTTGATATATCTGAAGCTTGGCTTGTAGTGTCTCGGGCGCCATCTTATAAGTATTTAGGTGTTCACCTCAGGGATAATCTTTCATAGGCCAAACACATTCAATTCATATGTGCCAAAGCTTCAAGATCACTTGGATACCTGCACCGGAACTTGCGAAATGCCCCTAATAACGTAAGAAAAGTGGCTTATTTAACAATTGTGCATCCACAACTAGAATTTGCTTCACCTACGTGGTCTCCTTATCAAAACTATTTTATCAACATGCTTGAGGCCGTACAAAATAGAACCGCTCGTTTCATCACACAAAATTACAATCCCCATTTCAGCATCACTAAGATCAAACTTGATATCTCCCTCGAACCATTAGATATTCGTCGCTCCAATGCTCTTTTATGCTTACTTCATAAATATCAACAGAGCACCAAGCCATCTCCTCTGCCCCTTGAAGAGCCTTCACGCATGTCACGCCGCCTACATAATCAGTATAGCATTAAACACATATATGGAAGAACTGAAGTCTTCAATTCATCTGCACTTCCACATGCCATTGTTCTTTGGAACGATCTTCCCGACAGTATCGCATCTATCTGCTACCACCAACCATTCCAAGACCAGCTGCACAAACATTTTCTTTGACGACATGGTGTCTTGTTATAGGTTGTTGTGTCCCATAAGTTATTTTTCTCCTCGTTGCTAATGTATTACGTTTAGGTTTCCTGTGCTGTTTCAATAATTCGCATTTTTATTATGGCTACTGCTTTTTCCTTAGACGTGTATTGGGCACACGCGATGCATTCTGGCTGCCTTTTATGTACTTTTTGTTGCTCGCGGCGATGTATGTCTTGTCGTTACTATTAGCCCTGTATAACTATAATTGTTTTTACTTTTTTGCCTTGTACTGCGCGTTGTATTTAACACATTGTTCCTCTCGTACTTAATCCGTCATTTTGCCCCCCTTACTCAATGCCTTCTGGGCCCTGTAAGGTCATAATGGAGACAAGTTTCGCAGCATGAATAAAACGCACACAGAAGACAAGGAACAAACAAGGCAGGACTGTGCTGCACTTCCAACTGAATGTATTTGAAAAAGCTCGACATTTAAATACATTCAGTTATCATGTGGTGAAACCTAATCACAATCATCCAAAAAAGCCATTTCATTCTCCAGCAATGACAGTGAAGGCGTACTGACGCAATTGTCACCGGCTTTCCTAATAAAAAAAGGCTTCGATAATTTCACGCTGAAGCTTGTCCTTGGCGTTACCCAGAAACTGCGCCTTCTTAAACATAGGTTTGCATTTGCACGACCGGCATTGTACGGCAAGATGGCCGCTGATACCATCCTTTACAAGATTGAAGTGTTCTAGCGCTCTTTCATTAAAAGAATGCCATGTTTGGCCAATGTACACTTTTTTACACGTAAGAGGAATGCTATAAACGACCTTCGTTACAAATTTTGTGAACTTTGTGACGTGCTTAATACTGCACGGCGCATTCTTTTTTCTCGTTATCATTGGGCAAATTTTTGACAGCTTGCATGGTGTGGAAAATACAACGTTAACGTTGTATCGGCTCGCGATCTTCTTTAGATTGTGAGATATCTTATGCAGGTACGGTATTACCTGAGTGTTATTCTGTTTCTTTCCTTTATCATCCGTTCCTTTACTCTTTCTTTTCTGCATTAGGCTCTCACAAACATCTGAAATACCATCATCAGGGAAGCCGGACATGCGTAGCCGCTCAACTTGCTGATTGACACTATCGGTCATTTGATGCGGGCAAGTTTTTTCTAGGGCAGCATTGATACAGTTCATGGCGATTCCGCGTTTAATTATCTTTTAATGAGAGCTGTTAAAAGGGAGAAGGGACTTTTGTGACCTAGGGTTATATTTCCGACATATGTGGTTCATTCTGAAAGTAATTCTGAGGTCTAAAAACTGTATGTTGTGAGCACAGGGAAGTTCGTACGTGAATTTGAAACCTCTTGCTGCAGCTTTATAAGTTGTGATAACTGCTGCAACTGCGTCGTCAAGGCATGAAATATGCGAATTGTCAAGAATCACCAAGTAATCATTGACATATCTAAACATTTTTTTAACAAGAAGGCCCTTTAGTGAATTGTTAACACGCTTATCGACAAAACAAAGATAGATGTCACAAAGTATGGGAGCTAGTGAAGAACCTATGCAAATGCCAGCCTTTTGGGTATAAAAACGATCATTAAAATTGATGGCCGTTGTCTGAAGATAAAATTCTAAAAGCGTTAAAAAGTTATCACTGCTGACACCTGATAAATTACGAAAAGATACATCTCCCGTCTCTTCAATCAACTGTCTCACTGATTTAAACAGTTCATCGTGCGGCTCAGCAAGGCGGAAATTGGGGCGAGTTGGTAAGCGTTCATTTTCGCTCTCAGCACAACACGAACGGGACACAAGACGAAGGATTAGCACAAACTGGCGCTGAGCCCAGTGTACTAGAAATAACGTTCAGCAAGGCGGAAATGTGGGCGAGTTGGTAAGTGTTCATTTTCGCTCTCAGCGCAACACGAACGGGACACAAGATGAAGGACTAGCACAAATAGGCGCCTGTTCGTGCTAGTCCTTCGTCTAGTGTCCCGTTCGTATCGTGCGGTATGGAGTAATAAAGTTCCTCAACGTCTGCGGAGAAACTGATGGTATCAGAAGCAATCAGGTTTTGCTGAGTTCTTCAGACTTAAAGCTTGTTAACTGCCTTTGCAGGTATTGTCCAAGAGCAGATTGCCAGCAGTTCTTTTCTGAGACGACTAGAAACGGAAATTCCGGCTTGTGTGTTTTACAAGAGAAGAATGGTTCTAGGCTTCCGTTTTCAGATTTCTTGACTATAGTCGGGTACAACTTAAGAAGGCAGCGGCATTTGCCCCTCAAAGGCGGATGCACACGAGCCTCCGCCAATAGGCGCGCACTTCAGGTGACGTCATGAGCCGGACGGCCGGTGACCCCGCCGACGGAGAACATGCCTAACATGGCCGCCCTCGCTTCGAACTGGGCCGAGTCGCGTCAGCTGTGTGCGTCTCCCTTCGTCAGAGTGAATTCGAATTGTTTGTGGGCGTCTGTCATGTCGGAAATATTATTGCAAGCTTATGATGCACAACTTGTGCCACGTGCGTTTGTTCTGAGCCGTGAGGCGACGAAAAAAGGTTACAGCGAACATCGGTGACTGCGATGCGCTTCGTCTGGAAACAGGATCCCGCAGCGGCACACCGCTACAAACAAACATCGTGCGTGTTTGTTCTATGGTGTTTTGTTTTGCTCCTAAGTGAAGTTACGACGAGGAGAATTTTTCAAAGTCTGGTACCTACTGTGAGCGGCGGGTGTGTTAGTGTACTGTGCCCCTGCGTTTCACGTCGGACGTAGCGAAGTGATGGAGCAAAACCATTCTCAGGATAAATGAGAAAAGCGTGTGCGGATGAAACCAACCTACGAGTTCCTCAACCGAAAAGATTTGCGGAAGCAACCTTCAACGCAAAGATTTGTTGCTGCCAGCTCAGCGCGCAAACGGTCGATCTTTGGCAGCAGTATGATAAGATAGCCGAGCGTCTAGCAGGGCGTCGTTCGAGGGTTGTGTAGCACCGTCGATTGATCACTTTCCACCAGTGCTAACAATCAGTGACTAACACGCGCTGCTTGAGCGAATGTCATTGGATTATTAACGGCCAGGCGTGTGGGAGCAGTGTTTGTTTCCTTAATGTCAGCCTTAGTACTATATAAAATTATGACAGATACACTGGTGCCTTTACAAGGGAGCTTGGCATGAATTCGCGTCTCTGTATGGCTTAGAATTCTTCACTCACTGCACGTGCCAGCTGTAGAATGCCTGCTGTGGCACAATCGCACATCAGTTGTGCTGCCAGCGCTCGACTTGCTTTCCCACAACACAGCTTTGCGCTGCTTTTCGATAGTTATGATATGTTGCTACTAAAACAATTCCAAGACAGTGAAGGCAACAGAGCCATTATGTACATCAAATAAAAGTACGACAAAGTAGGCACAGCTGCTTGTGAACTGACTCCTAATACCTCTACTCGCGTCTGCATTAAATGTGTGTGCATGTTTTCTTGCGTGTTTGTTTATATTTGTTATTTTTCCCTTTTTTGCATTTTAGATCTTAGTTTTCGCGCTCGCGTTTGTGTGCATGTGTGTGAATATGTGAGTGCTTCTGTGCGTGTATGTGTTTATTATTCCTATTTGTGTCCTTTTATTTTTGTGTTTGTTCTTGTAAGCATGCTGCATCCACCTCTTCCTTTACAATTTCATTAACTCGTCTCATTCAAAGCACCAAGTCCTGTGAATAGCAGGGCTGGCCTCTTCGATGTCATTAAATCCTTACATTCTTGTCTACCTTGCCTCCTCAGTCTGCCATCTTGCTGTGTTTTCTCCTACTATTCTGACCTTGCTTCTTTACTGTTGTCGCAACGTGATTAACCAACTTGCACTAAAGAAACTTCTATCAGCTGTGACGACAGAAACATTGACCTATACAAAATGTTAAAAGCATCACGGTGCTTGCGCAATAACTTCGTCTCTTACCCTTGTTAATGTGTTTATGCATCAGTGCATACGGCAGCTCGCCAGGAGTGCACATGAAAGGGTGCCATATTGTGCAACAGCGTCTTGCGATGTTGTTGCATTCAGTCTTAATAAATAGATGGTTTCGCTGCCCGTCACATGTGGGGGCACACATAACATTGTGCAGTGGATTATCATTTCCTGTCTTGGCGCTTTCATCATTACAAATGCAGTTTTCTAGTGAATGGAGTCCAGCAATGCAGTGCTGTGAGAGCTTTTTCAGCTTTCACCATTTATCACCTCACCAATATCACTGTCTGAATCCGGCCGTCATTTTGCCTACAGCTTGTAATGAACAAAGTGACTCACTAAAACACGTTCAACCTTGCTGAGCATCTTTCCGGTACGTAAATATGACAAAAAAAAAATGCTAGCAAAGTTATTCACGTTAATAATTGTGCTTGCATTCGCGTTAATGCCAGTGTCAGATAAATAAATTAAAAATTGGCTATGACAAGGCTGCGCTTTTCAGTGCATACTGCTAACAGATCCATAAAGCGTGCTCTGACTACTGTTATTTCAACATGGGGCCCGTCAAACTCGACGATGGCTGCCTGAATGAGCATTTTGGGCCTCAATAAGCTAATGATGCTTTATATTTATTCTCTTATTCTCATTACTTGTGTGAGCCAGATAACCAAAATAAACAATGCAACCACATGAATGTGCTTTGGCGTGCAAGGTGCTAATATATATATATATATTGTTACGGTGTGGGATGCCACGGGGTGGCCACGGGCCTGCCCAGAGAAATATAGCAGCAGTACGGAGGAGAGCCGGCGAAGCACGACCGGCGGCGGCCAAGCTTTCTCGTTCTATATCCCTCGTGCTAGCGCGGCGCGCTCGCCGCTCGCGCTCGCTCTCCGCCTCTTCTTTTATTCCCGTATCACCTTTCCACCGGGGGGGGGGGGGGGGGGGGGGGGGGGGGGGGGGGGGGCGGAGAAGTCAGGCTGTGCTTTGATGCAGGGTTTCCTGGGGCGATGCAATGTGGGCTCGCAGATAGGAAACGGTCACACTCTTCGTTGAATTCGAAGTGTGTGAGCTGGGCGAAGGTGTCTGCAGTCGCCGAAGAAGGTCCCACTCCGGTTAGGCTAACTTCAGGGAGTTTTATGCATATTGAGCGGCGATCCGTTTATGGGACTGCATTGCGTGGGGAAGGCATGGAGCCAGCAGGCGACGACGGCACTGATGAGGACCCGGTAGCTAAGTCGGAGTCACCGCAGGCGCCGTAGACATATCGCTTCATGTTTGAAACATGCTCTGGGAAAATGTGGTGCACACCGCATGGTCGATGCTCTGGCAGGTCTTCGAGGCGGTATGTCACGGGGCCGAGTCGGGCAACGACACGGTAAGGGCCGCGGTATCGGGGCAAGAGCTTTGCGGCACGGCCAGTCACACGGATGGTGCGGCGAACGAGGACCAAGTCACCGGGCCGGAAGGGGGGATGTGGTGGTGCTGCCGCGTTGGCCGCTTGCACACGCGCGTGAGCCGTGAGGAGGTTGCGCTGGGCGTCGAGGCGGGCGGAATGAAGTCGTTGAGCAGATTCAGTTGGTGACGCAGTAGGATGGGGAAGGCCCAACTGCGCGTCGAGAGAGATGGAGGGCGTTCTGCCATAGACGACTGAGAACGGCGTCACATGCGTTGTTTCTTGCGCTGCAGTGTTGACTGCAAAAGCTGCAGCAGAAACAAAACAATCCCAGTTTGTGTGGGACGGAGCGACGTAGGATGCGAGTATATCCGTGAGGGTACGGTTAACACGCTCCACGAGGCCATTGCACTGCGGATGATTGACGGATGTAGTGGAATGCGCAATGCCGAAGGAGCGGAGGGCTCGCTTGAATTCATGGGACATAAAGCAGCTCCCACGGTCCGTGATGAGGCGCCGGGGAACACCGTGCCGAAGAACGAGATGCTGTTCCACAAACGCGACGGCATGAGCGGACGACGTGTCTGGAACGGGCAGTGCTTCGACCCACTTGGAGAAGTACTCGATCGCAACCAGAACATACCGGTTGCCGACACGCGTCTTCGGAAACGGGCCCAAATGATCCAGTCCAACCAGCTCGAAAGGTGAACTTGGTGGCGAAAAAGCCTGCGGGGGTGGCTTGGTTACACCTGTGGACGGTTTTCTGTACTGGCATGTCTGGCAGGACGCCACGTGTTCCTTGACATCTCTGGACATATTAGGCCACCAAAACCGCTCCGACACTCGTGCGTAGGTCTTGCCGCGACCAAGGTGACCAGCCGTGGGAGCGTCGTGTAAGCCGCGCAAGATTTGCGACCGCAGTGTTGCCGGCACAACTGGCAACCAGACGGGTGGTCGACCACGGAGCCGCTTCACATGACACAAGAGGTCGTCCTTCATTCGATAGACCCGGCGTAGTTGGCGGAGGCCTGTGCCGGCGGCGGTGCCAAGGGAGTGGATTATGGCAGCAATGGCGGGATCTTGCGTTTGTGCAGTCCTCAGGTCCGTCAAAGCCGTCACGGAACAAGGGTGGCGAGAAAGGAAATCGGCATCTTGATGGGCAGAGCCGCGCCGATGCACTATTGTGAAATTGTACTCTTGAAGTTGCAGGGACCAGCGTGCAATCTTGGCATTCAAATGTTTGGCGGACTGCAGCCAAGTGAGAGCGCTATTGTCCGTGACTATGGTGAAGTGACGGCCGTACAGGTAGGGACGGAACTTCTCGACGGCCCAGACAACGGCGAGGCACTCGAGTTCTGAAGAGTGGCGGCGGCGCTCAACGTCGGAAAGCTGGCGGCTGGCATAAGCTAGGACTTTGTGGTCACCAGACTCGTCTTCTTGCAGGAGGACAGCGCCGAGCCCATCTTGGCTGGCATCCGTGTGGAGGACGATGGGGGCCGATTCGTCGTAATGGGCCAATGTAGGAGGCTCGAGGAGGGCGTGCTTGACGTCAAGAAACGCGAGCTGTTGGGCCTGCGTCCAACTCCACGGTGCATTCTTCTTCAGCAGGGCGGTCAATGGAGCGCTGCGCTTGGCAAAGTCCGGAATGAAACGACGGAAATACGAAGCAAATCCAAGGAAACTTTTGAGCTCCTTGGCGGTGGTGGGAGCTTCGTAAGCTGTAAGCGCCTTTAGCTTTTCAGGGTCGGGACGGATGCCATGCCGGCTCACAACGTGACCCAAGTACGTCACCTCCGCGAAACCGAAGAAACATTTTTTTGGTTTTAAGCGAAGCCCAGCAGAGGTAAGGGCTTCGAGGACGAGTTTGAGGCGTCTCTGGTGTTCTTCAAATGTAGCCGCGTAGACAATTACGTCATCCAGGTAGACCAACGCCATAGTCCACTTCAAATGGCCTAAGACTCGGTCCATGAGACGCTGGAAGGTGGCTGGAGCGTTCGAGAGACCGAAGGGCATACGGTTGAACTGGTAAAGGCCGTCGGGAGTCACGAAAGCCGTCTTTTCCGCATCATCGGGGTGAACAGGCACCTGCCAGTAGCCCGAGAGCAGATCTAGCGTGGAAAAATAACGGGCCCCCTTCAGGCGGTCAAGCGCATCGTCGAGGCGAGGCAGCGGGTACACGTCGCAATTAGTAATAGCATTTAGCTTCCGATAGTCAACGCAGAAGCGGAATGTTCCATCCTTCTTGCGCACAAGGACGACAGGGGAGGACCAAGGGCTACAAGAAGGGGCAATGATTCCCTGGTCAAGCATGTCGCACACGGGCTGCTGGATGACTCTCCGTTCGGCTACACGGCGAGGTTGGTGATGAACGGGCCCGCGGTTTTCGGTGTTGATCCGGTGTTGAGCCCAGGAAGTGCACCCGAGTTCACCGGCGCTGAGAGCAAGGCAACTGCGATGCTCGAGCAGCAAGGTCTTCAGAGAGGCGAGCTCCGCGCAGGTCAGGCTGGGTCCAAAGTTAAATTCTTCCCATGATAGGATCGCCGGCGCTGGAGGGTGGCGAGGCGGGGCTTCAGGTTGCAGAGACGCCACTGGTGGCCCGGGGTCCAAAACTGAGGCTGTACCCAATTGCGTGCCGGGAGTCAGCGCGAGAGGTACGCTGCTGATGTTGAGCATAAATACGTGGGCCTCTCCTTTGAGCACCGGCAGAAGGCTTCGAGGGGAGGTCATCTGACGGGCTGGAGCTGAACACCGGATGGGTTCGAACAGCACGTCTGCTGTGACCGGACTGTCAAGCTTGGCATACACCCACGTTGCCGCACCCGGTGGCAGGGTCACGGCGGACGCCACAGTCACGGTAGTGACGTCGAACGGCTTGACTCGACACGGCCACTTCGTCGCGAGGTCACGCAGAGATGCTGAGGCACGCTTGGTCGCCGACACCAGGGACTGCCACAGGGCAACACCGAGGCTGGAAACCCGGCTAAGCCAGCCCGGCCCACAGAGAGTTCGGCTCGCCCGTGGTTTGGTTCTAGTAAAATTAAGGACGACTCTGGCTTGCTGGCACCACCCGCACCCGAGGACCACTGGCCAAATAGGGCTGTCTGCGACAACAAACTCGGTGGAGATGGTATTTCCGAGTGCTGTCAGGTTGACGACGACACGTCCGACTTGCTCCACAGGGGTGCCGTTAAAAGCTAAGAGCCGGGTTTTGGCGGCTGGCAGAAGCAGGTGGGGCGCGTTAGCAACAAACGATTTGTGCAGTACATTGACAGCCGCTCCAGTGTCAACCAAGGCCTTTACGTGCCGGTCAAGCAGGGCGACGTCGACGAGCACGTAAGGAGCATCAGTGGTAATCGGAGCCGACGAAAGGAGGGGACGCGGAGAACGAAGGAGTGTGGGGACGGACTTTCGGAGTTCCACCAAATCGTTTCCCGACGTTGGAGGGCCGGCACAGTCCCTCGCGTAGTGTCCCCACAGGCCGCAGCGGAAGCAGGTCATGCGGACGTCGTTACGCAGGCGTCGGATAGAGGCCGCAGTTGGCGCTGCGGACCGAGGAGCCTGCACCCGGACGCTGCGCTCGGCAGACGGTGGCGACCCCCGCGTGGCCAGCAAAGTCAATTCCGCCTCGATGGCGAGCGCCATGGCGGCGCGGACGGAATCAGGACGGCCAGAGCGGACCAAGCGCTGCACCTCGGGGAGTCGGATGGCGTCGACAAACGCCTCGGTGCCGACCAGGGCCACGGCGTTCTGAGGCGCTCCCGGCAGCGACTGCAGAGCCAGGCGCTCAATGGCGGCGGCGAGGTCCTGGTACGTCTCCCTGGGCTCTTGACGGCGGGCTCGCAGGCGGTGGTACTGCACACGGGGTTGACCTGAGGCACCATAGTGGTCGGCGAGGAGGCCCGCCAGAACAGTGTAAGAGCCCAGCTGGTCGGGCGGCACGTTCTGCAGCAGCTCGGTGGCGCGGCCCCTCAGTTTTGCAATGAGCATCCATGCCTTCATTTGCTCGTCCCAGCCTCTCGCCGCCGCAATACCGTCCAGCTGGATGCGGTAAGCATCCCACGAGATGGTGCCGTCAAATGTGGGCAATTCCACAACGTCCAACGAACACTGCGGCGAGGACGCACCCGCGCCGAGCACGCCATTGGCGGCCACGACCGCAGGCCCAGCGACGGCAGAGCCGTAAACAGCGGCGGCGGGGACGCCCAAAGGCACCTGACCTGTGCTCGGCTCGGCTGGCACCAGGCGACAGAGTTCGCGCCGGAGAGCTTCCATCTCCCCAGCCTGGGCAGTCAGACGGGCCTCCCATGCGTCCATCCGTTGGGTGACAGTATCCAGGAGGCGCTCAATACCGGCGTCCGGCTGCTGCGAAGAGCCGAGCCTCTCCGAGCGCCTAGGTCTAGCGGCGCCGGCCGCCGCGTCGTCGGCACTATCGGCTGATGGTGGACTCCTGTCGTCTGGCACGTCGGGTGCTTGATTCTGGGAGCGGGGTGAGCGGCATGATCCCACCGCTGCCACCAAAATGTTACGGTGTGGGATGCCATGGGGTGGCCACGGGCCCGCCCAGAGAAATATAGCAGCAGTACGGAGGAGAGCCGGCGAAGCACGACCGGCGGCGGCCAAGCTTTCTCGTTCTATATCCCTCGTGCTAGCGCCGCGCGCTCGCCGCTCGCGCTCGCTCTCCGCCTCTTCTTTTATTCCCGTATATATATATATATATATATATATATATATATATATATATATATATAGTGATTATTTATTTAAAATAACAAAAGGAAGGTAAAAGATGTTTGCTCACCCCGGCATCTGCCATCACTAATCGGCGGCACCTGAGTTGGGGTAGCGGAAATAAAGGATAGCAGGCAGTTTGAAGAAGTGAAGCTAAAGAAGTGAGGGGATAGCAGGAAAGAGATAGGGGTGAGGGCATATATACACTACAAATTATAGTTCAATTGTTCAGGCTTCGCGCGTGCACCAACAAACATAGAAACCACCGCGACACACACGCACAGTACTTGCACACAACAGCTGGTGTGGGGCGGCCAGCTGTTTTAAGCATCCGAGGTAGCACAAGCGGAGCGTTCAGTCACTGCATAACACTACCTGGCGCAGAACAGGCGGGACGTCAGGCCCGTCTGTTCGAGAAATACACAGAAGCTCACCATCGTTCGCTCGCGGGTGCGCGCACTGCCCTGTGGCCACAACAGCGTCTTGAGCGAGTCTGGTAGGATGCCCAGCGCCCTCTAGGCCACGAGCATATCACGACGAGCGTCAGCGAACGCGGTGCAGCGAAGTAGCAGATGTTCCAGTGTCTCCACTGCACCGCATCCAACACACACTTCGCTCGTCGCTAGTCCGTGGCGCACCCGTCGTTCCCCAGGCCACACGCAGCCGATGCGCGCGCGGAGGATCATTGCGCGTTGCGCCCGCGAGAGGGCGCGGCAGCCGTTGATGCTTGGAATGCGCTCACCTCCCGCGATGCCTGGGTCGGGATGCTGCCGTCGGAGATGATCGTGTATGACCGCTCGCACGTCCTCCAGCGCTAGCGGGGGATCGCTCGGAGGTAGTTGGTGTGCGGCGGTCGCAAGTTCGTCGGCCTCCTCGTTTCCCGTGATGCCGCAGTGACCGGGCACCCACTGCACGCGCACAACACATCCTTGCTGTGCAAGGCGCTCGATGTTTGCACGAATGCCACGCACTAGGGGGGTACCGCGGCCGATGCACTGTAGGCGGGTGAGGGCGGTGCGGGAGTCGCAGAGCAGAGCACTCCTGGGTGGCGGAGGTGTGATGGAGAGCAGCAGGTCCAGGCCCAGGTTTATCCCCATCAGCTCCGCCGTGGTAGAGGAACCCAGGAAGTTGGCGTGAGTCTGGCTGTGCAGTCGCAGGGCTGGGATGGTAGCCGCCGCTGCGATGGAACGGCTGTCGCGAACCACTTAGCCGTCTGTGTACACGAGGACATGGCCCTGAAGATCCTCGTGGATGACGGCTCTGGTCAGCTGCTGCACAGCGCAGAGGGGTGTGCTCCGCTTTCCCGCGATGCCGACGATCTCGCACTGTATCTCCGAGGCAGCAGGCCAGGGCGGGCAGGGGCCGTAGGGGGGGGTGGCTTCTGTGAGGCGCTCATAGTCCAATAGCGCTGCACCCATTTGCGAGCGTGGGTGCGTGCGTATTCGTTGCAATAGCGGGCCGCCGTCCAGTGCGCGATGCAGACGATCAATGTGGTGCAGTGCCCTGCGCGCCGCTTGGAGCTGGAGCGGCCACGCTCCTGCCTCGGCCAGTGTTGCGGCGCACTGCGAGTCCTTCGGCAGGCCGAGACACGCGCAGGGACTTGCGGTGCTGGAGTTTGAGCTTCCTCCAGCACGGTTTGCGCACCGAGACAAGCGGCAACGCGTAGAGTGCCGCCCCCAATGCTGCGGCGTTGTATAGTCGCAGCGCGGCTTGCTGGCTGATGCCCTGGCCTCGAGCGGTGAGCCTGTGTACGGCGGCGGTGATCCTCTTCATCTGCAAACAGGCCTTGGTCGCCGCGGGGCGGAAGGAAAGGCGCCAGTCGATGTCCAAGCCAAGGTACCGCACCGATTTGCGCCAAGGAATCGGAGTCCCGCCCAGCGACAGTGGCGCAGGGTGCGCGCGCGAGTGCGAAACGCAAGCCATGGCTACCGATTTGCTCGCGCTCAGCGACAGACCTATGCCGTCCAAGCGGGCGTCGATTGCTGTCAGCGCTCCCTGAAGACACTCCCGCACGCGGAGCGCCTCGCCCGGTGGCCCCCGGCACCACAGAGCTATGTCGTCCGCGTATATGGACATGTACACATGGTGTCGGCCGCTCGCGGGGAGGCAGGCCGGCACCACCGACATGGCCACATTGAACAGAAACGGTGACAAGACAGAGCCCTGCGGCACGCCCAGTTCCACCGGGCGAGGCTTGGAGAACTTGCCCCCTACTCGCACGCGCATAGTGCGCCCCGTCAGGAAGCCGCGAACATAATGCAACAAGCGCCCACTCACACCGGCTCCTTCGAGCGCCGCGAGAATTGGTGTGCGGTGGACGTTGTCAAAAGCCCTCGAGACGTCCAGCAGCAGCAGCAGCAGCGCGACCTGTTTTGCCGCCCTGGCGTGCTCCAGCGCTGTGACAACGTCCGAAATCGAATCTGCCGTGCACCGCATCCCACGGAAACCCGTCTGCCGCTCGTCAAACAAATCAGCATCCGCGGCTCGCTCGTTCAAACGCTGCAACGCCATATGCTCCATGAGCTTACCCGCTGCCGATGTTAAAGCCACTGGACGGTATCCGTTCAGCTCCGTGGGTGGGCGCCCTGGCTTGCGAATGGGACAGACGACCGCTGTGCGCCAGTCCTCCGGTAGTTCCCCGCATTCCCACACCAGGTTGATCTGCTGCAGGAGGATCTGTCGTTGCTTCGCATCCAGGTTTCGTAGCATTTGGTAGGTCACCCCGTCCGGTCCGGGCGCCGACCGACGGCGGCAGCGCTGCTGCGCGTTATTCAACTCTGCCGCGGTGAAAGGCGCGTCGCAGGGGCCTTCCGAGGTGACGGGAGAGGGAGTGGCGCCGCTTCCGGGGCTCTTGAGCGCAGCTATGCTAGCTGCGCCTGCGGGGCTGTGCGGCGCAAACCGGTCGGCGCGAACCGGTTGGCGAACCGCTCAGCGAGCTCTTCGTCATTGAGCCCGCTGGATATTGCCAGTGCAGCAAGTGGCTGCGGGTTTGCCTGAGGTTCGGTGATGCGCCGCAAGGTGTCGAATAGCCTCCGCGAGCTTGCGTCTTCCTCCATCCTTTGACATAATGAAGCCCACTGGCGACGGTAAAGTTTGTTGGAGTGGCGCCGCGCTTTCGTGTCCAGGCGGTTGTATAGCGTGCAGTCGGCGGCCCTGTCGGTCCGTCGTGCCCTTCGCTCTGCGCGGTCCCTTTGCTCGCGCAGCTCAAGCAGTCTGTTGTCTGGTGCGGGCTGGCCCGCCCGCACCTCTGCTTTTCGAGTTGCTGCGAGGGCACTTCGGACCAAGCTGGTGAAAAAGGGCACGCCTGAGGCAGCCGCCTCGTCTACAGCCTGCCTGAACGCGCTCCAGTTCACGATGGAGTAGGTGCGTTTAGCGCGAGCCTCCGCCACAGTGGGTTCGATCAGGATGGAGTAGTGATCTGAGCCCCAGAGAGATGGTGATAGGTGCCATGTCGCCTCGATGCCTCTGGATGCGAAGCCAACGTCGATGCAGGAGCCGGGTGTTCCACGTCGTCGGAAGGTGGGCTCGCCGGTGTTCAAGGCGATGAGTCCCAGCTGCGTTGCTGCGTCGTGCAGGTCGTCTCCTTGCGCTGAATGGTGGGCACTGCCCCACGCACTGTGATGGGCGTTAAAATCACCGCAGATGATTTGGCGTGGGGCACAGCACGAAGACACTGCACGAAAACACAGCGCGTTCCACGCGACAGCTGGGCGCACGTAAACACAGGCCACCGACGTGTCAACACCACCGACGCGCACTGTCACCACCACACACTCCTGAGCATCGGTTGTCGCCGCCGCCGAACCGACGAAAGTATGTTTCACATCCCGCCGCACATACACTGCACACCTCGATTTCGCAGGCCGATGGGAGTGGTCATCACAGGGCACTGCAGCACAGGACTGCTCCTCACACTTGGTTGGCGAATGGTAGCCAACGTATCCAGGTAGCCGCCTTTGGGGCTCCTCCTCGTGGACCCGCACGTACGTCTCCTGCAGCGCGATAACCTCCGGTGCGCTTTCCGCGATGCGGACGCGGAGTTCAGAGTACCGCGCCGCAAGGGAGCGCACGTTCCATTGCAGGACTGTGGGGATCCGAGGCGAAGCCCGGCGACTAGCCATGGTTGTTGGCATCCTGTAGAGGAGAGCCTGCAGCTTCTAAGCAGGCCCGGCGTCCATCTGAGCCCTCCGGGAACAGCGAGCTGAGCGCCCGCAGGGCGAGCTTCAGCTTCTCGATTTCGGTGTTGCGTGCATCCGGAGGCTGGCCTGGGAATTTTGCTGCAGGAGGAGGCGGTGCCTGGCGGGATGTGCGCGGGTCCGGTCTCCGCCGGCCCCGCTGCAGGGGCTGCTGGCTGTGCTGGCTCCGTCCACTGGTCACCACCTGCGCATATGAGAGAGCGCCAGGCGGTGTAGTGCGGTGCTGCTGGGTGGCCAGGGGCGCCATTTCCGCTGTCACCACGGCCCGGACCGCGCGCCGAGACAGTGGCACGTGCGAAGTGGCGAGCAGGGTGGCCACATGTCTCTCGCGCTGCCAGTGGGGGCACGCGAGGTCCGTGGCCGCGTGTTGCCCGCTGCAATTCAGGCAGCGCGGCTTGCGGCTCGGACAGGCGCCCTGATCGGGGGGGCCCCCGCAGCGAATGCAGTGGTGTGGAGCACGGCAGGCTCCGGTGGTATGGCCCAGCCCGCCGCATTTCGCGCATTGCAGTGGGCGAGGTCTGCAGGCACGCACAGCCAGGTGCCTCCTGCAAATAGAAATGTGTGCTGGTGGTACCGGCGCTGCAAATCTGACAGTCAGGGTGCTGTCAGATAGCGACGCCCACACGATCGGCACCGTTGATTCGGTCGCGGCGAGCAGCTCGGCCGCCGTCCGGCGTCCGTCCACCCCGAAAACGAGGCCGGAGCAGTGGTTGCGGGGGGCTGGCTCCCTTGCGGTGACTGCCACTCCGCGGATGATGGAGAGAGCGAGCAGCTCACGCAGGGTGCCCGCATTCGCAACGTCCATGGCCACAACACCGCGCCGAGTGTTGGCGCGGACTGCCAGGACACCAGGCCGTGGGCCGAGCTCCTCTGCCAGCTCCCATCCCTGCTCCCTGGAGAAGGCCGCGTCCCGCTGGGCTGGCCGGTACAGGACGGTCCCGTGGACGTTCTCAGCCACCTGCACCGCGGTGGCAGCCCTAGCGAGGGCAGCCCCGCGTCGCCGCTGCGCCCGAGAGGTCATCTGCTTCCACGGGATAAGCCGCTTGGCAACCTCGGGAGCAGTTTCGCGCTGAGCTGCCGCGGCCGGCGGGGCGGGAGAGGGGGTGGCGCCGGTGAGGAGGCGGCGGGAGAGGATGTGGCCCGGTCAAAGCCACCTAGAATCTTGGTAAATAGGCCCAGCATAAATGGCCCTCTGTATGAAAAAACAATTTCAAGTCTAAAAAGTCTAAAAACTGTAAACAAGAGCTTTCCGGGAGCTCAAAAGTAAAATTCAGATTAGTGGCTACGGATTTGAAGGTCGCCAAAATTCATTCATACAGAGGGCCATTTATGCTGGGCCTATCTACTAAGATCTAAGAAGGCTCTTCTACCTTATGATTCGTGCCACTCAAGCTCGTAAAAAGGGGGATCGCAACCTCATGTTTAAGATCCTCGCTTGTCAAGTCATGTCCACACATGGTGAAATGTAGTTTTACCAGTCAGGTAGACCGGCTTTACTCTGCTGGTTTTCCTCCTGCTCTTCTGAAAGCTTTTGCGGAATCTTTGCTGACAACTCTATGGTTGAAACAAAACCAACAAGAACTCACTGAAAGCGAGAGGAGGAAGTTTGAAGTCCTTCCTTATGTGCACAAGACTTCGCACGGTTTGAAGAAGGTGGGAGGGAAATTTGGTGTCAACGTGTTCTTTTCCGCCCCATGTAAACTGTCTCGTTTATGCCGATTAACTAACAATAACCTGCAAAAGAAAGTAGGGTGTGGAGTCAACCACAGACCTAAGTTTGTAGCCTGTATGATGGGAATTATCTACGAGATCCCATTCAGCTGTGGTTCCGTTTATGCAGGGCAGACGGGGCGCAGCATTAATAAACGCCTTCAGGAGCACAATAACTCTTTGAGCCAACACGGTGGGCAGCATTTAGCAAGGCACTGCCAGTCTTGTAAGATCAATGACAAGATGAAAAAAGTGTTTTGTACGCCGCTTTTCAAGCAAACGAAGATTATAGGCTGCGCGAAGGACCGGAAGGCACGTGAGATTTTTGAAGCCTGGAAAATTGCTAGATACGGTGCGGAAAAATGTGTCAGTGAAGCATCAATTCACCTGTATCAGAAGGAACTTGACTTTTTGGGTTGATAAGATTGTGTACTTTTGCTTTGGGCATTAAGTTTGATTGCGCATGCGTTGCTCTTGAAGGAAGCTTGTGTTTTTTCGTCCAATAAATCAGTTGTTAGTCTACGCTCGTCCTGTCTGCATCTTTTCTTTGTCCTGTCTCCTGCGTAGTTTTATGTCTTCAGAATGTCTTACCAACTAGCCTCTCATCACACACTTCTACTATTCTAGAACTCTCTATTAGCTGTTGAAGTGTGCTGCATCATGATCGTGTCTAATGCCCGGCAACGCGAAACCACTCATGTGCACTGATGATCAGTTGCCAACGACGCACTGCTACACCAATGCGTTTGGCATGCCAAAGGTGGTTTTTAGGCGTCCCTTGCTGTTCTCGATAGCCGTTGTGGTGCGACTCTGCATTGAGCTCGAGAGTTTTTTTTTTATTTTACAATAATGTAAGCCCTTCATGGGCTGTTTCAGGGTGGGAGGGAAAAAATACACAAGAAATGAGCATTCTACAAGAAGTACAACTCCACAACTTTTTCTGAAAAATGTCATCTGAATTTGTGTCCTGAAACACGTGTGGGTCCAGTATATTTAATTCTCCTATGGTTTTTAGGTGAAATGAGTGTGGCATAATGGCGAATGGGTGGTCAGTACGGGAAGATAATCTGGCAGAGGGGGGGATGTACAGAGTAGTCTAAATTAAACTTACTTTCTCGAAGCATATAAAGAAACTAGAGACGAGCTATCTTTCTACGTGTGGCTAGTTCCGAAAGTTGAGCTTGCAGGCATAATGCTGTCAGTGACTATGTTCTACGGTAAACAGAGAATATAAATCTTAAAATGAACGTCATCACTTTATCAAGTTTATTGATCTGATGTGGATAATGTGGGTCCTATATTATGCTTGCATATTCCAACTTTGGTCAGACTAAATTTTTGTATGCTTGGAGCTTAACAATCGATGTGTTCACCTTAATGTAAAGTTTCACTAATGGTGACGCCTAAATATTTCAGTTTGCTACATTTTTGGGTCGGAATATTGTTAATACTGTAAGGAAACACTAGAGGAGATTTCTTGTTAGTAACACTCATGGCAACGGGTTTACTGGGATTAATTTGCATGAACCCCGCAGGGGGCTGTCTGCAGCATGCAAACATTCGTGAGGGGCGACATCATGGGTTCCCGAGCATCCGCAGGGGGATGGTGGTGAACGGTGCATCATCACGGACCCGAGCACCCGCGCCTAGCCGTGCTTGGCATCGCCGCGTCCAGGGAAAAGGGGATCCTGGCGGTTGAGCCGATGCCGAGCGTTTGGACCCTTAAAGGGACACTGAGGAGAACCTTATCAAAATTTTTTTGTTAGCAATATCTGATAGTTCGGCATTTCATGGCTTTGTTGACGGTTGTCCGGGAGCGAAAGATGCATTTATTTCAAAGAAATTTGGATTCGAAGTTGAAAAATTTTTTCCCGCCGCTCCGATTCAAACTTGAGAACTCTTATGACGACACAGAACGGAGTGACGTGAAACGTGACGTAAACGGAGACTCCGTGATTTCTGGTGGCTAGCGGTGCGGTCTAGCAGCTGCCGAAATGAAAGCTACCGCCGCCGCACGTTGAAGGCATCTATCGGGGCATCTGTCGCCACCGTCGCTTCGTTTACGTTTGCACCGGCGTCTTGCCAGCGTTACGATGGATCCCGTTCCCGAACCCGACGACGTAGTCCTCGCATAAACTCTGGCCTGCATTTCAGCGACCTCAGCCCCACAGAGCGTGCGATGCGTTTGAGGGAGCACGGTTAGATTAGGTGCCGGCGGGTGGTTTCCCCCTTCCTCAGAGAGCAGCCGTTGCAAACTATCATAACCCCAGCGCGGGGAGTCGCGAGGGGTGCGTTGCGCCCATTGGAGGCTGGCCGGGGCTTTGGGGCCAACGGATTGTGATTCCTTGAACGGAGCGGTTGCACGGCGCAGCAGGCAGCGTCAAGGTCTCCCACGGTTGCAAGGGCCAAGTTATTTATTTATTTTTTGCCACAAAAAACAAATGGGTGCTCGAGGGCGGTCGCGTTTAAATTCGGCGGCTTGAAACCAAAGCCGGCACACGACGCCTCAACGGCTTCCGCTAGATCCAACGGGTCCACTGGATCTGGCTCTCTCGCCAACTTGCATGTGCCTTCAGATATGTACTGTGAATAGATTAAAATAGCCGAGCTCGAAAAAAACAGCTCCGCCGAACTGCCGGAGCTATTGAATATAACGCGCACCTCGCCGCGGAGCCAAATCAGTCTGGCCGGGCCGGCGGTGGCTGGCGCACTCGGCGCGAAATAGATAAATGCTCCAATCTCCCCTCCAGTGCGGTCAGAGTGCGCCGAAGCCGCCGAGCGCATCGGCGGTCAAGCGCAGTCGGAGTATAGAGGGTTTCGCTTTGACCGACGTGACTTCGCCGTGCAGGGCGCGCGCGCGCGCGCCTCGCCGCAGCATAAACGCGCCTTAACAGAGCCTGCGCTTAACCACTAACCAACGTATTCGCCGGCGGCATCCATGGGAGCCACTGAAACCCCCGCCCACTCACTGAATAAAAAAGAACTCCGTACCGAGGTTCGGAATCGAACCAGGGCCTTCAGCGTTTGAGGCGGATACGCTACCGCTCCGCCACGACGGCTCAAGTTGCAGTAGGCAATAAAGGTGCATCTAGTGAATGCACTCTTCTGATGCAGAAATCTCCGCGCTTTCGCTAGGTATATCCTGGCCTAACAGAGCTAGGCCATCAGCAATTTTTCTGAACTGCCTTGTACCTTGTCTCCCGTCCCTAATAAACGATTTCCGTCACGTAGTTTGAAGTTGACTGGCACAGCCGCGAATGTTTCGCCGGGCAAGCGTGCGTATACACAAGTGCTGCCTTGTACGATCACCGACCATCGTGCCATCATAGCTTTTCATCAACCGTGGCGATCATCTGACAGCCTTAACAGGCTCCTTGAAAGGTTAACTAGCACTTGAAGTGGCACTTGGAGTTACTCTGCTGTTCGGCGCTTGTAAATCGAAGCGCGTCAAAAACAAAACCACGGGGCACGCAAAGCTCATAGGCGTGAAGCGCCATAACAAATCGAAACTCTCCTGGCCGCCTGTGGCGCCGCCAAGCATCCGTTTTCTTTGCTTCCAACATTCAGGTTGTCTTTTGCCTGCCTTCCTTGTGTGATAAAAGTGCACTATTGGTTTTAAAACAAAACTTACTTCAATATTGATCTCCGCAACCTACCTTTGTCAGCCTCAGAGATTTGCGCTACATGTAGGAAGGAAAATTCCTCCAAGGTGGCGTCTCTTGTCATATGGCGTCACCACGCTTGTACTTGCGAGATTGGCCTGTGGTGGCGATACCTGTATTTTGGTTCTTGCTATTTTCTACCTTACAAGAGCTTTGTTTTCAGTAAGAGCGGCGTTTTTTGTGATCAGGAGCTGCTATTCTATCGATACAAGCCAACTTCAATTTCTCCTCAGTGTCCCTTTAAGGCCCCTGGCGGAGGCAACACACCACTTCGGCCCGAGCTTCCTGTAGATGGCACCTCCGGCCTGACCCGACCGGGGGAAATCGGCAGTCGCCTTTTCCTATCCTCCCCTTTATCTTTCACTATCCTACCCCTTTCTCACAACTCTCCTGTCTCCTACTCACTTCCAGTTTCTTCCTTTTTTCCTGGCGGCGAGGGTTAACCTTGTGTGGCCAACCTCCCTGAGTTGCGTCATATTGGGTTATAGTTGACGTGTACAGCTGGCGTGGGCAGGACTTGCGTGCAAGTTCCTGGGCCGTCCCTAAGTTGGGCTCTGTGGTGGGTGGCTGGCATCGTAGCCGAAAAACGCACATACTATATATGGCTAACCTTCTCTTTGGAAATGATCGCTCTTATAAACGAGGGCTGACCAATGTCACTACGCAGTTCCTGCAAAAAAAAAAAAAAAAAATCTTCCCCAGATACCACGTCGTACACAGTGAGGTACCTGAAAAAGAAGCCAGAATCATCTCCCCTTTTCAAGTTTCAAAATTTCTCAAGGATTCATTAGGCCTTGGCTAAAAGGTGACGAAGCTGGCCTGTGGCAATCTTCTCCTCGAGATCAGAGACAAAGCACAGCAGTCTAAGCTCCCAAACATAGCAACCTTTGGAGAAATACCTGTTTCTATTTGTGCACATAGATCTTGACCCCCATCTCATAGTAACAATACATGAATTAGAAGATCTTTTAGAGCAGCTACCAGAGCCCTATCTCGTAGTTGGCGATTTTAACGCACATTCCTCGTTCTGGGGGGAAGGAAAAAATGAACGCCCGAGGACAAATTGTAGAGGATTTTATTCTGAGCAATAATATTTATCTGCTGAACTCCGGCAAAAACCACTTACTGCTCTCCAGCCTCGGGGAAAATGAACTGTTTAGATCTGTCTTTTAGTTCGCCGTTTATTTCTAACGATTTTAAATGGGATTTTATAGACAACCCATATGGCAGTGATCACCTCCCCGTAATAATCAGTCTAATATCTTCACCTGAAATAACCCCGACAAAATGTCAGTGTATAAAAACTGCAATCTATTGCCTTGGGCAAGCTCATGGGTGAATTCCAAACCCTTTTCAAAGTAGTTTAAAACCAGATAAATCTTCTGCTGTCTGTGGGTAAGATGAGGAAACCTGTTCCTTTAAAATAACTAAAAATTCGTCAACATACCTAAAAGCTTTCAGCACTTTGGCTTCGTCAAAAGTCTCCGCCAGTGACCTGTCCATCTGCGCAAGGAAGACGTTACATAGCACAGGAGCCACGCAAGAACCAATGCAAATTCCTTTTTTCTGAACAAACAGCTGGTCTTAAAATGATACCACTGTGCAAGACAAGTAGTACATTGCCAAGAAGTTTGCAACAGAAACACCGGCAGCATTCTGGAAGGAAACCGCCCCATTCTTTTCAGTGCACGACTGTACAGCGGCTAACAACAGTCGTGCAACAGTCGTCCAATAACTGTAAGAAAAAGCAGGGTTCATTATGGAAAGGGAAGTTCACAAAGCCACATGCGTCCGCACCTCCGGCTCGTAAAACTTCGTGTGGAACGCATCAAGTCAACATAGTTGACAGTGGCGCTTCTGCTGACGTGTTTGACATGTGGCCAGTCAACACCGTCGCTCCTTCTCCACCCTTCACCGTGCCACATGCACTCTGCACTTGCCACGTGCATCAAGCCAACATTGTTGACACTGTTCTTATTTCATTACAGAACCACACCACATGAAGTCATAGGCAGAGCACCATGTGAAATGCTCATGGGAAGGATGTTCAAGTCACCTTTTGGTGCTCTTTGCCCAAGTCTGCCTCCTTCAGTGCCGCTGAGGCAGCTTAGGCAGAAGCTGCAGGCCAATAAAGGGCGCCGTTCTTCTCTATTGCCAAACATGGGAGATCACGTATTCGCAAAAGAACTTTTGGCAGGGGCTACCGTGGGTACCTGCACGTGTCACAAGCACCACAGGTCAGTCGGCAGCTGCAGTACTGTCTGGCATAGGCACGATGACCACCTTCGCCCTTAATCCCAAGAAGTCTTCGAGCCAACCGCTGGACCTGCTGTGACACAAAACGCTTGCAGCCATCCAACAACTGTGCGTGACACCAGCCTTGCTGTTTCTGCAGACTCTGAGCCAGCCTTGAGCGAGACTAGTGGCACAGAAGAGACAACTGTGAATGTGACTAGTGTCACAGAAGAGACTGCTATGGACTTTCCTTAGTCAGTGTGCAGCATGCCTCAGTTGCGAAGAAGCGCTAGAAGCCGCAAGTCAGTGCAGTGCTCTCCTTGAACAATCTAATGGGGGAGGACAGTTACAATGTTGTTTTCATTTGCTAGTTTTCTTTTCATTCAGTCGTTCACGTGGCGCCACCAAGAAGCAGCGTCACGATCGTGTGAGAATAAAAAGGGCACGGCACGAGCAGTGCTGGTGTTGTTTGCACAGTGGAACACGGTGTGTTCATTGGAGTGTATCCGTTGACAGTGACCGCCGAGCCGGTACACGTCTCGGCAAGGGCCATCATGCTCGTAATTATCGGGAAGGCCATTGTAGTCCGTGGCAGCATTCAAGAAGAATGAAAATGCAGAGGGGATGGCAGATCTGGAGTTGCAGGGAGATGGTGCTCCTAGATCTGTTTGAGGTAGCACAAGACTGGCTGTGCAACTCAAGTGGCTGTAAGCCCCAAAGTGATATGATATGCTGATGGTATGACAAATGAATAAATCAAGCGGCATGGTTCTGTAGGAGTTTAGTGCATCCGTCAGACAAAGCTTGATGTGGGCACCTAATGAGTGACGCGTATTCTAATTTTGATTTCACGAGGGAGTCGTAAGTTAATAACTAGACATGATCGGGCGCATCGTGGAGCCTTAGGGATTTGTTAGCTATAGAGATGATGTTATTTATGTGCGTTTTCCAGGAGGTGTTACGCCCAGATATTTGTAAGATTGCACTGGTAGCACAGGAACTGAGGCAGTGAGGCAGAAGGATACGAGCGGGTTATGGCAATGATGAGAACGTAGTACACTGCATTTAAGAGGGTTACTCAACGATCGCAATGAGCGACCGCAGTTGAGACAACACGTTGTGCTCCAGCGCCATCATCGCATCTCCGTTGCTTTTGCTTTTTTTTGAAATGCCATACCACTTGGCACTACAACAGTTAATGCTCAAAAGCAGCAAAAAGTGATAGGGCATAGCAAAAATGAAATGGCAAAAGCAATGCTGGAGATAAAAAAAAAGTGATTGCGTTTTTATACTTATAAGTATGACGAGATTTCTGATGTTGTTCCAGTGGCTTAATTCATTTTGGTGCAAGTGTTTGAAGTTGTGTGCCAGCGGAGATTTGCACTTGCTGATGTGATGTGATGTAAATGGGATTAGCACAAAAAAACGTAGACATGGGCAAAGAAACAGACAAGACAAGTGCTAACTTCCAGCTAGGCCTTGAATTCATTCTTCGAACCTTTTGCTTTCCAATTTCACTTTTTGCAATCCAAGGTTCTGACGACAGAGGTTCTCGAGAACATGACAGAATACAACAGCCGTCCGTAATAAAGCCATGAAGTTAGCAAAGTGGTCGTACCCAGTGGTGGGCCCTTCTTTCATTTCTAAAGCACCCACTCCAGCTACCCTGCATGTTTTCCCCAGCATTCCGTGGGACAAGGGGCTTCAGCATGTCTGATGTCAAGACCTCTATGCCGAGCACGGTAGAACCACATCGGTATGCTTCCAGTTAATATGATTTCCTGGCTTGATATGCCAAAATATGTATAGTTCTGGTCACCTCATTCATTTTGAGGTTTTCTGACAGTGACGGGAACGAGCAGCGTGGCTTTTTTTCGCTAATATATCTCGCAGAAGACAACAGAGATGGCGGAAAATGTAGTACATTTTTATGTCTGCCAGGGATTGCTTATAAAAAAATGCTAACCAAACGAGGGACACCGTAAAAGGATCAGTGTTCTCAGTGCATATGGGTAGTATGGTAGAGCTTGGGGCATGGTTCCAGGCACAAACCTTCATCACACACGTAACACAGGTGCCTTTTCTTTTACCGTCGGAATCACTGCCGCCCAAACCGCATCGACGTGCAAGGAGAGAGCACCTTCAGTGGAAGCGAGGCTGTGAAGTGGCAGGCTTGTGTGGTTCCGAAATTTGACACTGCAAGCACTCTTTCAAGGTGGCAGCTTGCCTGCACTAGTGAATGCTTGAACTGAGAATTGCAAATGTAGAGATGCCTGCACCCATCCAGATGATTCAGACTGCTGGCACGGCCAGATGTACCATATATACTTGCGTAATGAACTCACACTCATAATGAATCCCCCGCCCCCAGCCCCACACTTTTGTCGTCCAGAATTTACCTTTCTTTTAGCCTTTAGTTTTTTTTTGTAGCGGATTGCTTAGCTTCCGTGCTGCCCACAGTGCAGACCTTGGCAGCATGCCAAGATTCTGCCTGCTGATAACATCATGGATTGTTTGTTTATCTTTTGAGGAGAGCTCCTGCCCGAAAGAGGGGGGGGGGGGGGGGGGAGTGCAGGGTGCTTTCAGCGAACTTTGCAGAGCCCCAAGACGTTTGTGTGCCTTAAGCTGAGGCTTAAACATTTCCATTATACACTTGTAACCATCCTGTGTGCTTTTTATCTTCTAAAAAAAAACGTGCACCTGACCTTCAGGGCCGTTGTTGAGCATGTTCACGTTATATCGCCTTGATTGGCCGCCGCCGCCAGCTACCACAAAATTGTCGGATCGCATCAAAGTGAACAGTGCTAAACACCAGGGGCACCAAGTTTGTTTGTTGATGGCAGAAAGATGGATGGAGGTATGATATGAAATTTTGACCCTTGTAAAAAAAACTGTTGAAACCTTTTTTCCCGCGTAGTGAACCCTCCCCCCAAACTGATATCAACTTTTCTGGAAAAAAAGTGTTCATTATGCGAGTATATGTGGCAAGTCTGTCATGTTGGATAGTTATTAATCCAGGTGCAGCTGTGCTCACAACAGGGGCCATGCTGAGGTATGACTGGCACAGCAAGCGAGTGTCTGAATAGGCCTTCTCAAGCTCGAGTTGCATGGGGCAGCGTTGCCTGCACATTTCTGGAGTGCACGTATTGACAGGAGAAATGACATTTTCTCAGATGTTTCCAAAAATAGCGCACCTGCTAGTTTTGGTTTCATTTCTCCGAGTCAAACGACAGCAATGGCAGCCCAGCTGTGCATTGGCCAGCCACTGTTGCATGCCATTTTGGACACATTTTGGAGTGACGCATCACCACTTTTGAAGGGACGATAAAATGGTATTTACTGAGGTTATGAAAACCGCACGAGTGATCTGCTGGAACTACTGAAACTTTTGGTGCCAGTGCCCCGTCTAGGATCGCAGTGTCCTTTCTTTTGTCACGCTAATGGTTGGTCATCTGTGGCGGCGCAGAGGGCTGTGGAAAGAAAAATTACAACTGTAACATTAAGAGATGGGAAGAGAGGGCTAGGCTATTCTTGTCAAAATGTAAAAGGATGGGCATGCTCCTTAGGGTAGCGATTCCAGGAAATGGCAGGCGGTGAGGAGCGTGGATGAGGGGGGAGTTATTTGAAAGGGTTACGGATAACAAAAGCAGCATCAGCAAGGGCGGAAATTTGGGCGAGTTGGTAAGTCTTTTTCACCGCTAAGACGCACAAGCCAGGCTATCCTTTTCGTTCCATCGTCTCTGAACGGGGGACTTGGCAGCATGTCGTCTCAGGGTATCTTCAGAGGCAACTGGCTTCTTTGTGCGTTCCGGACCCATTTGTGATTCCCAATTCGGACTTGCTGGTCGATTTTCTCAAAACGGATAACCCCGGTAACTGCATGTTTTTCAGCATTGATGTGGTGGACCTTTATTATTCCTTGCCACATTGTGAACTCATGAAAGCTGTGAAGATGTGCATAACACAGGACAATGATGAAAGTGCTTTTATCGATGAATGCGGTGTCTCGGTTGACTGTTTTTAGAAACCTTGTCCTTTTATCTGCAACAGTGGTTGATTGGGAGGGAAAGGTTTATGTACAAGCGTCGGGGGTTTGCATAGGCTCCAGGGTGGCACCTGTGTTAGCCGACATCTTTTTAAGCAGGGTTGATAGGGAAATTGAAAAGGCATTGGATGGGGTAGTTGTCAGAATTTTTCGGTATGTCGACGATTACTTGGTGCTCACCCGAACAGGCAGTTTGCCTAGAAGTCTGGTCGACGTTCTGAAAACTTTTAAGGAATGCGGACGTGGGCTGGAGTTCACAACTGAAGTTCCCAGCAACAAAGAACTGCAGTTTTTGGATTTGGCACTGTGTGGGGGGGAAAAACACTTGTGTTGGTGGTATCGCCCGAGGACTGCCAAACCATTGCTAAACTTCCGGTCTGGCCATTCTAAGCTCATAAAGGAGGGCATTGCCGCATCTTGCCTGCAATCAGCTCTCAGGAAATCTTGCCATGAAAGGACGCGAGAGAGCATTTCGGCGCAAACAGGCAGGCTACGTGTGAACGGGTACCCAGATCAACTCATTTCCAGGGCAGCGGAGAAACTTCTTAGGCAGCTCAAGAATGGGGCTCAGCCGAAAGAAGCCAAAAAGAAAAAGCCGGCTGTGGTCCCGTATGCACACTGCTTGTCACATGGGCTGATAAAAGTTGCGGGTAGATACGACGTTGATGTCGTCTTTTCTGCACCTAAAAAACTTTGCGCAATGTGCAAACAGGTGAATCAGAGGCATTACGGCAAGAGCAAGAGGGATGCTTGTCAAGTGCTTCATGTGTCACCATCTATACCTTGCGAGGTAGGGGTGGTATACCAGGTCCCCTTCTCTTGCGGTGCCATGTACATTGGCCAGACTGGCAGGTGCGTTAACAAACGCTTGATGGAGCATGAAAATACCAGAAAAAATGACCCCCTGTCTCACACAGGCTTCCACAGCAGGCAATGCCAATGCAGGCATGAAAAGGATCATGCAGAAAGGAGAGCTAAAGGGGACCCCCTTGCCCAGGCGTCTTTCCAGTGCAAAAAATGCCAATGTGTTCCCGATTACAAGAACACGCGCATCTTGTTCCGACATAACAATAAATTAACACGCGAAGTTATGGAAGCTTTTTACATTTACCACAACGGCGCAAAATGTATCAGCAGCCCTTCCATAACGTTATCCGAGAGGGAATTGAGCTATCTAACCTCCCACGTGCCTTCCAGATAACTTTTGTTGATTGATAAGTAGTTCACTGTTCGTATTTATATACTTTTCGTTCTTCAATAAAAAACCAGTTGATAGTCAGCGCCTGTTTGTGCTAGTCCTTCGTCTTGTGTCCCGTTCGTGTTGCGCTGAGAGCGAAAATGAAAAGTAGCATCTCCTTCTCTCTGCAAAGGTATGCCATCCTGAAGGATGCCAAAGAAGCCGAGGCCCAGGAAAAGAGAGCGGAAGAAGAGGCCAAGCAGCCACAAACTCCTCTGCAGCTCGAGCTTGCAAAGCCTGTGGAGGACACAGTTGTTGAGCCAGGTAGGTGGGAGCACAGAATTGGCTTTTGTGGCACCTCTGACTTATGCACCACATGTCTGTTACAGCCATGTAGCCCTGCGTGAAATGTACAGCATAAGCTGTGGCGCCTTAATTACTTGGTGTTAAGGCAGAAAATCCGGCGGAGTTGTCCTAAAATCCCCTAGCTGGGCCACCTAGGTCATGTGATCCTTTGGTGCCATCACAACCAGCCCACCCTGGCAGTTACTGCATAAACACATGTATGAGCCGGGCCTTGTTTTTCCGAAGGAAATATTAAAGAAAGAAAGATCTGTGTAAGGACCGCACCTGAAATTTTCATGACCTACACGGGAATAGCCTTCAAAATGCATGCGCAACGTGACCTCCGCAATCAGCTCCAGCTGCGAGTAGCGGTGCGCTTGATCACGGAGGCTGTGCACACGCACAACAGCTTCCAGGTGCCGTCCGCGGATAGAAGCCGTGGCTCATCATCGTCGCTGTAAATTTTTTTCTTTATCACGAGCTTCCGCTATCCATATCGGCATCAGTATCACCAGCTCCTTCCTCCATGTGGTGATGTGGCTATCTAAGGCACGGGTGTTGTGGTAGCATGTTAGTTTCCCGTAGTTGTGGCTTTCGTGTGCTGCTGCCGAGCGTTGCAGTTTTAGCACAGTGGGCAAGCGCCTTAATAGCTACACGTCTGGGAGTTTCCGCTCGAGCGTGTGGCAGGCAGGAAATTCGATGTGGGCAGGAAGTACACCCAACGATGGTGCAACCAAAAGGATGCATTGAGGAGCACAAGCTGCAAAAAGCATGCTTTCCGAGGCAAGCCGTGAAGGTTCCCCGAACTGGAGGAAGAGCTGCTCTGCTATGTGGTTGAAGTGCGGAACAGCGGCTACGCGTTGACAACGGACACGCTGCATGATCGACTTCTTGTGGGGTGAGCATGCACCAAAGCACAGCATCAGCTCTGAGTCTTTTTTTTTAACATATCACGTGCAAGGGTCGCATCCCTAAAATTGGCCCTCGAACCTGGAGGAAAAGTGCGGTCCTTACACACATTCATACGGTATATTGTAGTGAATTACATTTTGGAGCCGCTCACCCCTTCTTCGGATTTGCACCATCGTGGCCGAGAAAGTGTCCACGTCAGCCGCCTCAAGACCTACTACGACTTCTTGCTTTCGCCATAGATTGTCAGGGTGGCTCCTTTTCGTTCCTGGGGCAATTGTAACGAACTATGACAGCCACGCCTGAAGCCGCCTAGGAAGATGACTTGGAAAGACGAGACTGCTTCGATTGCCTGCCGTGAATTCCATTCCGTTTTATTTGTGCACCCTTTCACGCTAGGAAGATGACTTGGAAAGACGAGACTGCTTCGATTGCCTGCCGTGAATTCCATTCCGTTTTATTTGTGCACCCTTTCACTGCTAATGATTTTTACTCAGGAAGAGCAGCCTGGGTCACACAAGCCCCACCGGTGGCAGCAGTGGCGCATCACTTAAAGGTGCACTAAACAGGAATCTGAACTCGTCTTTTTACTGCATGAACTCTATCTACATGTTCCGGACATTCTTAGAAACTTCGAGTTATTATTCTGTGTGGCCGATTGCCTTCAGTCGAACCACATGGCCCACCTCGGGCCAGTGGTGGCGTTGAGATTGTTGAGTCTCATGAGGGATGACTTCATAATTCAGGGCTCCAACGGTCACACAATTCGGTAAGGACCGAAATAGCGGCACAAGAGCTTTTCACTCGGTCCGCGTCGTCGGACAGGAGACCAAACCTAGACAAGGTCACCTTGGTGGTGTTCCACATGACGCCTCCGTGGTTGTAGCGTTGCGCGTCCTGGCCCTGTTGGTCCTGAATTCGAAGCAGTGTGAGTGGGTGAGCAGCTTCAGCACGTTGCAAGAAGGACGCGGTGTCGTCATTTGGGTGATCGTCGACATGAGGCAGCATGGCATCGAGTGTTTTCGTCGCGCGACGTCCATACACTAGGCCAAATGGTGTCATGTTGGTTGTTTCCTGTACGTCTGTATTGTACGCGAACATGACATAAGGTAGGACGTCCTCCCAGGTTTTATGCCGCACGTCCACGTACCTTGAAAGCATGTCTGCAAGGGTCTTGCTAAGATGTTCCATCAGTCCGTTAGTTTGGGGATGATAAGAAGTCGTCCTACGGTGACTGGGTGACTGAAAATTGGAATATGGTGCAGGAGCTCAGAGGTAAAGGCAGCCCCTCTGTCCGTAATCAAAACTTGTGGAGCACCATGACGTAAGACGATTTGATGAACAAAGAACTGGGCTACTTCGATGGCGGTGCTACTTTGAAGAGATGCTGTCTCCGCATAATGCACGAGATCAGTGGCTACTATGATCCACCTTTTTCCGTAGCCTGATGTAGGAAAGGGTCTGAGGAAGTCCATGCCGACTTGCTGAAATGCTTTCGAAGGCGGCCCAGTGGGCTTGAGGAATCCGGCTGGCTTCACGGGGGGAACCTTACGGTGCTGGCAATGCTTCCAAGTGCAGACGTAATGCACTACATCGAGACCCAAGCCAGGCCAGTAGTACTTGTCTTGAATTCTGGCTTTTTTACTAGTAGCACCAAGATGGCCGGAAGCTGGTTCGTCACTGCAGGCGTGAAGAATTTCATCATGTAGTTTGACAGGGACGGCTAGCAAGTATTGCCTGCTGTTGGCGCCGAAAATCTTCTTGAGGAGAACACCGTTTCATATGCAGAGAGACGACAAAGCTCGCCTGAAGGCTTTAGGAACTCTCCCGCTGGCGCCTTCAAGATAATGAATGATGTCGCAGAGGTCGGGGTCGCCGTGTTGATGCTCGGTGAAATCGTTGGTATCTATTGCATTCAAGAAGTTTTCGTCGTCATCATCGTCGTCCAGAGCTACTTGCACGGGAGCACGAGATAAGCAGTCTGCGTTTGCGTGTATGTGACCTGATTTTTAAATGGTGGTGATATCGAACTCCTGGAGTTGAAGGCTCCATTGTGCGATGTGCCCGGAGGGATCCTTGAGGTTGGTCAGCCAGCATAGTGCGTGATGAGCAGTCACTGCTTTGAAAGAGCGACCATAAGGGTATGGTCTGAACTTCAAAACTGCCCGCACGATGGAGAGGCATTCTTTTTCAGAGGCAGAGTAGTTGGCTTCTGCTTTCAAAAGTGCGTGGCTCACATAGGTGATGACACGTGGTTGGTCCTGTCAAACTTGAACTAGGACAGCGCCCAAACCAAGGTTATTTGCTTTGGTTTGGATCCTTGTGTCTGCAAGTTCATTGAAGTGCGCCAGCACTGGGGGTGACTGCAGGCAACGTTGAACCTCTTGAAACGCCATCTGCTGTGATGGTTCCCACTGGATAGGTACATGCGCCTTTGCAGATCAGTAAGGGGTGAGGAAAGTTTTGAGAAATTCTCCACAAAGCGGCGGTAATACACGCATAGCCCGAGGAAGCGACGAGCTGTCTTTTGGTGATGCGGTGGTGGAAAATTGGCAATGGCAGATGTCTTCTCGTAATACAGAAGGACCCTTCCATTGTTAAGGACATTGCCTAAGAACTCTTCGTATGCAAAATCGCATTTTTCGGCTTTTAGAGCAAGGCCTGATGAAGTAATGACCGGCAATATGTTCTCGAGGCGACGCAGGTGCTCCTCGAAAGACGGGGCAAAAACGATGATTTCGTCCAGGTAGACCAGACAAGTTTGCCACTTCAAATCCGCAAGAATGGTATCCATGAGCCTTTGGAATGTTGCAGGTGCCGAACAAAGACCAAATGGCATCACCTGAAACCTCGTACAGGCTGTCTGGAGTGATGAATGCCGTTTTTTCGTGGTCCCTCTCGTACACCTCGATTTGCCAATATCCAGACTTCAGGTCTATGGAGGAGAAATATCTGGTGTTGCATAAGTGATCCAAGGCGTCGTCAGTTCTGGGTAGCGGGTACACATCCTTTTTGGTGATGTTGTTTAACCGACTGTAGTCAACACAGAATTGTAAAGTGCCATCCTTCTTCTTCACAAGCACGACAGGTGCCGGCCACGGGCTCCTAGAAGGTCTAATAACGTCGTTGGCGAGCATTTCTTTCACTTGTGTGCTGATAGCCTCAGACACTTGATAAGGTGACTGCCGGAGTGGTGGAACATTTTCATGCTGGCTGCTTCCCTTGGATCTTCACACGTGTTCATCACTGACGATGAATATTGCGCCTATCCTGGAATAACATCGTGACCAATACTGGATTTGCCTGCGCCGCCGCCGGAATATTGCCTCCCGGATATTGAATGGCAACCATCATCGACATCATCATCAGCGACTTCGCCGGCTATAAAAGGGCCGCACCTGTCGCCGCCGCTCTGCGGGCTCGGTAGCTGTGTGAAAGCACAGTCTACTAATCCGTTCCTCTATGCTATACAGGTTGGTAATAAGTTTTCTCTTTATGCTAAGAAAACCAGCAATTAGTTACTAATGCAGCTGCCGAGCCCGCAGTGCTGCTCCAGTGTTGTTCATGTATGCTTACGCACGCTCTGTATGCTTCTACTCCTGTCAGGTGATGTGGAGACGAATCCTGGGGCGAACAACTCTGAAACCTTAATTTCCGAACTGCAGAAATTAACAGCTGGCCAAACTACCCTAATCTCCGACTTGCAGGACATTAAGACATAGCTCAGAACAACTGATTCAACTCTGGCCGATGTAAACAAGTGCATGATTGTTCTGGAATCTCACTACGCTACGCTCGCTGCAATTAATTATGAAATAGACAGCCTTTGAACTTTAACTACCCAACTAAGCCTACAGATCGTGAAATTGGAAGCGCGTGTAGACGATGCTGAAAACCACTCTCGCTGTGATAATCTAATATTCCACAATATTCCCAACACTAATCCTTACTGAAAGTTTTGCGGATTCAGAGGAAACAGTCATTAGCCATTGCTCTACGCATCTGGATTTCACCATACTTCCTAATCAAATCGAGCGCGCTCATCGCCTTGGGCGCCACCCGACAGGTCGCAATCGTCCAATCATCGTAAAATTCACGTCGTTCAAAACTAAAGACAGCATCCTCTCTAATGGAAAAAATTTAAAGAGACAGACTACAGCATTGGCGAAGACTTTTCTCCTCTTGTTCGTCATGTTCGCAAACAGCTAGTTGCCCATGTGCAGTCCATAACAGTTAAATTCACCTTGCGTTTCAAAACACTACACATCGGTCCAAGACATTACATCTTCGATGAGACCTCGCAAACTGTAAAAGAAGTGCAGGGCAATAAATTTTGGCAAAACGTTTGAAACATTCGCCGCAAGCCGCTTTTTCCTTGTCAGCGATCTTCAAGAATTTTCGCAGTTTTATTTCAAAGCGGGACATCGTTTCTAATCTCGTCTCATCATCTTCCAGTAACTTACTAATCTTGACTGAAACGTGGCTCAACACTGACATATCTGACAGCGAAGTCCTCGCTGACTTGCCTAATTTCAGTGTTTATCGCAATGACTGCAAAGATAGGAGGGGAGGAAGCATACTTATTGCAACCAGGCAAGAACTGTTATGCACGCCCATTAACCTTTCATCAGACATCGAAATATTGTGGAACCTATTCCACTCTTCACCACAGTCAGTTGTCGTTGGCGTTTGCTATAAACCCCTTAATAATAGTCGAAATTTTCCGCACAAATTTAATAATGCATTAAATGAAATCAAAACTAAGCATCCTAAAGCCGGCATTTTCGTCTTCGTCGACTTCAACTTTTCTAGCATTGATTGGCAGAACCTAACCGCTACAGGTAGCAATTAAGCTAATGAATTTCTTGATGTCTGCCTTAATTTCAATCTGGTACAACTAATATCTGAGCCAACACATGTAACAAAAGACAGCGCTAATACTCTTGATCTAATATTAACCAATCATACAGAATGTGTTCATTCCATCACGTATCATCTAGGTGTTAGTGATCAAAAAATAATACACGCTTGCCTCACCATTAAACCATTGCCCCGTGCAACCAATAGACATACCATCTGATTATATGATTAGGGAAACTATGCTGCTATTAATAACGAACTTCGCCCCTCCCTAGCCCTTGTTGAACCCAACTTTCAGCAAAGAACGATTCATGAAAAACTGGTTATTATTCAAAAATAAAATTGAAGAATTGGTAGACAAATTTATTCCAAAAGTAGTCATACGAAAGAGCCCGCGAAACCCATGGTTCAAGATTGTCTAAAACGTCTGTAAAACAAAAAGAAACGCCTCTTCCGCTCAGCAAAATTGCATCCCAGTGAGAACGCTTGGAATAGATACTATGTGGCAGAAAAAGCATACCTAAAATAAAACTCGTGAAACCAAGCGGGCTTTTTTTCAGTACGATTTGCCTAAAATGCTGACAACTAACCCCCGTAAATTCTGGCAAGTCATCAACCCACAGCACGCACGTAATATTTCCCTTTCTGATGCATCAGGTGAAGCCGTCTCAGATGCAGCCTGTGCCAATCTATTCAATGAGGCCTTTTCATCTGTGTTTACGAAAGAAGCTAGCATGTCACTTCCTTCAGAACCGACATCTGTCATGAAACCTATGCCTCCGCTTATATTCTCTCCAACAGGAATCCCATCATTAATAGAAAAAATGAAGCTCTCATCCTCCGCCAGCATCAATAGCATCAACACTAAAATAGTAAAAAACACAAAAGATGCATGTGCGTCTTTCTTATCGTTGTTATTCACGCAATCACTTCTCACTGGCCAACTGCCCAAGGATTCGAAACATGGGAAGGTCGTTCCAGTCTGCAAATCAGGTGACAAAAATTCGCCCTTAAATTACCGCCCCGTTTCCTTAATCAGCGTACCCTGCAAAATCATGGAGCACGTCATCTACACCCATATCATGGCCTTCCTTGCCTCTAACAACTTTTTTCACCCGGCACAGCATGGATTCCACAGGGGATACTCCTGCGGTACCCAACTGGCAACTCTTACATGATCTGCACATAAACCTTGATTGCAATCAACAGACCGACGCAGTATTTTTGGATTTCGCGAAAGCCTTCGATAAAGTACCCCATAAACGCTTACTGACAAAACTTTCTAGATTAAATTTGCACCCCTACATAAAGAAGTTGCTTGAAGCCTTCCTATCTAATCGCTCCCAATTTGTTTCTTTTAACAGTAAGAACTCTAACTCTCTTCCGGTAATGTCAGGTGTTCCTCAGGGATCTGTACTCGGCCCGCTACTTTTCCTAATATACGTTAACGAGGCACCTCTAATATACGCATGTTTGCTGACGACTGTGTAATTTATCGTGCAGTTACTAAACCTGCTAACCAAGCATCTCTTCAAAGTGATCCTAATGCTGTCCAGAACTGGCGTAACCAATGGCTAATGGAACTTAACCCTCATAAGTGCAAGCTTTTATCTCTCCACCGTTGTCGTAATCCTGTTATACGTTCCTGCATGATTTCTCATGTGTCCATAGAACCAGTTCAGTCCTACAAGTATATAGGTGTAACACTTTCTAGTGACCTCTCCTTGAGTTTGCCTGTCACTAACACAATATCATCAGCTAACAGAACGTTGGGATAGTTATCGGCCGGTTTATTCGACGCAGCATGAAAACCGCTACGTCAGCTGTGCCACAGGTGTGGTTTACAAAATTCCGTTGACCTGCGAAAAAGTGTACATTGGGCAAACAGGCCGATGTGTTAATGACAGACTAAGAGAACACCACAACTCTCTGTCCCCTACTGACGGCGCTAACTTGCCTTGACATTGCCGGGAATGCGGTTGCTACCCGCTATTTTCCAATGTTAGTATTGTCGGCAGAGGCAAGGGAAAAGTTGAGCGCGAAATCCTCGAAGCCTTCTTCATTAGTATTCAAGGAGATGATTGCATCAGCAGTCCTTCTATCTACCTCATGCAGAAGGAACTTGGCTTCCTTTCGCAACGGCGATAGATCACAGCTTGTCTTTAGATGTAGATTGTTGTTAACTGAGCTGCGCAAACTTTGCCACTTTTCCTGGGAGACTGTTTTCTTGCATAAAGCACAGTTGCTAGTCCAGTCGTCATGTGTGTGCCTCGTCTCTTCGCTGTGTTCCGTCTTTTGACTGGTTTTACTCCTGATCCTGTGCATCTAGTTTCCCCTACGGGGACCCCGAGACTGGCCTTGTCCTGGGGAGCTGTAGCGACGCGGAGATTTATTTATTTATTTGTACATACTGCAACCCTATTGGGCTATTGCAGGGGTGGGTGTAAACAAAACAACGTAGAGAAAAAAGGAGCACAACAATGGCGAACAGCAGAGACAATGTGAGTAGAGAAAAAAAAACATATGCAAGAAAAGGCAATATTATTCAATAGCCTCTAAAAACAGTTTTAATATACTAAGAGATTGAACTTCATTTACAAAGGAACTTGCAGGACGGTAGAAGGCGCCGATTACGACATGACTTTTGTTCATATAAAGTTTGCACCAGACTGATTCTATGTCATCTGGCGGTGACATTATTGATAACTTGAGGTCAGAACGAAAAAGCAACGCAACGTTACCACCTTTAGTGTGGCGTCTGTCTGTGCGAACCGCAACGTAGCCAGGAGGCCTGAATTCTGAGTCTAATATGTCGTCATGCAGCCAAGTTTCTGTGATGCCAATTACATGAGGTGAGTGCGCAGTGATTAAAGATAGAAAGTCTGTGAATTTGTTAGTTATGCTTCTGGCACTTAGGTTCAAAATGGAAAGGTTACAATCAGAATTATTTGGCAGTCAACGAGGGGAAGCGTAACGTGGTGACTCAGAAAATATATCGAGGGGAAGAATCGCGAGATGGTGATTGGAAAGTGCGAGTAATCGAAAACTTCAGGTCTCTGATAAAAGCATTCAAAACGTCGTCCCGAATGTAGCGAGCCTTGTCGATAAAAGCGTGATCATAGCGTAACTTTACCACATAACCCTGGCTTCGTAAAAGTGCTGAAGCATCCCAAATTTTTTTCCTAATAGCGCGGACGTTGGCCGAAAAATCTTCACTAATGTAGTAATCAGACCTTTTAAGTATCGAGACGTTTTTCATCACCAACAACTTTTCCTGGAAATCCAGCAACTTAAGAATGACTGGGTGTGGATGCCCTTTTTGCTTTTGACCGATTCTGTGGCAACGCTCAATGTGGGGGAGCGTAATTTACGGTTTAACGGAAAATATCGATGTAACCCTATCTAGCAGAGTCCTCTTTTTTTCATCTTGGTTTTCGTCCAAGCCGTGTATGATAATTTTGTTGCGACAAGAACGGTTATCAAGGTCGTCATTCTTTGCAACTAACCGAGCTACAGTTCCACTTAATGTTTTTAGTTCGGAGCGCAAAAAAATCAGACTCACTGGCATTAGCTTTGTGACTAGATGGAGACGATTCAAGTGCAGCCACACGGGTTTCAAGCACATCAAAACGTGAGTTCTCGGAAGCTTGGAATGACTTAATATTGCTAAGGTCTTCGGCCATTTGCTTTTTCCTTTCAAGGAATTCACTAAGCATGGTGACAATTAGGGGTGTGCAAATATTCGAAATTTCGAATACGAATCGAATATCTTTCATATTCGGTTCATATTCGTATTCGAGAAATGATATTCGGGAATTTTCGAATATTCGAAAATTCCCAAATACTTGGCAGAGTAGAACTTTTTACGTCTTGTCTCTGTTGGCGCTTCTTTTCTTAGTAACTTGGCAGAGATCGTATACCGGGCCGACTTTCGTAAATATGATTGTTGCAAAAGCGCAATATCTGTGCTAATGATCTGAATATAGAGTTTAAAGTTCCAGGAAAACAATATAAAGGCCCTGTTCTCTTTCTTCTCCATCGTTCATCGCGTGGACCGATCGCGTTCCGATGCCGCTAGGCTTGACCTTGTGCGCAATTCCGCAAGTTTGCTTTCCCACATACCACACGTGCTGCGAACGAGATGGGGGACGACCCGCTTGCAACATTTGTAACGCGAAAGCGCGTTAATTTTTATCTTTTCGTAATATGTTATTTAATTAAAGCCCACACCCATGGCATTCGTTCTGTCATCTTAACTCTCTGAGCGTGACCACCGCCATCTTGTTTTGGTCAACTACGCTATGCGGGAAAGCCTACTTGCGGAATTTCGCGTGAGGCTCCTGAAGGGGCGAGTCGAGGTGTCACAACAGGGCAGGCGATCCTGTAAAAATTCCGCCTATTGCATGGTGCACTGTAACCCATGCACCTCTTAAGTGGGCGTAACAGCAGGCATGATAACGTTCGAAGGGCCCTTGTCACTAGGTCAAAAAAATAACTTGGCCGCGTAGTTTTGGTTTCTGAGTTTCGCCACTCGCCCGTGGCAATGGCAACTGTCGGCCCGCGCATTCGTCAGTCATCCAGTTTCAGTACCGTGCCGCTTTCAGACGTGTCGCTGGTCATTTTTTTTTTCCTTTTAGAAGCAGTCTTGCCATTCTGGCATCAATGTGCGTTCCCAGGTCGCTTATGTTCGCGATGTCTTCCAGCACGCCGAAACTCTGTGCTCGTCACGGGATTACACGTATTTGCGCGATAGAGCCGCCTCCTATGACTGCCGCATTTTCGGTAGTTTTTTTGTTTCTTTTTCGGGGCTGCGGGGCTTTTTCTAAACCGACCTTCGAATAAGCCGGGCATTTCTGTCGGTTCTTTGAACTCCGAATTAATGAGGTTTTACTAGCCATCATGTTATTTTTGTTTCCAGTCTTGTCGTGTTATGGATTTCATTTTGCCTGACCACATTACAGGTTGGATACTGTTATGCTGTTCAATTAAGTAGTATATATTTCTGTGCACATCATGTTTTTTATATAAGGTGCTCAGGCAGTCTAGCTTTGTTTATTTCACTTGCAAAGGCCATACGCTATTTTGAAAAAAATATGAGCTTCAATGTTTGCTTGTTTATCTTTTCTGAATTTATTTTTCGTGCTGACCAGATATTCGATATTCGATTCAATAATCGAAGCCATTTTTTCTTCATATTCGTATTCGATTCGTATTCGAAAATTTCCCCTAGTGACACCCCTAGTGACAATATTATCAGTTTCGGTTGAACTTACAACAGTAGCCGAATGTTCAGTGGCAGAGCGCGTAGGGCGCACAGAAGGGCTGTCATTTTCTCACTGTACTTTAATGAATTGCCGTTATTTACCGGGCTTTTAGCGGGCTCTTTTGAGGGGTCAGATTTATGGGGGGCCTGGATTGAGCTCTACGTATCCACTCAGCAAAACATGACTGATACAGTACAATACATTTGAACACAAGTCAACCGCGTCTTGTGGGCAGAGGAACAGCAGCAATGATCGATTGTCTGATTTCAGGCATCGGGAATTCTCAAGGTAACATACCTGCACAATGAAGAGACAGCGCTTTATCATCGTGCCGCCACTGCTGTTGCCTTGCCCATTGACGCACGAAGCCTCAGGTGGCGTTTTTATACCCTTGACTGGTGACGTTGCGGTGCTGCCAATGTCAATGGTGCGCGCATGGGTATCAAAGATCCATGGAACACGCAGGAGCCAGGCCGTTGATCCCCCTGGCAAGCCATAGCTATCGCACACAGGGGCGATAGGGCAGTCGGCCGATGCACGGGCGAAGGTCCACGCGTGCTGCTCGATGATCGGCGACTCGTCCGAGAAGCACACGCAGATGACGTCACTAGGCACACAGTCCCACGAAACTGGCTTGACGACGCATCCAAGGATCTGCACAATGAAGAGACAGCGCTTTAGCATCGTGCCGCCGCTGCTGTTGCCTTGCCCACTCCATGGTGCATGGTGCATGGTGAACGATGCATGGTGCATGGTGTAGATGCATGGTGAACGAGAGAAGCGGCGCTGTGCTGAGTCCGCTTGCGAGATGTAGTCAGTGATCTCCAGTGGTCGTTCTCCACACGTCGGACGGGGATAGCCGACGGGAAATCCTCGAAGGCCCATCTCCTTGTTTGGGCAGTAGCACCAAACATGTCCAGCCTCACTGCAATGATAGCACTGCGGCTGATTGTCTGGCGCTCTCATATCCGTTCTGCGTCGGCCTAGGCGCTGTGGAGAATTCGGCTGGAGAGGTTGACTCCGTATAGCGGCGGAGGCAGGTGCTTCATAACGTGGGTTCGGCAGGGACGGGATGAAACGACATGTGACGGTGGCGTAGCTGAGATCAGGGTGCTGCGGTTGTATCGGGCCTGGGAGAGGTAGTGGTGTGCTCGTACTTAAAGCTTGTTGCACCTCGTCACGAACAACATCAGCAAGTGTGGCAACCTGAGGCTGCACCTTAGCCGGAAAGAGCTTCGCCATTTCTTCTCGCACGATGGATCGAATAATCTCACGTAGAGATTCTCCAGAGTTCATCGTGGCTCCCTCCACGGTGGCTGTGTGCATCGATGCTGTTGTGCGGTCGTAGTGTCAGGCCCTCATGTCAAGAGACTTTTCGATGAAGCTCGCCTCTTTTCCGAAGTCAGTTACAGTCACTGGAGGACTTCGAGCCAGGCCGACTAACAGCTGCTCCTTAACTCCTTTAATCAGGAAGCTGACCTTCCTCTCCTCCGACATGCTTGGGTGCGCATGTTGGAAGAGTCGCTTCATTTCTTCGACGTACACCGTCACACTCTCGTCGGGGAGTTGGGCCCGGAAGAGCAGGTCAGCCTTCTCCTTGCGTAACTTGCTGTCCTTGAAGACTTGGAGGAACTTGGTTTTTAATGTATCCCACGTTCGAAGGCCATATTCATTGTTGATAAATCAGGTCCTCGCATGGTCTTCGAGGGCGAAATAAACCTGAGGCATCTGCCAGTCAGTGCCCCAGCCATTGTATATGGCCACCCGGTTGTACTGGTCCAGCCAGTCTTCGGCGTCCTCGTGGGGTTGGCCGTGGAAATGGGGTGGCTCTCGCTGGTAGTGGAGTAGGACTGGCGGAACTGTTGCTGGAGGATTCATTGTGGTAGCCTTTCGGGGTGGATTAGAAGGGAGTAGTCCAAATTTGGGAGATAGGCCTTGCAATCTGCGACTGCCCTGGTGGACTGGTGTGTCTATCTTAGGTATTTGTCAGGGGCTTGAACTGTGGCTTGAAGGGGGCGTACATCAACGATGCACCCAGCACCTTTACCAGATGTCACATTGGCGTTAAGCGGCCGAGAGTCAGTAGTGGCGTAGCCCTGGACAAGCGCTTCTACAACACTTCTTTTTCCTCTTGATAGGTGCATTCGTCTGCATGAGTGCTGGCGTCAGTATAATTAGTTTTGACATACCTTAATCAGTTCTCATAAATAGAAAAATGACCCAAGCCTAATTAGGTATTTCTTAGGGGTCAAGACACTTTTCCTTAATATTTTTTGGTTCCAGTTGAAATGGAGGCGTAGTCCAAAGCCTACAATGCAGAGCTGTGCTACATATATTGTTATAGAGATACAACATCAGATAAAACATCGAGCCCACTTATAACGGCCGCAGTTATCATGAGCACTCGCTTATTACGAATGGGGGTGGAGCTGCTGTCAAAATATGTTTTCGGGCATTGTGTCTCGATTATATATACAACAAACAACTGTGGCCGCACCACTTGGTCATAACAAAGAATGAGTAGGCGCTTTAAACTCTCCTACGAAGACGAGAAGCGCACCCTTCCCTTTATTGACCTAAGCGTGTCCCAGCTCCCGTGATCCCTTCAAATATAGTGTAGCCCCCCCCCCCCCCCCCCAATAAAAAAAAGCAATAAAAACGGCAGCATTGAAACTGCACTTAACCGCCGGCCAAGTGCCCAGAGAGGCTATAAGAGAAGAAGGCTGAGGTTTATTTTATTTATTTTATTTTTTTTTCTTTCTTTTTATTTTGACAGAACTGGTTACAATACAAGACCGAATAACACACATTGGTATAAAGCACTGCCAAGGTAGACGAGGCAAAAGGCGTTTAATGCACGCCTGACGAGGCCTCGTCTCCGGAATATTGCATCAGGACAGACGAGTGGCCGGTCGCGCCAACAACAAGAAAGAATAAGGAGGCAGCAAAACTGTGCAGTTACAAAACAATCAGAAAGATTCGGTACAAGACGCCATTATTAGAAACATCAATCACTAAGCAGGTAGAATACAATGCAAAGGCAATACTCAAGATACAATGGAATACCGTACATAAAAAAAACACTTAAGAAAAAATCAAACAAATTAAAACAGCATACATCAAAACAGCGTAGTTATGCTTTATCTAGTTAAAAAGTTTTAACTTGTCTCTTAAAACTATTTACTGAGTTGGAGTTACAGGCTATTTGAACAATTTCCTGAAACATGTTTAAAAGTGCAGGGATTTGAAAGTCAACCGACTGCTTCCCGTAGGATGTTCTGATCAGGTTTGAAGTAAACAATACATTTCTCAACTCGTAGCCACAGTGAGCACGTTCATATGTTGCGAAAAAGCCTGGTTGATCACGTTTAATTTCGTTGTATATTCTGAGTGCTAGTACTTGGCGAAATACGTTAGTAAATGTAAGAATCTTGTTTTCATAGAAAAAACCTTGAGTATGTTCACGTGCTGATAAGTTTTCAATAAATCGAATCGCTTTCTTCTGCATGATATGAAGCCGTTCAAGATTGCCCTTTGAAGTCGTGCCCCATACCAGTACGCAGCAGTGTAGTCGTGAGTAGATCATTGCATAGTACAACTGTCGCTTGAACCACGTGGGTAAAATGTACCTGAATTTGTTTAGGATACCTAAGGTTTTCGATATATTGGTGCCGATGCTATCGATGTGTGGTGTCCAGTTAAGGTTTTCGTGAAAGATCACGCCTAGAAATTTCTGTTTGCTTACTTGCGTTATCACTTTTTTCTGAAATTCTAGCTTTAGATAACAATCTGCTGCCTTATTTTTGGGTCGAAATATCATGTAGTTTGTTTTTTCTGTGTTCAGGACTAGCTGATTATGATATAACCAGATAGACAATTGTTCAAGCCATGCATTTGCTTCTGTTAATATGCTGGTTAAGTCGGTTCCTTGAAAAAAGATATTTGCGTCATCAGCGTATAAGATAATATCAGGAGTTCGAGGAATACATACAATGTCATTAATATAGAGAAGAAATAAAAGGGGACCTAAGATAGATCCCTGCGGGACACCATACTGTATCAGTTTAGACGTTGATGTGAAGCTATTGATTTTTACAAACTGGTAACGGTTATGTAAGTAACTTTTAATTAAGTCGAGCGCGATTCCACGAATGCCATAGTTACAAAGTTTATTATATAATATATCATGTTTAATCGAGTCAAAAGCTTTCCTAAAATCTAAAAATATGCCTACGGTATACATCTTATTCTCAATATTAGTTATTATTTTTTCTTTGATGTTCAGCAAGGCAGATTGAACTGTTTTTCCTTTCTGAAAACCATACTGTTGTTTTACTATTATGTCTTTCTTTGATAAGAATTTGTAAAGTCTATTATTTATAACATACTCAGGTATCTTTGAAAAAAAAGGTAATACAGATATAGGTCTGTAGTTCGCGAGAACATCCTTAGGTCCACCCTTATGTATTGCACAGACGCGGGCAATTTTCATACTGTCTGGGAATATACCATGCCGCATTATGTTGTTGCAAATATGGGAGAGGGGGACGCAAAGAATATCAGATACCGCTTTCACTGGTCGGACAGCAATGTCATCATAACCACAAGCAGAAGAATCTTTCATATTTTTTATCACTCCTTCAATTTCATCTGGTGTGGTTGGCGTCAAAAAAATTGAATCTATTTCAGTATTACTTAGATTTAGGTATGAACTGACCGAGCTGCTGCGAGATGCACCAGCCGTAAGAAAATGATTGTTAAATAGGTTTGCTAGTGACTCACCGGCGTGGCTTGTGCCATCTACGACTAACTCATGGGGTATAGTGTCACTTCTCTGCGAAAGAATTGAATTAAACAAGGTCCATGCCTTTTGAGGGCAGTTGTACACTGCCGTAAACTTGTTCATGTAATACGCTGTGCGAGCTTTCTTTAGTTCACCACTTAACTTATTTCGCAGTTTTTTATATTCTGACAGTTTATTTATATCTTTAGTCTTAATAAACGTGTTGAACAAGTCATTTCGGGCATTTATCTTGTTTAATAAATCGTTTGTGATCCAAGGCTTTCTTGCACGCTTAGGTTTTTTCAGAATTCTTGCAGGGAAAGCATCATAATATTGTTGAGTTACCGCAGTTAGAAAGCAGTTGTATGCATCATTAGGATGTGCAACATTTAAAACATTTTCCCACGTTAAACTGCTTAAAAGATCACGAAAACGTGTTATTCCAGCTGTACTGACATGTCTACGAGGCGGAGCTTTTTGGTGTGACTGAGGTTGTGATGTTACCGGCAGGAAGCAAAATATTGGCATGTGGTCACTGATGCCTGTTGTCAGAACTCCAGAGCGCACACCATTGTCATGACAACTTGTCAAACACAAATCAATTAATGTCTGGCTATCTGCAGTCACACGAGTAGGTATGCTAATAACATTTATTAGACCGGTCGAGTGTATTAAATCCTGAAACTTACTGGAACACAAATCAGAGGAAAGCAAATTAATATTAAAATCTCCCAAAATGACTACTGGGCACTTAAAGGATAACAAATGCTCACTAAGGTCTTCGAAAAAATCTAAGAATGCCACCAAGGATCCTGAAGGTGGCCGGTATACAACCGTCACAGCAAACGCTTGACACTTGACTGCAAGGGATTCATAGTTGTCCGTAATAGCAGAGTACTCTTGGATGATACTGTACATATGGCGTTTACTGATGTAGAGCGCCACGCCTCCACCGCGTCGGTTACATCGACCAAGCGATTCATAATTATAGTTATCAAGCTTCACTGCATGCTTTTGATCACTGAACCAAGTTTCCGAAAATGCAAGTACGGTAAATTCATGATTTAACGTTGCCAGGTACGCACAAACGTCAGGATACTTGTCTCGCAAGCTTCTCGCGTTAAGGTGAAAAAACGATGCTGTTTTTTTCAGTGCTTGTGTTTCCTTGACTATGTTGGCGAAAGTGATAGCGCTATGATAACCGCAGTTTGGGGTGTAAGCAGCCATGAAAAAGAAAAAACAGAATCAGAGCGCACGCGCTCTGCTACACCATTTTCGCCAGGTCATCTTCAGTTCTGATCTGGATAGCGCTGTCGCCTTCTTTCTTGCGCACAAGGATTCTGCCATTCTTTTGCCAGACAAACTTATAGGAACGCTCGAGTGCCTTCGATTTTGTCACCCACAGCAATTTCTTGTTCAGAGGAGTTAGATTGTCAAGGAAACGAACGCCGGGAACCTTAGTTACCAGATGTGTCTTTTGCTCGGTCCACTGCTCCTTGGTTGTACGCGAAGAAAAGCGTACCATGATTGCGGGAGTGTTTTCCTCCCTTGCAGGCAGCCTATGTATTGCTTCTACATCTTTCGCGGTTAGCTCTGGGATGTTGAGCTTGCGTGCGACGTTATTTAGTTTCACGAGCAAGTTTTCGCCCTCACTTTTTTCAATACCGTGAACCTCCAAGTTTTGGCGGCGGCTGTATTGGTCAAGGTCATTAAGTTCCCTCCTCAGTTTCTTAACTTCTTCGATCGATGTTTCCGTTTCTACTTTCTGCATTCTCTCTTTCAACTCGGAGATTTCCTGTCCCTGGGTAGTCACCAGTGTAAGTAGGGTATCATACTTAGAGGACAAAAACTTTACTGTTTTTTCAATGTTTTGCACAGTTTCTTTCACAGACAATAGGTCCTCTATTTTGTCAATAAGTGGTAGGAGCAAGGCAATCCGTTTGTTCATAATAGTCAGCTTAGCTCCCATATCAGCACCTTGCTCAGGCTTCGTTTTCCCGGAGCTCTGACTCCGGAGTTTAGAGGCTTTACAAGTAGGACACAGCCATGTTTTGTCAATCTCTGGTTTGGATTTTACCGCTGCCTCTCCCACTCCCGAGCAATTTCCAGCATGATAGGAGAATCCACACTCCGAACAAGTCAGGACAAGAGAGTCATTCGTGATTGCTTTCTGGCATGCTAAGCAAATATCTTTCTCCATTTAAATAGTAAGGCAAAAGCACAAACAGCAGCAGCGGGAGCAGCTGCTGCTCATTGCAGTCATTGGAGACCAAGAAGGCAGGGCAATATATGTCACAAGAAAATGCATTTCATTGCCACCATTGGCAAGCAATCACAAGATATAAAACAAAGTGCAGTGCAAACACGTGATATACAGCAGAATGGGGAAAAAAGTGAATCAGCTAACAGTTAAGCAACAAATCAACCTAGAGCTTTTCATACACATTCTTCAAAAACTGTTACATTATCACCGGAAAAAAACATCTCTTGGAAGTGCGTTCCACTGGGTGACAGTGTGTGGAAAGAAAGAATTGTTAAATCTGGTTTAATATTTCCAAGAAGCCTGCAAAAGACAATTTTCCTTACCTTGAGTTTGGAGGGGAAAGACGAGGACCTGATTTCATTTCGTTTGACATTGATTCTCTGCTCTACATTCATGGATCATGGGGACTCCTCATACCACTACTGGCACAGTGGGTGAGTCTTAAAATGATAAAAAAATGTAAAAATTTCGATTTTGCAAAAATGGCATATTCGGGGTCAACTTTAGCTCCTTCCTAAAAAGTTTCTCAAGGGCTAAATTCGACCTCCAACTACTAAAGTATCTATATATGGCATGCTTACGAAGCCTGGAAATGGTGATATCAGAGCGAAATGTGGCAGGACTTTATGTCGTCGCTTCCCTGATGGCCGCCATCTTAGTTTTGTTTTAAAGCTGGGCCCCTTTATCACTGCCTGGTGTTGCTCGCGATTGTGAAATATTTTTTTTTTAGGCCTCTGCAACAACCTGGGAATGGCTGGCATGTGCACTTAGAATCCATTTTTCTTTGCTTTTGAGATGACTAGCCTTATGGAAGGTTTTATTTTGTTTTTATGATGAAATTCCAAATCATTTTTTTACTGTTGAATTCAGGAAGAACTAAACTGTGGAAATAAGCTGTTATTTTTTGGCCGAGTCAAACATTTCAAATTTTGTGAACCGTTATGCCACCTAAATATTTTCATAATTAGGTGCTTTGACAAAATTAAACATTTTTATATGTTGATGTACTTCACGAACAGTATAATTAGCATAGCTCAAGATGGCAAAAGTGTTTTAAAGACCCATAAGAATTATTTTTCTGTAAAATAGGAACTAATTGAGATATACTGATAATAATTATATTTTTGAAAACAGGAAGAAGAAACACACATACACACCTAATTTCATTGAATATCTTTAATAATAAAACTGTTCATTTCTAGACCCGCATCTACATTTAAGTGTTTGTTCTTTTTAGACGATGTGAATATTTTCTGCAACCCTATGGAATTTGTGTTATTGAGATCAGTGGTGCTACGTTTGCACCATTCTGATACATTTGCATTTTGCTGCATCAGTCTGCTCCAAAAGCTGCAGATTGATCAGTATTGCGCCTTTGCTGCGTCAGAAAGAAGACATGGACACGGGAAAGCAGCTATTTTTCGAACCATTCAGGCTTTCAGTTGGCGACCTACTAAAACGTTTCCGTAGTTGGCAGTCCAGGGTGGGCTTCTGGCGTGTGGAAGAATTTAGGAGCCAGTTCACTGGTGCACATGCAGGAAGGAAAGAACTCGGGAGAGGCAGTCACATTTTTTTAAGCTGGCTCCCCCCCACTTGGCTGCCGTCTCAGCATGTTTGCGCATGAGTAGCAGGCATTGCAGCAAACGACGCCGCTGCGCCTAGCGTTACTATTGGCTGCGTCTTTGGCCAAATACTCCCAGTAGTCCTTGCAAAAGCGCGTGACTTCCAGCACACTTTTTGGTCTGCAGCTTGGATAGTGAGGGCCTTTCCCGAGTTTTCCTTCCTTCATGTTCACGCATCATGACAGTTTCGTCAAAAGGTTGCATCATGTCAGACAACTCTGAAGCGGGCTGAAGCAGTCACATCTTCTGGGTTTAACAACAAAAGCTTGGAGCAGGTCTAACGAGGTCAAGCTTTGTTGGAAAAAGGGAATTTCAGCCTGGCTGGTTCGCTTTGCGACCTTGATGAATTTGTAAAAATTCCTAGAAGCATTGAGATGTGCCAACGTGGAAAAAAGAATGGCTCAAGTGAACGTAACCAAGCATGCTTGGTTGAACTTGCATGCGACACAGTGCTAGCATTAATAAAATGTTTTTTCACCGTTTTTTTATGAGCACTTGTTTTCTGTGTTTTTTTCTTCCTAGCTACACATGGCTGAACCTGGCCTCGTTAGTAACAAACTATTCTGGATGATAGTAATAAACTATTCTGGATGACTCCTTTATTCCGTTCGCGCTACTCCCAGGTTGCTCCAGAATTATCGTTCTCATACAAAGGTGCTCCAAAATGAATATTTTTCTGTTCCAAAAATTGCTTCAGAACTTGAAATGGCTTGACCATTACTGTGAGATTCTACTGTAATACTGTTATTTATTACAGTAGAATATCAGTGATACGAACCCAGTTTATATGAATTTCGCGATGATACGAATTCGCGAAATTCCCAGGCTAGAGTGCATTGTGTACGATGTGCGGAATTTCGGATGTTCCGAACTCTCTTCCTCGCCTTTATGGATAGTACGAATGTGCGCACCCTCGAGCACTAAGCGCTGTCCGCGCATCGCCAAAGTCAGGATTGCTAATCGTGCGGTACGCACCGATGCAGTGAGCTACGGGGCATTGCCTGCACATTGCCAAAGTCACGATCGCTAATCGTGTGGTACACACCGCGAGTAGAGAGCTGTGACCGCACAGCAGCGAATAAATCTCGTCAGCCGTAAACAGATCTGCGTGAATGCATTTTTCATGCTTCTGCATACGAAATTTTTTTCGTTCGGATGATACAAAATTTCGGATGATACAAACTTTTTCGTGATCCCGTGAGATTCGTATCACCGAGATTCTACTGTATCTATGCTTTCAAGTTTGACATTTTGCATGTTGTGATCCTTGTGTATTCAGTGCTCCTTTGTCACTCACTACATGGCCTATGGTCCTTTCTCTGTAGGTGTTTTTTGTCTTTGGAAGAGAAAATTTCCATGTGTAGCATTACGAGTGATACTAGATGGCAGCTTGAATACAGGTGAGTGTAGCGGGCAGTTGTTTTCAAGGCACAGTTGAACTGTTAGCAGGGTTCTGTACTGAATTAATTTGTTAAGTGGCAATATCCATTTGCCTGAAAACAGGGGCAGTGTGAATCGAATTGCCCTTTTTTGTGAAACCTTAAGTAGCTCCAAACAAAACTGGTAAGTGTTGCCCCTGGATTCAATGCAGCATGACAACTGGCTTTGAAAACTTAAAAAATGAATGATTCGAAGTGTGTCTTTGCCAAAGTAGTGACAGCATTTATAGAGCGCAAAGCATGCTGCACATGACTTGCTGCAAAGTGCATGAATGTGGGGTTGCCCTCAAGAAATTTGTGCTTGTGCTTTAGCTCCTGCCGCCGTGCCAGTCACAACGCAGCTGTCAGCATTCAAGCTGCTGGAAATGCTCCAGGACAGCGACACCAAGGTGTTGGTCATGGACGCCAGGCCCAGGCAGGACTTCCTCAGCTCTCACCTGAGAAGCGTCGATTGCATCAGTGTTCCCGAAGAGGTTCTGAAACCAGGGTAGGTCCCCGAGATGCAGTCACGAGCTTTGCTGCCAGGGGCAACCTGATTGTCAGCTAGCATTGTGCCAGGGACAAAGACGAGTGCAGTAGTTACTCTCAACCCGTTCTTGTTGGGAATTTACCTCCTCCTAAGGGTGTGGCAAGCCGGCGCCAAGATGCTGTGCACCCTTCACTGTATGCTTAGAAAGTGCTTGCTTGAGCATCAGAGAAGAGCATAGCAGTGTAAACCAGAACGTCATAAAATATGCTCCATACTGCGTGATGGAAGCAAAAAGGCAGCGCCACCAAGGAGCCTAGGAGATGTTTTTTTTTTCTTTTTAGTTGTGGTGTCTCTCAATGCAGTGGTGCTCTAGCTGCACCATTTGCGCTTTTCTGGTACATTTAGATTTTGCTGCGCCAGACTGCTCCAATATTGCACCTTAGCTGACATCCAAACACCACATCGAGATCTTTTCGACAGCACCCAATCCCTGTGTCAAATCAGGCACCGTACGAAGTATTCCGAGTGCATATAAGGTATTGTCTACCGCATCCCCTTACTCTGAAAATCATTTCAGAGGACGGACAGATGGGGGAGATGTTTAAATGACAGAACAAGGGAGCACGCAACGGCTATAGCAGGGAAATTCGGCACAAACCTTGCGATGCACTGTCGGGAATGTGGGATATGTAAAAAACAAGTCCTGCTTACCTTCACCATGTGCAGGTACTGAGAGAAAACATGTATGGGTCAACCGTGTTATTTTAACAAACATATCTAAATCAGTTGGAATTTTGGCAAAATTTCACTCGTTCTTATCGCAAGCCATGAAACTGCGCATATACAATGCATTAATATGTTCTCATATAAACTATTGCTTTCTTGTATGGCGGACAGTATGCATATGCTTCAAAAAAAGTCCTTTTGCCATATTGTATGGGCTGACCTACAAGCACATAAAGAACAATATTTTACTCAACTTAAAATAACAAGTGTGCATTGCTTATACTTATAAATATTGGTAAAAAATACAAACAACAACTCCGCAAAGTGACCAACAAGAACTTAGTGCAATAGCACAATTAAGCAAGTCAACAAGTTGCCATGTCTTGCGATTTTCACAACCTTGGGGAATTCCTTTCTCCCCGACAAAGCTAGGTCAACAAATGTTATGCCACTCACTTCCAACATTACTAAACAAACTTCACTGCAATCAAATTGATATCAACTGCACTAACATCTCCAAGGTGAAGGCTTTCCTTGAAGATCTAGAATCAAGCCACTGAATATAACACCTTCATAAACGCTACTGTTTACTTTTACCTGATGTGATCATTCTCACGGCCTTATGTTTATGCTTTTGTTGCGCTACAATAAATACTTTCACTGTTATTTTTTTTTTCCTAACTTACATTGTACATATTCCACCTACAATTGTATAATTGCACTGTGTGAATTGTTTTGTCAAGCTTGCTCTGTATAATTAATATTTCTTTTGCTTTGTTCCACACATATTATTTCTATACATACTTATTTCTATGAACATTGCACTTAGAATTGCATATTGGCATTGTGTAAATTATTTTGTGAGATTTTCTGTGCATAATTAGCATTCTTTGTTTTTGTTCTACGATGTGTAAATGTATATATGTCTAAAACTAGAATTCTGTCGTCACCAAATGCCATGAAAAGGGGGCTTGAACATAATCAAATGGACTTGCTTCACTTTTTGTTTGAGCCTCCTTCGTTGTTTCGAGCGGAAATAAACTCAATTTGAATTTGAACTTGAGGGGGGACACGGGTCTTTGCGGCCGAAAAATTGCGAAAAAATCAGTTATTCAATTTTGGATTATTCGTGACCATGAGGTCATTCTCTATATGTGGGTGAGGTTTCAAAGCGGAGAAACCCATATTTTTTCAGAAAAAGCCAAATAACGAGAGTATTCTAACAGAAAGTCTCGCGAAAGAACCTCAAAAATGCTCATTTTGTGCTGCGCACCATTTTCAAATGACGCGCCGGTAAGCCGCCATCTTGGTCTCGTTTGAAAGAGCGTTTCTTCTTCTTTCTCTCCATTGGAGCTGCACGCGCAGCGTCACTTTGTTAGCCATGAAAAGAAGAAAAAGGAAAGACGGAATCTCGCTGTGCCATTGGTCATTGCCCGTCACGTGTCAAAACCGGCGCAGCTCATTGGCCTGCTCCATTTTGTTAGGGTCCGCGCTGCCGACGGACGCGACGCCATTTTGAAAAAGTCTCAGCCTGATTTCGGAAGCGAGCTATGTCTCCACCGTGCCAAGTGTTCCGCAGTGCGCACAAGTTCGGTTAAAAGCGTAAAATCCTTCTAACAAGCATAAGGATGCAGTGGAAGGTCGTCCGTGCGCTCTTGAAGCAGGTGATCGAAGCGAGACAGTTGAAAGTGTCGCGACGGGCGCCTCCGCGGCCGATTCCGATGACACGGGTGGCCGCCAGCAACGAACGCGCGTCGACACAACGTTTATGAGCCCCCAAGACTACAAGAATGAGCTGACGCCCGAATTTCAGAGCTCTCTTCTATATCTGCGACCGAGCGCAAGCTGCAGGCTCTTCGCACTGAGAGAGGCGACACAGGCCCGGCGGCGACGGCAGCGGCAACGTACACGATCGTCGATCTGTCAGCAATCAACCGGCTGCTCGAAAAAACCATGTGCCGCCAGTGCAGTGGCGACGTGTCCATCCAGAAAAGCACTCGCGAATACGGTGTTGCTGTACAGTTGTGCTTGGAGTGTTCTGTTTGCGGCGATGTCGTGCGCGAGTGGAGTTCCCAGCGTCTACCTGGAAGCGCAAAGTGCAATCCCTTCCTGGTAAATATTCTTGCTGCCCGAGCTGCGCTAACTACAGGGAACGGCCAAACAGCACTGAATGACTTTTTTCAACCATGGAAATCTCACACAGGGGTCTTCACAACAAGACCTACCAAGCACACCTCAAGTCTAAGTTGAAGCCTGCCGCGACGCTAGCTGCTGAAACTGTGCTGACTGATTGTGCTTCCTCAATGAAAGAATTATACAGAGAACTGAATTTTGGTATTCCCAGAAATATCGCAGTCTGTTTCGATGGAACGTGGATGACGAGAGGGCACCAGTACCATTTTGGTGTGGGCTCTGTCATAGAGCTTTTTTCAGGCTGTGTGTTAGACTATGTAGTGCTGTGCAACTACTGCCTTGGCTGCAGAAATGCACCCAAAGAGGAGAACCCCCAGTACAACGCATGGAAGGCACAGCATGTATGCCAAAAGAATACAGATTCAAAATCTGGGCAGATGGAGGTGGATGCAGCTCTGATGCTCTTCCAAAGATCATTGGAGCGGCACGGCCTGCGCTACACCCAATGCCCTGCGATGGAGATAGCAAGCATTTTCGTGCGGTAGAGGAAGCAAAGGTATATGGTTTTATACCAGTTGAAAAAGCAGATTGTACAAATCATGTACAAAAGCGGATGGGCAGTGCTTTGCGCAATCTTCTCCAAAAGCACGAAGCAGAGGATTGTGAAAGGTTGAGTGGTAAAGGTCGACTGTGTGGGGACCTGCCCTGCAGCCCCCTGAGTTTGCTTTCCCGCGAGGCACCGTGCAGCGGCGATCTCACCTCGAGGCTGAGCGCGTTCCCTTGTGAGTTACATTAACTGGCAAGAGAGGGCGCCAGCATCGCCCGCGCACGGGAGGGGATTCTTCGGCTGGGATAATCGCCGCGAACGGACGCGTCGCTCGCGGCTCCGCTCTTCGCCGGCGGGGCGAAGAAGCGACGGGGAGACAGGCTCCCGTACTCGTCCCGTCCGGCCTGCGGAGTTTATATCCCTTGCCCTAGCGCGGGCGAACATTCGCTCGGAACCTTGCTGTTGAGTCGGACGACCTCGATTCATTAGCGTGCCTTGTTGCTAGCTGGCGTTATTGTTGCTGTAGCAATAAATGCCTGTTTGTGTGAGCCAATGTGTCGTTCCTTTGTTCCCCCAGAGCAAGGCCCGCCGTGGTCGGCGAGCGCTCGGTAGCATACGCGATCACGGGGTAAGGTTCGGGCGGCTTTGAACCGTGTCAGCCGCTATTGAGTGGGGAGAACGTACTTATCTCCCCATGTCAAACCCCACATCTGGCAGCCCAACGTGGGGCCTGCTCTTGGAACATTGGACGACTGTCGGTTCGGTTCGAGGAACGCTCTTTGTCCGGACTTGACAAGTGCTAGGCCTAGAGTGAATTTGATCGCTAGGACCTGCGGCATGCTTTCTTGAGTGCGAGGTGTATTGCTCTCCAGCATGTTTGAACTTTTCGACATGCTCAGCACATTTTCCCCTGGAGTTTCTTCGCGAGAATCACTTGGTCCGCATCGAGGGAGCGCGAGGCCTAGCGCCCGCGGAGTCGCCGAGCCCGAAGCGAGTGAGTACGGAAGCCGCGTGGGTGGTCCGAGTTTCTGTCTCTTTTTCGACTCTGGGAGTCACGGCTCCGGGAGCCGGGTGGCCTGGGGCCACGGGTGCCGCTACGAGCTCGCTGGTATTGCAGCTCGGCACCGGGCGCTCCGACACCGTCCGATACGGTGGGCGCCGACCGCTCAGAAGCTGCTTTGTACAGTGAGCGGGGTAGGGCCACCCCACAAAGCTGATGTCTCCTCGCGGCTGCGCGCACAAAACCCGTTTCGGGTCTTTGTTGTGGTCACGGTCGTTGTCGGAGTGGTCGTTAGGCCTGAGGCTTTCGGAGCTGCCTGCACCACGTTAAAAGAGACGCGACCACCGGACCGTGTCGTTGAGAGGGGGCGCACTTTGCTGCCCGCCCGTTTTTTTTGTAACCTCGCACGAACTGAGCAGTCTCGTTCAACTCAAGAAAGGGCTTTGTTCACTCGAACTTTGCGTTTGCACAGCCGCCGACACGTTTTGCTAGCGAGTTAGGCATTGTGCCACGAGGCCTTTGCGAATGCCGTTCCCCCTCCCGTGACCTACGTTAAAGGCACGCCGAGAGCGTTTCGGCAATTTTGCAGATCCGGTGGAGCCACCCAGGCTTGCTGTCCGGTGCACATCGTCTCGCTGCCACCTGCTGCGACGGAGCGGCCTGTATCCTGTTCGCTGCATCCATCCGGGGCAGCTGTGGCGAGACCAGTCAGCAGTCACCTCCGGCTGCTGCTGCCCTGGCGACTACTGCAGGATCCTGGCCTGCAGTTTTCCCACCGGCCTTCGATTCGCGGGCCTGCGGACACGGTAGTCCGCGGGCCATGCGAGTCGTCCCAGCGTAGACCTTCACGCCGCCTTCGGAATACCGCGGAAGTCTGCGTGGACGCTGTCGGCGTGACCTCCGCTGCAAGACGTGCCTCAAGGACATGAAGACCTGGAGACTCCTCCATAGCATGTACTTTCAGGCGCGTGGGTCTATTTAAGGTTGGGGGGACGTGGGGATCTGCCCTGCAGCCCCCTGAGTTTGCTTTCCCGCGAGGCACCGTGCAGCGGCAGTCTCACCTCGAACCTGAGCGCATTCCCTTGTCAGTTACATTAACTGGCAAGAGAAGGCGCCAGCATCGCTGCGCGGGAGACTGCCGAAGCCAGCGCGCGGGAGAGGGGGGTTTGGGCTGGGATCGTCGGCGCGGGCGGACGTGTCGCTCGCGGCTCCGCTCTTCGCCGGCGGGGCGAGGAAGCGACGGGAAGACAGGCTCCCGTACTCGTCCCGTCCGGCCTTCGGAGTATATATCCCTTGAACTAGCATGAGCGAACATTCGCTCGGAACCTTGCTGGTGAGTCGGACGACCTCAATTCATTAGCGTACCTTGTTGCTAGCTGGCGTTATTTTCTGTAGCAATAAATGCCTGTTTGTGTCAGCCAACGTGTCGTTCCTTTGTTCCCTCAGCAAGGCCCGCCGTGGTCGGCAAGCGCTCGGTAGCGTACGCGATCACGGGGTGGGGTCCGGGCGGCTTTGAACCGTGTCAGCCGCGATTGAGTGGGGAGAACGTACTTATCTCCCCAATTCAAACCCCACAACTGACTGCAGACCTTATCACCAAGCTCAGCAATTACTGTGGTTAGGCACTGACATCTAATTCAGGCGATGTCGAGCAAATGCATTGGGCAGTAATGGCCACATATTATCATGTGACGTCGACCGACAAGCGCCCGAACCATGGCCTGTGCAAACAAGGCACCAACTCATGGTGCAAACAGAATGCTGCGATTGCAAGGGGACAGCAGCCACCGAAACACCGTTACCACCTGCCCGACTACGTCAGCCATGCACTGCTGCCTGTGTACAAGCACCTTGCACACAAAGACTTACTCAGCAGATGCCAGCAAGGACAAACGCAGAATGCAATTGAGGCAATGCATTCAGTGATTTGGTCCTTGATGCTTAAGACAAAGCATGCTTCGCTGATAGCTGTTGAAACGGCTGTCGCTGAGGCAGTCATGCGGTTTAATTCTGGGACACAGGAGGCTGCGTCACGCATTCTGCAAGAGCTCCAAGTGGAACAAAACCACATAGCCAGCCAGAGGGCACAGGAGAAAGACTCTCGCTGAGCTATAGGCTCCGAGCAGAAGCGTGCAGCCTCAGCCTGCTTCATCTCTGCTGCAAAGTGACGTCACCAAAGAAAAACTGATGAACATTACTCGCCTGGGGCATTCTGAAGCTAGACGCTACTTTTTTTGCACAACTGTGCATAAAGAAAGCATTGTAATTTGTTTTTTGCAATTTTCTCAGTTGGATTATTTTCGTCACATGGCAGTCTACTGACGTGCCTAACTCTGCTTCTGCTCATCAGATTTTGGTAACTTTTGTGTCGTTTAGTAGCTAAATAGGTGGTGATTGCAATAAGGGTTTCAGATGGTAGCTAGGTGTAAACACAAATTTGTTATTTGCTAAAATTAAGGTTAACTAAAATTTCAGTTCTTCAACCACAACTTTGGATAACCACAACTTTTGAACTAGAAGAGCTAGAAACACGCTATAGCCCTTGTTGCAATCCTTGATCCTTCTAGAATCTAGCAACATATAGATTATGAGAATCTGTTCAGCAGCTTTCTCTAAAACCCTGCCAAAAGCTCTTCCCATAAAAAACAGTAAAAGAAAAAAAAATTGTAGAAACTAATTTCATATTTGAGAGCAGCATGCTGAAATATATGTACCTACAAATTTTCATGGCAATAACTCCAATATTAAAAACAAACTCAGATTCAGTGCTCTGCCTATCTGTACAGTCACCATTTATTTATTTATTTATTTATTTATTTATTTATTTATTCATTCATTCATTCATTCATTTATTTTATTTATTTACATATACTGCAGCCCCGATGGGGCTATTGCAGGAGTGGGAGGAAGAGGAGAGAGAGAGAGAGAAAAAAAAAGGCAGAGAGGGACAACATATTCAGAAGTGAACACCATTAAAATACAGAACAGAAATGCAACAGACTAATCACAGATTTGAAACAACATTGAAAAATAGGTTTGGTTCCAGGGAGCGTATATCACCGGGTAAAGAATTCCATCGTTCGATAACACGAGGAAAAAAACTAAATTTGAACACATCAGTGCGCGTGAATGGGTGTTACATTCAATGGGTGGTAGCTCCTTGTAGATGAAGATGCTGAAAAATGCAAATACTCAGACAGTGAAGCAAAGCGGGATGAATTAACAATACCATGAAAATATTTTAAACACTCATTGTCGCGGCGGGTACAAAGGAGGGAAAGGCCTATGGCAGGAAGAGTGGATGAAGGTGAAAAATTTCTGTCATACCGTCGGCAAATAAACCGTACTGCTTTTCTTTGGACGGATTCCTGCTTACTGATATCGGACTGTTTATGAGGATTCCAGATTATTGACCCATACTCCAAAAGTGGACGAATTAAAGCTTTGTATGTTACCAGTTTAGTTTCTTGGGGGGCAACACTAAGTGTACGTTTTAGATAACCGAGCCTCCGCATTGCATTATTGGATATTGTGTTAATATGCTTTGACCTGGACAGGTTAGAAGAAAAAAGAAGACCTAAATATTTGTACTCGGACACTTGATTCAGAGAGTTATCTTTGAATGAGTAGGTGTAAGAAGATGGTATTGTGCGATTACAGAATGACATGTATACAGATTTACGAAAGTTTATTTGCATTTGCCATGTTTCACACCATGAGCAAAATGACACGAATGACTGATTTAGTTGCGCGTGATCCTCAGGGGTGTTAATTGAACTGTATATCACACAATCGTCTGCATACAACCGAATTTTAGAAATAATATTTTCTGGCAAATTATTAATGTATAATAAGAACAACAGTGGTCCGAGCACGGATCCTTGTGGTACACCGGATGATACATTAACAGTTTCAGATGAACAGGAGTTGAAAGAAACATACTGTGTACGATTAGAAAGAAAGCTCGATATCCAGTCTACCAGTAACGGGTTTTTGAGTATTGCATTAAGTTTACAAAGAAGTTTGCTGTGGAGAACGGTGTCGAAAGCTTTAGAAAGGTCGATAAATAAAGCGTCGATTTGTGAGCCCGTGTCGAGGGAACTAGCAAGGTCGTGCGTCAATTCTACAAGTTGTGAAATGGTACTGAGCCCGCGCCGAAACCCATGCTGAAATTTGCACAAGATATTGTTAGCTTCAAGAAATTCTGTAATGTGCTTATGAATGATATGTTCTAGTAATTTGCATGAGTGTGAAGTTAACGAAATGGGGCGATAGTTGGACAAGATTTGGGTGCTGCCAGCTTTAAACAGGGGAATAACTTTTGCAAGCTTCCAGGCTACGGGGATGGTTGCGGATGATAGCGATTTCTGGAAGATGGTAGTCAAATAGCGGCTGGTCCAAAGAGAGTAACGATGCAGAAATACATTAGGGATATCATCAGGACCACTACTTTTTTTCACATTTATGTTCAGAATGAGGTTCAGAACACCTTTGATGCTTATTGAAATATCATCGACAGAACATTGAGAGTTGCTAGGAAAAGTAATCATTTCAAGGTTATCTGTTGTAAATACCGACTGAAAATATGTGTTGAAACTAGTAGCTATAGCTAATGAGTCACAGACCGGCTTATCATCAATAATGAAGGTATTGGGACTAGTGCTCTGTGGCAATATGGATGCCCAAAATTTGCGGGGATTGTGTTTCATTAATTGCGGCAAGGAATTTCTGTAGTAAAAATCTTTTCCCGAGTGAACTTTGGCACGGAGTTCTTCTTTAGCGTCGCTGAACTGTTGCAAAAGTTCAGGGTTACCATTGCGCTTGGAAACGCGTAGTCTGGCAACACGGCGAGAAAGATGCAGTATGTCTCTTGTTATCCAGGGCATACTGTGGTTTTGCTTTTTAGTTTTTAATGGAACAAAACGCTGAATACAGACCTTCACAATGTTCTCGAAAAATGTTACTAAAGAATTCACGTCACATGATATGCTGAGGTGCTGAAACTGTTCAAATGCGTCACTTAATAAATCCAGGATAGGCACGTCATCTGCTCTACTGAAATCCGGAAATGTTGAATAAGTTAGTTTTGAGGAAGGAATAGAACATGGGATTGAAACAAGAACAGCGTTATGATCGGATATCCCCTCGACGACTTCGCATGTAAAATTCGTCGCGAAAAGAGAAGAGCTTAAAAACACCAGATCCAGTATTGCCGAAGACCTCGTGGACTTATCAACTATCTGTTTTAATCCAAATGACAAAGAAAAATTGACAAGTTCATTACTGATTGCAATGTCTTGACCAGTAATGGATAATGTATGCCATTGAATTCCGGGAAGATTGAAGTCTCCTAGGATAATTATATTTCGATTGTTGATATGATGAGAATGCAAGAAGTTACTTCAAGAATGCACGTGGTCTACGGAATTGCCTGGTGGTCGATACACCGCACCGATAACAAATGATTTGTTACCTACGTAGAGTTTGCACCAAGTTGACTCTATTTCGACAGGGACCGAAATTTCAACAAATTTCAGACTAGACTTAATGAAGAGAGCGACACCGCCTCCTTTCCCATGCTGCCTGTCTGCCCTAATTACAACGAAACCTGGAGGAGTTATTTCAGAGTCAATTATACCATCATGTAGCCACGTTTCGGTGACCGCAATGCCATCAGGCGAATGAGTTAGGATTAAAGAGATAAAATTTGGAAGCTTGTTGCTGTGTATGTGTATTGAGTGTGTGGCAAGAGATGGCGCCACCATCCCAGCGCCTGTGTGTGCGTGTATGAGTGCGTGGCACAAGACGGCGCCACCGCCGCAGAGGGCCCCCAGCAAGTGCTGTGTGTGTGTACGGCCAGCGCCGGCCCTGTGTAACGTGTAACCCAGGAGAATAAAGATTGCTGTTACGTTATCCCAAAACACAACAACTGGCGACGAGGATGGGATAGCGGGGACCCGGACGCAAGCGAAGACATCGCATCGTGATGCACGCAGGCAAGTGAACTTGCGCCAGTAGCCAGTGAAGTGAAGCACGCTTCGTTCCCGCGCAAACATGGCGACGTTTGGTCGAGTCGAAGAATACGACAACAAAGAGCCGTGGTCGTCATACACGGAACGGCTGGATGCGTTCTTCAGTGCAAATGGCATCGAAGACGACGATAAGAAAAAGTGGGTATTTTTGTCGACGGTCGGCACAAGCACGTACGCGACGCTCCGTAGTTTGCTAGCGCCCGTAAAGCCTAAAGAAAAGAAGTTTACTGAACTCATGGCTATTCTCAAAAGCCACTTCAGCCCCGCTCCATCGGAAATAGCCGAAAGTTATCGCTTCCACACCAGAGTACAGCTCGAGAATGAAAGCGTCGCGGTGTTCGTCGCCGAGCTCCGGCAAATGGCGGAACACTGCAACTTCGGTACGGCACTGAACCGCATGCTGAGAGACAGACTTGTGTGGGGAATTCGTGACAGAGCCGTGCAGCAACGGTTGTTAGTTGAGAAGAGCCTCACCCTAGATAAAGCGCTGGAGATTGCTAGAACGGCAGAGGCGGCGGAACTCAACGCAAACGAGCTGCGAAAGGGCCACGCGGACATACCGACTTCCCCGGTTCAAGAAGGCTCAGCGAATTATGTCAAGCACAAGAAAAAGCAGCACCTGCAAGGGCTCGGTGGCCAAAATGGGCAAGACCCGAAGCCTAAAGGCAAAATCAAAACCGGAAGCCAAGAGAAGTCCAGGCCGTGTGTACGCTGCGGATCCCGTGATCACAGGCCCCCGGAATGCAAGCACATCAACACAAGGTGTTACAAGTGCGACAAAGTAGGTCACCTGGCGAACTACTGTTTGTCTGGTGCTGAGAAAGGGAAGAAGTTGAGCGCAACTGCAGTGAATGCAGTACAGTCGACCGAGAAGCCACCTGAGTACTACCTGCATTCTTTGCGTGCACAGTCACCCCTGAAGCCAATCACAGTGACATTCATAGTCAATGGAGTGCCACTGGAAATGGAGTTGGATTCAGGTTCTCCCGTTTCGTTAATCTCAAAAGATACTTACCGGCAGCACCAAGGTGTTTTGCCGCAGCTTTCACGGACAGACATCAAGCTGAACTGCATACGTGGAACAATACCGGTGCAGGGAACGCTGGTGGTTGACGTATGTCTTGGCAAGACTACATGTCAGCAGACACTGCTTGTAGTAGCCTGCAAGAGCCCTAACCTGTGCGGCAGGGATTGGCTTACAGCATTTGACCTGCTACCACGCCAAGTAAATGCGACACAGCTCGAAAGCACCACTGAAGGGAAAGTGAAAGAAATGCTGCAGGAGTTTGAAGAGATCTTCAGACCAGGCTGCGGGACACTGAAAGGACCACAGGTGCATATCAACGTTCGACCGGATGCACAGCCACGATACTTCAGACCTCGCACGGTACCCTATGCACTTCGGGCCAAGGTTGAAAATGAACTTCAGCGTCTAGAACGTGAAAACATCATCACACCAGTGGACCATTCTGAGTGGGCTTCACGGATTGTACCAGTACTCAAAGCAGATGGCCAAAGTGTCAGGATTTGTGGAGACTATAAGATCGGTGTGAATCCAGCAGTGGTAACGACACAGTACCCATTGCCAAAAGTTGAAGACATATTCGCATCCTTGCAAGGCGGAGTCAAGTTTTCCAAGTTGGATTTCCGCGAAGCTTACAATCAGGTGCCTGTTGATGAAGAAACCAGTAAGCTACTGGTCATCAACACACACAAAGGTCTCTTTGCTTACAACCGTCTGGCATTTGGTGTTTCATCAGCACCTGCCCTCTTCCAGAGAAGAATGGAAGAAACCCTTCGTGACATCCCAGGCACATCAGTCTACTTAGACGATGTTTTGGTGACAGGAAGAACTGACGCAGAGCACCTTCAGAATCTGCGCAAAGTTCTGCAACGAGTCAAAGAGTCAGGGTTGAAGCTCAAACAGGAAAAGTGTGAGTTTTTCAAACCATCCCTCATTTACTTGGGCCACGAGATCAATGCCACTGGTCTTCAACCATCAAAGAAAAACACAGAAGCCATCATTGAAGCGCCCGAGCCCAAGGACGTTGGTGAGCTGAGATCCTTCATTGGACTCCTGTCATACTACGGAAAGTTTCTGCCGAACCTGTCCACACTACTAGCACCGTTGTATGCACTGCTTCACAAGAACAGTCACTGGAGGTGGACAGATGAAGAACGAAAAGCTTTTGTCAAAAGCAAGGAAGCCATCATGGAGGCAAAAGTGTTGGCACACTATGACCCATCTAAGGAGCTCGTGCTAGCCTGTGACGCTTCGCCGTATGGTGTAGGTGCGGTGCTTTCACATCGTGATAAAGGGGTTGAATTCCCACTAGCATTCGCATCTCGAACTCTCACACCTGCGGAGCGGAACTACTCACATCTGGAAAAGGAGGCACTAGCCATTATATTTGGTGTCACACGCTTCAGAGAATACTTGCTATGTCACAGCTTTATCCTCATCACTGATCACAAGCCACTGGTCGGCATCTTCCGTGAAGATAAAGCAATTCCAGCCATGACTGCTTCACGTATCCAGCGTTGGGCACTCACACTTGGTGCCTACACGTATACTATTGAGCACCGACCTGGACGTCTCAATGGAAATGCAGATGCCATGAGCAGGCTACCACTGGCAGTGCTCTTTGCTGATCCACCTGAACCACCAGAGCTGGTGAATTCAGTCTCAAGCATGGAAAAACTGACAGTGTCAGTGAAGCAGCTTCAGCACTACACGAGTTGTGATCAAGCCCTAAGCCAAGTGCTGCGGTGGGTCAAGGACGGATGGCCACAAAGCACCCCGGACAAAGCCCTACAGCCATTCTGGCAAAGACGTGATGAGCTGAACACGTACAGAAATCTCTTGTACTGGGGTAACCGAATCGTGGTGCCTACTCCTGCCCAGAAGCATATCTTGGAACTGCTACATGAAACGCACCAGGGAGTGGTTGTCATGAAAGGCATGGCAAGGTCTTTGTTTTGGTGGCCTGGTATGGATGCTGAAATCGAAAAGTGCGCTCGACAGTGTACACAGTGTCTGCAGAATTCTCCAATGCCAGCAAAGTCTGAACCAGTGCCATGGCCTGAGCCGGGTGCATGCTGGGAACGTGTGCACCTGGACTATGCCGGACCATTTGAAGGTAAAATGCTCCTTGTACTTGTAGACGCCAAGTCAAAGTGGCTTGAAGTTATCATCGTGCCAAGTGCAACAGCGGAAAACACTGTAGAGCATTTGAGGGATATTTTTGCACGGTTTGGGCTGCCAAGGTGCATTGTAACAGACAATGGAACCCCATTTACTGGCCAAGCTTTCCAGGCATTCCTTTCGGAAAATGGCATTAAGCACCTACGGACAGCTCCTTTCCATCCAGCATCAAATGGTTTGGCTGAGAGAGCAGTTCGAACTGTAAAGGACGGCCTCAAGAAAACCACGGGTGGAGATCACAAGCTCCGGCTAGCGAGATGGCTGCTTATGTACCGTAGAGCACCCCGCCCAAATGGAACGTCACCATCTGAGCTGATGTTGGCATACCCAATGAAAGCGAAGCTGGATCTTTGCATTCCTAGAAGGGAGAATGAGAGTGCACCCGAGCAGTTGCTGACAGAATCCAAGAGGCATTGCGGAGAGACGAAAAAGGGACCCAAATACAAGAAAGGTGACAAGGTTGCAGTTCGCAATTTCGGCAGAGGAGCTAAATGGTGGTTGGGCGAAGTTGATGAAACGAACGGAACTTCGATGGTAACGGTTTCAACCCCTCAAGGGAAAGTTCGCCGTCACAACAACCAAGTGAAAAAGCACTTGGCCACTCCAGCACCAAGTACAGCGGGTACACCTGCAAGCACCGAGGAAGACGTAGCCAGCACCGCAAGCACCTGGGAGGCTGCGGCGATGCCATCTGTGAGACGTTCAACTAGAACTGTTCGCAAGCCCCTACGTTACCGATAACCTTCTTAAGGAAGGAGGAGTGCTGTGTATGTGTATTGAGTGTGTGGCAAGAGATGGCGCCACCATCCCAGCGCCTGTGTGTGCGTGTATGAGTGCGTGGCACGAGACGGCGCCACCGCCGCAGAGGGCCCCCAGCAAGTGCTGTGTGTGTGTACGGCCAGCGCCGGCCCTGTGTAACGTGTAACCCAGGAGAATAAAGATTGCTGTTACGTTATCCCAAAACACAACACTTGTTTACTAAACTTCTGGCATTGATGTTCAGAACACGAAGGTTGGCGGCGGTGTCCCGTCAGTCAGAATCTGCGGGTGGCTTGGCAGCAGTAGCATTAGCAGCAGCAGTGTCCGGAGGTGTTGATTTCGAATCTTTGACCAAACTTTTCTCAACATCATCCCAGTTGTACCGCACGCTATCAATAAACACGTGGTCATAACGCAAATGAACCTTCGAGCCACTGTCACGATAAGATTGCGTTGCATCCCATATTTTTTTCCGGATCAATCGAACGTGAGCAGAGAAATCCTCGGATAAGCTAATGCCTGAATTTTTGAGCCTATGAGCATTTTTTAACGCCTGAGTTTTTTCCCGAAAGTCAAGTAGCTTAACGATGACAGGACGAGGGCGCCCTTCCTGCTTTCTACCTAGCCGATGATACCTTTCTATTTTAGGACAATCCAACTGAAGGTTGTCGATGAATACCTTAGTCACTGCAATGAACAGAGCTTTGTTAGTTTCTTCATCTTCTTCAGCAAGACCGTGAAATATAAGATTGTTTCTGCGAGAACGGTTTTCCAGCTCATCATTTCTTGAAGCAAGCTTGCTAACAACCTCAGACAACGAATTCAACTGGGGTTGCACGGCCCCGTCGCTTGCGTCGCCGTTTGAGGTCGGCGAGCCTGACTCAAGAGCAGAGACTCGTGATTCAAGTGCCTCAAAACGAGAGTTCACTCTCTGCTGGAAACGTTTTATATCTGCAATATCTTCGGCCATTTTTCTCTGGCCCGCAAGCAATTCGGCAAGCATTTCATTAATAGCTGGCTGATTGGAAGTGGAGCAAGCGTCATCAGTGCTTGCTACTTGAACATTAACGGAAGAAGATGTAGAACGTGTGCCTGGTTTTGAACCGGGATAGCTGTGAGAGGGTCCAGGATTAGTTTCCACACCTCTGCTTAAGAGAACACTAGCAATGCAGTAAACAAGCTGTGAATACAACGATACAGACACATAACGAAAACCGCAATTGTGTGGGCGAGGAAACAGCATCAAAAATCTGTCATCAGAGCGGACGCAACGTGCGTTTTCAAGAAAACGTACCTGCGTGAAGAATAAGAAGCGGATCAGCTTGCTGCCGCTTTCGCTGTCTCCTAGCCCACTGGCAGACCGCTGTGTAGGCATTGCTTTTATACGATCCGTGGGTGACGTCACAGAACTTGGCTTTAAGATGACCGGTAGATCGAAGATGACATCGTCGAAGGGAGATGCTCGGCCAGGTTGCGCAGTGGAGGGAACACCCGTGCTGTCTTTTACAGGAAAGGTAGGGCAGTCCACGCTCGCACAGAGGTCATCCACGTGTAGGATTGGTGATGGCGATGGAACTGAAGTCCGTAGCGCAAGGAAGCAAGGCGCCGCTGTAGTCCCGACGAAGGCATCAGCGAGGCAGGCGCAGAACTGCGTGAAGAATAAGAAGCGGATCAGCATGCTGCCGCTTTCGCTGTCTCCTAGCCCACTCATTGTTGTCAGTGGCCACCATGCCCTGTCTTGGTTAATTTCTCTGAGGAACCTGTCTGGGCGGCTCAGGCGCTGGAATCTTCGCCGTCAGGAATTCCATTTTACTATCACTTACAAATCTGGCAAACACCATAAGGACGTCGACGCTCTTTCTTGTTGCCCACTTGCTTCGCTGCCACACCCAACTACATCGTCTCCTTCATCTCCAGGCCGTCCTGAGGATGCCCCGTCTCCTGCCATGACAACTGCCCCCACTGATTTCGTCTCCCCATCCGTGCCCAGAGATCTTGCCTCCGAACAGCAGACAGACACACTTGCTGCCGAATGCTCATTGATCGCCTTACCGGTGTTACGCAGCCTCCGAACTGACGACTGCGCCACCAACTCACCAATTTCACCGCACAGAATGGCATGCTGCTCCGGCACAATTACAATCCTCTCAGCCACTCCTGGTTGTTCCCCGCACCGTCAGCTGTTGCAAGCTTTCCACAATGATCCGACAGCTGGTCACTGGGCTTCCAGAAGACCTATGGTCGCCTTAAAAGCTGGTTCTTTTGGCCGGGTCTTACGACCAGCGTTGCAAAATGCATCTCCTCCTGTGTTCCCTGCCAACACCGTAAACGGTCAATATCTTCTTCCGTGGGCCTCCTACAACCGCTTCCTTGCCCATTCACTCCGTTAAACATTGTTGGCATCAACCTATACGGACCTCTGCCATAGACACCTGCGGGCAATCACTGTATAGACACTGCCGTGGATCACCGCACCAGATGTGCAGAAACTGCAGCTCTTGCTTCCAGCTCCGCTGTAGAGATCGCCAGTTTTTTCCTGCACACCATTCTGTGCCACGGATCTCTTTTTGCGCCTCTCACACCCAACGATATTGCCCAAGAACCAGCATCACAGTCGGAAGTTGTAGCTTTCTAGCAGCCATCTTCTGCTCACGTCGACTGGCACGGAGCGGAGGCATGAAAACGGCAATGGCTTTCTTCCCGGCATCCAACTTTTTATGTGACTCCACTGTAATGCAAGGAAGCCACCGTTACTGGCGCTTGCCCTGCCACACCTGCAGGCTATGGTGTTTTGCTCCGAAACCAGCCTGACGTTTTCCACCCGCTTTTTTTTGTAGCCTCTTCCATTGCCATGTTTGGAGTTGTGGAAGAGTCTCTCCCTTTTTTGTTCTTTCCCTGATTAAACTGTACTTCTCAAGGGCGAACTTATATTACGAATTTTGGCTATAGTGAATTATTTTACGACTTTCAGTGGTGGAACTGCTGCGCCAATTGCCCCAAACTGCGCCAAATCAGAAATTCTGCTACATGCTGCTACAAAATCAATTTTTTGCCTACTTTTGCGCCACGTCTGCGCCAAAACGCCACGGAATAACTCTGCCGGGAGCAAAACCGAAATTCACTGTAGCAGAACCCGACATCTGCCAGCAACACTGTTCAAAACCTGTGCTGATTGGAAGAAAATGGCTTGAAGAAAGTGTACATCTTCATCCATGCTGGTCATCGCAGCTCATGAGGTCTCCGCCCTGATGGATGGCTTTAGTCTTTGCGTCTCGGAAGACAGTCCGAATGACTTGATTTCTGGCAAAAATTTTTCAAACTCAAGCAAGAGGATGGGGCTCGAAAATATCCTTTGTTGGCCTCTCGCACAGCAATGCTCATTTGGAGAGGGGATTCAGTGAAAATCGGCGAGTGCTGAGAGGGCGATCGTCCTTTTCAATACAAAGTGTAAATGGGCTTAGGTCTGTAATGGCATATTCCCAGCATTTCGGCCGAAACCCAGCTGCCAATCCTATGACACAACGATTAATCAGAGCGCTGAAAGTATCGTGGAAGTGACAGCTGCAGTGGTTGGAGGCAGATGCAGCAGAAGAGACACGTGCAAAACGAGCAAAAGAAGGCTGATGTACCGGGCAAGGACACCCAGAAAAGAGGTCAGAATGAAGAGAAGGTACTGGAAGAAAATATCAGGCTGGCCAGGAATATGATCGCCAATGCTGAGCTGCTTTTCGCAAAAGACGTGGTCTAAAAATTTTGCCGATGTTGCAAGCCCTTCTGGAAAATGGTCAGGAAAGGCTCGCAGCGGCGCTGTCTGAGCTGGAGTCATCAAGGAAAGAAAGGAAATAGTACCTTAAATTTGCAGTTTTAAGAATGGTATAATTTTTTATAGCTTTGTTGCATATCTCGTTACGTCGTCCATCTGTTTAAAAAGGGCTTTATTTTTAGCAAAATCTCCTGTTTGCATATTTTTGCAGCTTTTTAAGGAAAGAACAGACTTTAGACTGAATTTGGGCTTGAAGCTTGTTTTTGCATGGCTATGGTCGTCATAAACCCCTGAGCAATTGACTGTTGCAGAAATAAAACAAGCCTTCTTTATGTAAGTGCTTCGAGACATGAAATTTTGCTAAGAAACAGTTTTTTTCCTCCTACAAAAGCTCAAATATCTGCTACAAAATGCCATTTTTCCTGCTACAAAACTTGAAATTGCTGCTACAAACTGTGATTTCGTCTGCTACAAAAGCTGCTACAAGAAGCCAGTTGTCAGTTCCACCACTGGACTTTTTACTGAACCACGTTTCACTGCATTGCCTTTTCTTTATCTTCTTGGGAGTACATCATGATGTATGGTATGGCAGATATACTTTTTGTGTTTCTGAAGTTTTTTCTGGCTTCTTGAAAAACATTCGAAGCTCAAACTGATTATTTCGAGAAATACATTTAGCGAGCTATATTTTGATGTGTTAAATTTTACTTTGAAAATTTTTTGCTCTCAGTGAAAAATTTATATTGAGGACAGTCTGATAGTGCCTTTCATTGATGCTGCCTAAAAGAAAATGTCTAGCTCAGAAAGTTTTTCAGTTATAGTTAAAAACAAATTTGTAACAGTTTGTGTTTTCAGAATGTTTTTAATAAGTTTTCTCCAAGAGATATTTTCGTCTCAGTGCAATTTAATTCTTAATAATCGAATTTTTCTTGTTTGCCAATTTTTTTCACAATATTTACACAGCGTATTTGTGTTGAAATAAATTCAGGAAGCACATTTTATTGCTGTCACTTTCATGCATATTGCATTTTTTTACGCCTTATATATTTCGCGGGAAAAATCATGTCTGAAACCTATCAAAAACAGTCGTTTAACATGCTTGCTGCAGTGGTTTTGTGGCTGTACTGTTTACTGTTCAGCTGTTGAGTCCCAGTCATGCTGACCATATTTCGATGGAAGCAAAATGGAGAAGATACCCGTGTGTTGTGTGATGTTATTGAAGAACCACAGGGGGTCTAAATTAATCTGGAGACCACCACTACGGTGTCCATCGTAGCCCTTTGGGACTTCAAAATCCATGATTTACTATTATTTTCTTATACATAGCAGTGTCTTGCCACTAAGTATCCTGGATTGACCAGCAGTTGCCCTTGGGAGGGTAACATCAACTACTGAGTGGCGTGCCTCATCCTGTTACTTGCAGGATTATAGCAGAGGAATTGAGCCGAATCATCCCTGAGGAAAGCGTGGAATTATTTGAGAAGCGACACCTTGTTGACTTTGTGGTCCTCGTGGACTGGAGAAGCCCGGACGTGCCAGTGAACAACCAGGCCCCGCTACGGGTCCTGAAAGATGCAATATACAAGGTGAGGCCTTCCAGAGATGCATTCCCACTTGAGCAAAAGACAATGCTGTGTTGGTTCATATGCTAAAAGGGATCCACTATGTTCTGGAACCAGAGTGAGAAATGCTGGTGAAACAGAGTTTACATTGATGGAAAATGCAGCTCAATCACAATGTAACAAACTTCATTCTAAAGGAGTACACTGAAGCCTCGATGATTCGAAATCTGTTAATTCAAAATCGTGGACAATTGAAAGAACTTTTGCAGTCCGTAATTTTGAATGCAAATTTGACTGGCTAATTCAAAGCAGCACCTTGCACTGTTCTGGTTAATTCGAAGATCTGGAGTGCCATGCGGGAGTGCCCCATCCTGATTTTGCGACAATCCGGCAACGCCGATGCGTCATATGCAAAGCACCTCAGCCCCAGCACGAAAACCATTATATGCTACGGCTTGCACACTACCGAAATGCGTGCCTGTCCCGTAACGCAATCACTCTTGCTTGGTGCTCGCCACAGATCAGATTGACTGTGTACAACACTGGCATATCTCCTCCTTGAGTCTAGGTAGAAGCTTGGATCGACCTATTTGTGGAACCTTTGGACGAATGGCCCCTTGCTGGTGTGCATTCGTGGCAGGACGCATGGGGCTCCAGGCGTCAAAAAAAGTAATTACGAATCATTCCACTAAAGAAAATTCGAATTGCATGCTGTTTATCCAGCTCTTTTGCTCTAGCTTATTCTGACGAGTAATAGTCAGTTTTCGATAATCTCCAAGGCCTGTGTCGCTTTGGTATTCGACAGTACAGGGCCATTTGCAGTTCAGTTTTCCGCTAGTCCGCGAGTTTGTAAGGCAGGTTGGAGCACTGTTTTTTCACTTTTGATCTGCACTGCTTTCGATTGCGGAAAACTAAGAACAAAATGAGACGAAGAGGGAGAAGGAGGGGCATTCGTTGACTGTCGGCACAAGACCTACGAGTTAGGGGGTTGACTTTTACGGGGCAGTATATTATAATGTCCAAGTTTGTCCAATAAAGGCTGCACATTTCCACAACAATGTTTTTGCCTCGGTCCCATTTTTTTTTTAGCTGTGATGGTTAATTCAAATATTTTTTGTGTTCCAGGTGACTTGAAATTAACGAGGTATTACTGTATTTTACACTCTGTAACAACATTTAGTGGCAGCGGGGCAGAAGCCATGGAACCAAAACGCGCCCCCTTTTTTTACATGGCATGCCTGTTTGCAGTTAATTTTTTCATGAAAGGTAGTATATTGCCAATGTTCTTTATTTAAAGCACATTTGCAATACAACTGGTAACTCTCAACACTGAAAAGGAAGAAATAAAACAATTTTCTTGTTTACACATTTAGTCCATGCTGAGCTGCTGCCAGCAGCCTAGCACCCAAGAAAAGAAGGGGGCAGCACCACTTCTAGTGTAGTAGGCGGTGCATTTGGTTTCAGTGTTGTTTTTTGTCATGCACATAATTTAACCTTTTAAATATTGAACCATGATGTTAGTTCGTTAATTTTTAAAGCTGGATTTTGCCCTCATGTTGATCTCCTTTCAACTCCAAAATACCTTGCACTCCAAAAAATAAACCTTAGTTAAATTTGGATCTTCAGTTGACCCCTGATTGCACTCTTAGTGGCCTGCTCACCTTGCCCTATGAACCACCACCGTCCACTGACGTATCTCTCGCGGCTTTTATGAGAAAAATTTGTATGGAGTAGAAAGAATACACCGTAGAATTTCGATATTACAAACACGGCTGATATGAATTCGTAAAATTTCCTGACTGAGATGCATTGTGCACAGAGTGCGAAAATTTTGGTCACGAGGATTTTTGCACACACAAGGGAGAACAACAACACTGGACCAAATTTTTATTGAACACAGACCGCCCAGTAACAGCCATGTATGCGCCAAGGCGTACTTGTTGGCGCTCAATATAAAAAAGTGGCCCATGGCTTTAACATGGTTTTTTCTCCTCCAACAAAACTTTTGAGTGCTCTGCAGACAAGCTATCGTTGGCAGAAGGAACAAACCCTGCCCTACCAAATAGAAATATGCTTGAAAAATGCGAAACTAAAGGTATCTGTAAGATTCCGCTGTGGAAAATTTTGCACAGGACAGATAGGTGACCGTGTGATTGAGCAGTTGCACCAAACAAATATTGGCACAGGAGAGGATGGCAATCTTGCATCAGCATTTACTTCAGTTTCCAAACTCTCCTGCCGGAGCCAGGTGCGACTAGAATGTGAGGGCGCTGCAATTGATGCGCGTCATGGCCATCTCACGGTGCGGGGAACAGTGTGCATCTCGTTGGATATGGTGGTAGAAAGTATTGCTTTGTGCCCACTTTTTGTTTTCTTGACAAGTTATTCGGAACTTATCCCATTCACGGCTTTCAGTGATTGCTAGTTGTTCTCCTTCACTGTCTGATATCCATCAAGGAGTGTCATGAGCGGCACGGTTAGCCACTATTGCCGCCTGTCAGGAAGTGTTAGTCGTTCCTGAACTCCTGCGCGTTCAGGCGATGTGGCTCTGCTTTAGCCTCTCTGATGAGCTGAAGCTGAACAAGCATGGCGTGGTTGCACCAGCAGCTAAGAACGATGGTCGGCACCTTCATTCTTTAGAACGTGGAAAAAGGACATTCCCTTGCGCAGACAGTACATGCAGCTTGGTGTTGGGCAGTCGCCTGTTCTAAAAGCGCAGAGACGTCATCAGTGGTGACGACCAATAACGGTGCATCTGCCTATGAGAAAAAAAGCCACTGTGATGGGACTTTCCATCAATCTTGCCTAGCCGTCTGTTGTTTACTTTTAAAAAGTGGTTATCGTCAAAGAGGATGGATGGAGTTTAGCAGCATGCAGCCGGTATTTTGGAAGTTAGGGTAAGAACAGTGGACTCACAAAATTATTTGGAGAGCACTTATCTCATGCCTGTTGCCAAATATGGGGTTTCCCTGGCACTGCCTCAGAAGTGGAAAATCTGGCAAGGTCAGACTACTTTGATATTGTCTTTAGAATCATTCGGCAAGTGTATTTCCTATAAAACCGAAAGCAGAGGTTGTCTTTATCTTGAAGAGCTTACTGCAACACTCGAGTGAATTTACGGCCCGGTTTCATGTTTGCAAAGGTGCATTGGTTGTAGCAGCAGAGCAAGGCTGAGGATCGATTGGCAGTGCTTCCTTTCAGTTGTTGTAGTGCATGATTTTTGACTACGAAGTCGAGCGTGTGACGGAATCCCGTCTGGCCGGGAGTGTACATATGAAAAAATAAGAGACGCCGACCAGTGAAAAAAGGTTCGTTCTCAAGAAACGGGCTTCTGTGCTGTATGTCCCTGGTACAAGTGAATGCCTGGCACGTGTCCTACGGGAATATGATGTGCAGGCGGCACATGTCCCGGCCAGAAAGATGCGCCATCAGCTTGTAAAGGTGAAGGACACACTGCCAAAGGAAAGGTTTCCCGGAGTTGTCTACGAAATCCCCTGCGCAGACTGCAACGGTGTGTATATCGGGGAAACTGGGAACTACCGGAAGCGATTACAGCAGCACGCTCGGGACGTAAAAAATGAAAACACTCGCAACAACGCCTTAGCGGAGCACGCCATCGTGAATGGCCACAAAATTGACTGTGACAAGGCAAGGATCATCGCAACCGGAAAAGTAGCAGCATCACGACTTCATCTGGAATCCCTAATCATACAAACTACGTCACACACGTTAAACCGGAACGACGGTAATCTACACCTGATATACGCACGCTCCTTGCGCCGATTATTCAATCATATTTAAACGACCCGTGTTTGGTGATGAATTCATTCTGAACAAGGCTTCCGTGTGGAAGCCGAAACGTCAAGAACGAACCTTTTTTCACTGGTCGGCGTCTCTTATTTTTTCAAAAGATTTTTGACTACTCCCCCCACACGAGGTGGTGCAATCATTGCTGCGGTGGTGGGCGCATCATGAAGCTGAGGAATGCTCAGCAGCAGATCAGGGCACACTTAAAGGAATGTCGCCGGGATATGTATGCGTGGGGCTACGATGGCCTGACACGGACTTTCCGCCAAACACCTGAATTCACGCCACTTGTCGCCAATGCTAGTGCGGCAGGTGTGGCAGCAAAAGCGGCTGCAGGACGTGTCCAGCGTTAGCCAACCCGACTCAAACTCTTATCCACTCATACAACCGTGTATAATGAAGATAATGTGCAGTTGTCGAAAAAGGTCGCAAAATAAACATTCTACAATGAACTCTGAACCCCTTGCACAAGCTCAACATTGATTGCTACCAGACATCGCTTGCTTCAATAGCTCCACCGTCGAGCACAGCGCCACGGTAGCAGGAACAGCGGTGGGCCGGCTCCTCTCGATGGGCGCGTCGAGAAGATGCGGCACCGAAGTATATCTATAAATGGTCTTGCTTGGCATTGTAGCAGATGTCCCATGAAATGTTTCCCCACATTTTGCACATTTATTTTTATTTTTTTTATTTGCACAATTCTGCAGACTTCATATGGTCCAGGCAGGATGGACAAAAACTAGAGGCACTCAGTATTCGTAATGCCAAATAATGCAGTCCAATACAATACAGATGTTACCCATCATGGTTACTGTATAAAATTGAAATCACCAGATTATGAGAAATATGAACATTAACAAGAAAGGGGCATCTGCAGCACGCAGATTGTGGTGAATTGTTACACCACAGTTTCCTGAGCATCGGCAGGGACATCCCGCAGGGGTATGATGGTGAACAGTGAATCACCACGGACCCGAGCACTGACGCTTAGCCGTGCGTGGCATCACCCTGTCCAGGGAAAAGGGGATCCTGATGGTTGAGCCGAGGCCGAGCGTTTTGGACCTTTAAGGCCCCTCGGCGGAGGCAACACACCACTTTGGCCTCAGCTTTCGATAGACGGCACACCTCCGGGGAAATGGACAGCCTCCTTTTCCTGCCCTTCCTTCTGTGTTTCACTTTCCTATCCCTTTCTTACAACACTCCTGTGTTCCTTTTTCCAGACACCTAGGGTTAAGCTTGTGTGGAGTGACTTGCCCCATACTTGATTATATTAGGGGTGTACAGCTGTCATGAACAGGGGTTGCTTGCAAGTTGCTGTCCCGTCCCCTTGTTGGACTCCGTGGTGGGTGGCTGGCACCACAGCCAAAGAACACATACATTTCATGGCTCCCCCTCTCCCACAAAACAATTTACCTAAAGAAAAGAAGTGCGGACCAATGTAACAGCAGAATACCTGCAAAAAGCAAAAGTTTTCCCTAGGTACCAGGTGGTGCATAGTGAAGATGCAGACCACCCGGCTAGAAAAATGTCTCCTTTCATTGTTCCTAAATCTCTGACTGATGCCTTGGCTAGAACGTGACGAAAATATAGTCAGCGGCGACCTACTCCTCCAGGTCCGTGACCAAGCACAGCGTTTGAAACTCACTAATGTAACAAACTTTCGAAATATTAGTGCCTTTGTTAGTGTGCATCGATCCGTGAACACAGTGAAAGGTGTCATTTCTTATTATTATTTCTTGACTTACCGAAGAAGAAATGTTGGAAGGTCTAAAAGAACAAAATGTCAGTAAAGTCCATGAGCTGTGAAGGGGATCACCTCGTGTGCTCGAGGTCACATCCGAGCTGGAAGAAAGAAAAGGAGCTAATAACCATAAAGAAGCACATCAGATATTCAGACAGACATAAGGCTGTAGAACGGCAGATTGGGCGAGTTGGAAATGCTCCATAATATTAAAGCAGCACTAAGCAACAAGGACGAAGAAAGAAGAATCAGTGCCTGTGTGTGTGTTCCATTCTTTCTTCGTCCTTGTTGCTTAGCGCTGCTTTAATATTATGGAGATATAAGGCGCATTCCTGTTCACGGCAAGAACGAATTTCGCTGATTTGGAGTGACAGGGCGGTGCACCACACCGGGTTTCAGCAACTGCCCAGGCCATGCACAGTGAGCCTGAGACAGGGCCATCCATGCCCCTGGCAGATGCAGGGAAAGCTGCCCTGCTACCCTCGAAAAAGGGCCTCTGGGTTGGCTGGCTGCCAGGCTTCCCCAGTCGGGAGAGGCCTACAAACCACACAACCATGGGTTCTCTGCGGGCCTCCAGAGCCTCTAGTGAGGTGGTAGACATATCGCCGAGCTCACCTCCGCCGCAGCGGCGGCGGAGCTGTCTTAGGAAAATGCCAGTAAAGGGGCCCGAAGAAACAGGGACCCAAGTTTTTGAAATACATCCCCTAAAAATTCCTAATGCACTGGAATTGTAGGGGACTATTAAATAACTAAAAGACAGCCACGTTCTCACCTGTGGCCGTATGTATGCAGGAAACAAGCTTAGGTTCCGAACACATAAATTGCACTCAAGAAATATAAAGTCTTTCACCGCAGCCGAGAGAAGGCAAGAAATGTCTCAGATGGTGTTGTCATCATAGTAAAAATAATATCGTAGCTCGTGCACTTTGTGGGGTTTGATTTGGGGAGATAAGTACGTTCTCCCCACTCAGTCGCAGCTGACACGGTTCAAAGCCGCCCGGACCCCACCCCGTGATCGCGTACGCTACCGAGCGCTCGCCGACCACGGCGGGCCTTGCTGAGGGAACAAAGGAACGACACGTTGGCTGACACAAACAGGCATTTATTGCTACAGAAAATAACGCCAGCTAGCAACAAGGTACGCTAATGAATTGAGGTCGTCCGACTCACCAGCAAGGTTCCGAGCGAATGTTCGCTCGTGCTAGTTCAAGGGATATATACTCCGAAGGCCGGACGGGACGAGTACGGGAGCCTGCCTTCCCGTCGCTTCCTCGCCCCGCCGGCGAAGAGCGGAGCCGCGAGCGACATGTCCGCCCGCGCCGACGATCCCAGCCCAAACCCCCCTGTCCCGCGCGCTGGCTTCGGCAGTCTCCCGCGCAGCGATGCTGGCGCCTTCTCTTGCCAGTTAATGTAACTGACAAGGGAATGCGCTCAGGTTCGAGGTGAGACTGCCGCTGCACGGTGCCTCGCGGGAAAGCAAACTCAGGGTGCTGCAGGGCAGGTCCCCACAACCCCCCACCCTTAAATAGACCCACGCGCCTGAAAGTACATGCTATGGAGGAGTCTCCTGGTCTTCATGTCCTTGAGGCACGTCTTGCAGCGGAGGTCATGCCGACAGCGTCCACGCAGACTTCCGCGGTATCCCGAAGGCGGCGTGAAGGTCTCCGCTGGGACGACTCGCATGGCCCGCGGACTACCGTGTCCGCAGGCCCGCGAATCGAAGGCCGGTGGGAAAACTGCAGGCCAGGATCCTGCAGTAGTCGCCAGGGCAGCAGCAGCCGGAGGTGACTGCTGACTGGTCTCGTCACAGCTGCCCCGGATGGATGCGGCGAACAGGATACAGGCCGCTCCGTCGCAGCAGGTGGCAGCGAGACGATGTGCACCGGACAGCAAGCCTGGGTGGCTCCACCGGATCTGCAAAATTGCCGAAACGCTCTCGGCATGCCTTTAACGTAGGTCACGGGAGGGAAAACGGCATCCGCAAGGGCCTCATGGCACAATGCCTAACTCGCTAGCAAAACGTGTCGGCGGCGGTGCAAACGCAAAGTTTGAGTGAACAAAGGCCCTTTCTTGAGTTGAACGAGACTGCTCAGTTCGTGCGAGGTTACAAAAAAAAAACGGGCGGGCAGCAAAGTGCGTTCCTCTCAACGACATGGCCCGGTGGTCGTGTCTCTTTTAACGTGGTGCAGGCAGCTCCGAAAAGCCTCAGGCCTAACTACCACTCCGACAACGACCGTGACCACAACAAAGACCCAAAATGGGTTATGTGCGCACAGCCGCGAGGAGACGTCAGCTTTATGGGGTGGTCCTGCCCCGCTCACTGCACAAAGCAGCTTCTGAGCGGTCGGCGCCCACCGTATCGGACGGTGTCGGAGCACCCGGTGCCGAGCTGCAATACCAGCGAGCTCGTAGCGGCACCCGTGGCCCCAGGCCACCCGGCTTCCGGAGCCGTGACTCCCAGAGTCGAAAAAGAGACAGTAGAGAAAATATATACAGAAACTCGGACCACCCAGGCAGCTTCCGTACTCATTCGCTTCGGGCTCGGCGACTCCGCGGGCGCTAGGCCTCGCGCTCCCTCGATGCGGACCAAGTGATTCTCGCGAAGAATCTCCAGGGGAAAAAATGTGCTGAGCATGTCGAAAAGTTCAAACATGCTGCAGCGCAATACTCGCACTCAAGAAAGCATGCCGCAGGTCCTAGCGATCAAAATTCACTCTAGGCCTAGCACTTGTCAAGTCCGGACACGGAGCTTTCCCCGAACCGAACCGACAGTCGTCCAATGTTCCAAGAGCAGGCCCCACATTGGGCTGCCAGATGTGGGGGTTGATTTGGGGAGATAAGTACGTTCTCCCCACTCAGTCGCGGCTGACACGGTTCAAAGCCGCCCGGACCCTACCCCGTGATTGCGTACGCTACCGAGCGCTCGCCGACCACGGCGGGCCTTGCTGAGGGAACAAAGGAACGACACGTTGGCTGACACAAACAGGCATTTATTGCTACAGAAAATAACGCCAGCTAGCAACAAGGTACGCTAATGAATCAAGGTCGTCCGACTCACCAGCAAGGTTCCGAGCGAATGTTCGCCCGCGCTAGGGCCAGAGATATATACTCCTAAGGCCGGACGGGACGAGTACGGGAGCCTGTCTCCCCGTCGCTTCCTCGCCCCGCCGGCGAAAAGTGGAGCCGCGAGCAACACGTCCGCCCGCGCCGACGGTCCCAGCCCAAACCCCCCTCTCCCGCGCGCTGGCTTCGGCAGTCTCCCACGCAGCGATGCTGGCGCCCTCTCTTGCCAGTTAATGTAACTGACAAGGGAATGCGCTCAGCCTCGAGGTGAGACTGCCGCTGCCCGGTGCCTCGCGGGAAAGCAAACTCAGGGGGCTGCAGGGCAGGTCCCCACAACTTGTACTAGAGACTTGAATTTGAAGCCACAAAACAATAACAGGCCTTTTAGAGGAGCTGCCAGAGCCATATTTAGTAATGGGGGATATTAATGCCTCTTCATGTCTTTGGGGAAGTGGAAAAAGTGATCCAAGAGGCCAAATTGTGCAGGATATATTATTCTATGCAATAACATTGGTAAAATGGTAAAGCTACACAAGTCCCCGACCTAGGGAGCTGTATAGATCTATCTTCTGGTTCACCCTCTGTGTTTATCAATTTGAAATGGGACGTCGTCATTTACAGCCCATATGGGAGCAATCAACCTAACACCTGCACCAGAAGTCATCCCAACAAAACCTCGACGTTGGAAGCTGCAGTTAGCTGACTGGGCACTGTTTCAAGGAAAGGCCAGCATAGATCGGATAGTTTTGGATAATCTCAGTGTAGACAAACTTAATGAACTTTTCACAAACCGTATGATTAGCTCTGCCCGCCTAGGTATTCCTCAATCATCTGGAGTAGTAAAACAAAACCTCACAGAGTTTGGTGTACAGCAGAATGTAAAGATGCAAAAAAGAAGCAAAACAACCCAAAACAAGAGAATTTCATAGATTTCAAAAATACGAGAGCAAAAGGCCGATATATTTGTGGCAGTGTCCAGAAAACTTTGTGCCAGACTACGTGTCCTCGAGTAACAGCTCAGCATCTTCAAAACAAATGTGGAAGAAGGTTCGAAAGTCATGGCACATCCGGCTCACAAAGGCGGCGATGAATAGGACTCCAGGAACGCTCCCCTCTGTGTACCTTAGTGGACTGCGCAACGTGCTTATAGAGGGTGAGCGAAGGCAGCACCCTGCTGCTGCTGGCACATTTCAATCACCCCTGAAGAAGGGAGCAAGGTGGTCCCGAAACGTTGCACAAAGAAAATATTGGTTGGCATCAGTTTTCTCTCAACTGTCTCAACAAAGCTGACTGGGAGCTACTCCCCATTCACACTTCCCTTTCTGAGAGATAAAGAGCTAGCAGGCATTTTGGGTGAGCATTTTTGTGCAGTTTCCTGTTCAGTGCACTACCTAGCATCATTTTTAAAATACAAAAACACACCTGAAAAACAGACAAGTGGCTGTACAAACAAACCTTATATTACAGTTCAAGAAATCCATTCAGTAATGTCCGCTGGTAACCAGATTGCACCCAGCTCTGACGAATACATACAGTTGCCGACCGATTTTTCGGACTCTAAGACAGTCCGAAAAATCTGTGAAATACAAAAAAATTACTTTATTGAGATCAAATCGGCTTCAAAATGTCACTGATTTTACCTTGCAGAAAATTTCTCTTGCTGGCGACGATTTGCGCCTGTATTTGCTCCAAAGTTGGGCTTTCACTGTACACGCTAGAAAGCAGGGTCATCGCATTTAGTTGGAATACTTCCCACGTTTCTTTGACGGACCTGGCGGGGCCATGTTGTCCACAACCCGAGTGTGCACCATACCGCTCGTCAAACACACGCAAAGATAAGGCACTTTTCGTTCAAAGCGGCGGTACCGCCGAACGCAGTCACAAAACGGCAAACAGATGTAATACCCCTGTCACACGGCCAGTTTCAATCACCCTCGAGTCGAGGGTCTTCGAGATTCTCAATCGCCATCGAACTCGCTGCTGCTACACGGCAAATCTCAATGGCCATTGAAATGGTTCTCGTGTCTTACGCCACAGATGAGTGGCGCCACAATCGCTACTTTGGATTTTGCAAAAATAACAAAAATAGTTGATATATGTATACTAAATGCTGATATACAGGCATACGCGAAAGTCGTTAAAAACCCTTTTAGTTGCACGTACGCGACGTACATATGCATACACTGCTGTAGCCACTTTAATACAAGACGAGCCAAAACCAAGCCAGTCCAACTGCGTCGGAGCGCTGCTTCGTCAGGCTTAAGACCGGGGAAATCGCCATGATATCTGAAAAACAAGAGCTATTTTTCTCTTGAAACTTTATGGGCAAATCGAAGGCGAATACAACAGCTTAGAACACGATATTGCTTTGAGGGATTAGCGACGAAGCTGTTATCGCTGTGAAGCGGGCGGGCAGGGTGCCGCCATGTTGTCAACGTTAAGTACGCAAGCAACGCAAAGACTGCAACGCAAAATGAATGCGCTTAATGCGCTTAAAACCAGTCTAATATAATTTTAAAATAATTTTACAGGCTGCTTACATTAAATTTTATGCGAATAATGTTTGTTCATGTTTTTTCATCGTGAATGTGTCGTGTACGAAAGTGCGCTTGGCGCCGCTCGGAGCAACGCTAGCAACCTTGGGCAGCGCTCGAAGGCCCTCGAAATCTCGATGGAGTTCTGCGCTACTCCGTTGACTCGATAGGCTATTGACTCGATCGCCATTGAAACTGCCCGTGTGGCAGCGCTCGATCGCCTTTGAGTCGATAGACTATCGGTTCGAGGGCCCTTGAAGACTGAGCGCCACTCGGTCGATGTGGTCAGAGAAACCCAAGTGACGAAACAACGAATGGCGAACGTATGAGACCCGCCGCGGTGGCTCATTGGTTAGGGCGCTCGGCTACTGATCCGGAGTATCCGGGTTGGAACCCGGCCACTTCGATGGAGGCGAAACGCAAAGGCGCCCCTGTGCTGTGCGATGTCAGTGCACGTTAAAGATTGCCAGGTGGTCGAAATTGTCCCGGAGCCCTCCATTACAGCACCTCTTTTTTTCCTTTCTTCTCTCAGTCCCTCCTTTATCCCTTCCCGCCGAGATGTGAGATGGCTTCTGCACAATTTCCTTCCCCAAACAACCAATTTTCAACGTATGGGACAAGCGATAACTGCCCGCAACAACGTCGGAGACAAAAGCAAGTTGGCGGCGATGACAATCCGGCTGCCACCTTGAGGTGTCAGAGATCGCATGATCCTCTACTGGCAACAATGAGGTACCGAAGGTATGTCAAGCCAGTCCAACTGCAGCGTAAATCCACTTCAATACAAGATGGTGCCTTTTGCGCTGGTGAAAAGCCGATAAGATAGCCGAATTTGGCCGACTGAAATTGGTTTGAAAAATCGAACTTTCGGACTTTTCAAGTTCGAAATATCTGTCGCGAATATGTATGCACTTCTATGGGGTGACTGACGGTACCTCATCGAGATCCAAAATATCCTACAAGTCCGAATTATTGGAGTCCGAATTACCCGTCGGCTACTATAATGAAATGCTAGGCCATCTCTCTGAACCTGCCGTCGAGGCACTTTTAAGCTAGTTTAACAAAGTTTGGGTATCGGGAAAATACCCGAGGCACAAAAGAAAGCCATTACTGTTCCATTTTTAAGAAATAGCTAGGGTTTAGCTCTGGTTAAACCTGGAGTGACACGGTAGCTACAGCTGGCCGAGTGGAACTCGCTCAGTCGAATTGCGAGGTCAGTCTTTCGCCGCTGCGTTTCGCTGGGCGTTCCTTCTTCATCTTCGTCCCTGGACGTGGATTCACTCTCTCCTTCTCTCCCCCCTCCCCTCCCACTCAGTTTCGCCGGCGCACCGCGCCGCCGGCAGCTGCTCCGCACCACGTGACCAGCCACGGCGCCGTTACACTTATGAAGGCTCGAAATGCTAGTGTAATGTAGCTATCGCTACAAAACAGGAATACCACTGGGGCGCTGTATTCATAGCATCTCTATGTAAGCGACTGTCATCAGAATAAAGGGGCAGTTCTTGGTCCCCAGTCAATGTAATCTTTTCTTATCATTCGGCGCTTCGCGCCACCACAATCTGGCATAGTCGCAAGGTCTCCTCGATTTGGCTGCACTTTCTGCACCAGTTCAGGAGGTGCAGCACTCTCGCACTAAATTTGACAGTGCAGCTAGCGCCACCTGCACTTTGGCACTCAATCTGACTTTGTGCTGCACGAGTTCTTCTGCACTTCTGTACTTGCCTCCCGGCGAGTTCTCTTCTCATGCAAGTAGTGCAAGGCGCTTGGCGCGCTTTGTAGCAGATGGTTCTGCGGCCATGCCTGTTTTAGTGAGCGGTGTTGAGACCATGGTTGAGATGGCCGCATACCCGTTAAGATGCGGCATCTGCATCGTGTCCTCACCAAACAGCTGAAGTGACAGTGCACATACGAGTTCTCGCCTTTCTGTCCAACCTCGGACTTGCTTTGCACCATTTTTCTTTTGTGTGCAAATGTTATTATTACACGCAGCGGGGTGGATTGTTTGCACAAGAGGCAGATGTATTTTATTTAGTGGCGGATCACAGCATTTGTGATTACTCGCTGCGAGGTCGCCATCAGCCCATGCCTTCGCCTGCCAGTCAGTCTCTGATAGTCGCTCCGACACCATCGTCTGCCAACAGTGAACGCGAGTTGTTGAGCTCAAATAAGTCCAAGTTGTCAGGCAACTCTTTTGTTCCGTAATTTGTGGACAATTGCAGTCACTTTGCAGATAGGACGGCAACTGGCTGAATCTCTTATATAAGCTCAAAGGTCGTCTCGAGCGGAGGTCTGAATAACCTCATGAATTCAAAGTTTGTTGCCTCTTCAAAGTACTTGTTGACTCGGTGACGGTCGGCCTGCACCACTTTGCAAAATGCAAAGGGTGGTATTAAATTTATCACTTTTGGAATAACAAATTTTATAGCTGTTCCATGAGGTGCCCCACTTCGAACAAATGCACAACATTCAGTACAGCTAGCACAATCCCGCACATGTCAAACCACGTGACAGACACCAGCACACGGCCGCAGCAGACGTTTCTGCGCTTTTGCACTCGACTTGGCTGCTCCAACGAGAGCACCAGTGTCAGGCTACACTTGCACTGCAAGAACTGGCGCTGCGCTCGCATGGCACAAAAGTGCTGTGCCAGTGCAGAAAGGGCAGCCAACTCGAGGAGACCTGCAGTCGACCAACTGATCCGCCTGACTTCTCGTTCAAGATTTCGGGCATTAAAATTTAACCACTTGTTGTGGCTGCTAGCAGATTTTAACATTTATATGGTGAATATATTTCGCATCAGTTCCAAGTAAATTATAAAGAGCTTGCAGTACCGGTGCGGCTCCATGCAGGAAGAAGAGCGATCGGTCTGGTTCAATAAACATGCAAAAATGAAGGACGCTGCGTAGTAGAGACCCAAGTACGCGTATAAGCTGTGTTTATTTCACCCTTACTGTGGGCAAGTAAAATGATTACGCATCGTCTACTTCGTCATGAAGAACTACATCACGGCTTCAGAGAGTTGGCCAGCTATAGCTTCACCACTTTGCAGGACAATGGTTTCCGCTCAAGAACCTTTGTCGCCTTGATTTTGTCCGTACCTCCAACGGCATAATTTGTGAAATTGGGCTTCATAAATTCTTTGCAATGAGATACAGAACCATCTTTCTTTGCTTTTCGTTGCACTGTTCGCAACGGAGCACAGGGAGTTCCATGAGAGCCCGGACGCTTCATTCGACGCAGACTTCTAACAGCTTAGCAATAGAGCTTCTGTTGTTCAGCACGGTGTCAGCAAATCTCTGAAGCTCTCTCAGAACATTTACCAGCTCCCAGCCCCTCATTCAGGTTGTAAAGCCCTCCTCTGTCCTGGTGAGCGATGAGACCGTGTAAGGGATTGTTGCTTTTAGGCGCCTGCAGGATCGAAATGCAATTTCCGCAAGGGATTCGCTCACTTGCTGCGCGAACGATGAACCCTCCTACTAAAGCTACACCGGCCACGTCCGTGTTCGAAACGAGCGGCATTGTGCTGACGCATTTGTCATGCAGTTTCTTCTCTGCTACATTAAGAATCTACTCCATCGCTTCATTGAGCGGGTGGTAGTGCTGGTTGGCTGGAATTAGCTTTTTGGCTGAGAAAGAGGATAAACTCTGCACGTTGCTATCACTCGACTTGAGCATCTTCTCCAGCCCATATACAGCACTTTTCGCATCCAGCGCATCATTGCACCCGGCACTTCTGCGCAGGAATCGAAACAAGGATTCATTGGGTCACTTGGCATTTTTCTCGTCAACACAAACTCGAACTTTCTGGCAAGAAGCAGATGTCGAATGCACTCGACATTCAACTTCGTTATCACGAGTGCATGGTAGGTTTCCTTTGTGAGAAAGATCTCAGGTTTGCCCTTCTTTCTGAGTTCCTCCATGTAAGCAAGAAATTCGAATTCAAGCCATCTCAGTCTCTCATCACCAACTGATGTGAATTGACGTGCGTCAGGATCATTTCGATGAATGTGTTTTTGACAGTTGCTCACATCCATGAGAGTAAACCCTTTCTGGATGACTTTCATGGAGTACAATGTTGGCCCTGCTGTAGCGAACTCTGCATCACAAGTACGGCCAGCCTCGTCCTTCAGGTAGCCTAACGCTGCTGTTTCTGGAGCGCTGAACAACTGCACGGCTGACCGCACATTCATTTTTTCAGTGTTTGAGGGATACAAGTGCTTGCGCGTTAGGAACCATATCGGCCGTATTGTTGAGTGCTGTTGCATTCTGCACAATGTCTTCGAATACTTGGAAGATATTTCTTGCAAGCGACCAATATCTTTTGCCACTAATTGTGATCTTATATTTTTCACAGTGTGACTTTGGTCGAAGGCAAGGAATAGAGGTTTCGAGGGATTAGAGGGATGAGGAGCAAGTGCTTTCGCCTCCCCTTTGCACAGTATATCCATCGCAACGACATTAATCCGGTGGTTGTCGGTTACAAGACGCAAGACATCAAATCAAACATCTTCTACTCTTCGAATGACGTGGCGAATGCAAGTGGCGAGCTGTTTGCCGGTGCATCCCTTTGTAAAAAGTAAGCAACTGGTATTTTGAAATTCCCATGCAGGCTGCAAAGCAGGAAGCACAAGAGAAAGTTAGCCAGAGTGAAGTTTTCTGATTCAGGAACAAGGTGCTGTAGCTCAGAACTGAAATCAACTTCCCCAACAAAAGCGTCTCTTTACCTATGATATTCCAGCTTTTGTTCGATTCTCATTTCATCCACAAGTCCACATGTTTTAGCCTCCGGATTATGAAGCGATTCAAGTTCTGCTTGTAGCCGACAGCGCACCAATTCACTAAATCCGATGTCTCCAGATATTGTGCCAATATATTTCTGCGGGGTATTTCGACATGGAACCTTCAGCAGCTCCTCGGACCTTAGATGTTCATAAGTCTTGTCGGACAAGTTTCTTAGAATGATGCAATGCCTCACTGTTTGCCCTGACCACGTTGGCCGTTTCTTCTTGCAGTTTTTTTTTATCTGGTCCAGAAGAAACGTCGCCTTCATATTTCCCTTTTCCGCACCGGATGCAACTTCGAAAATTGCGTTCACGTAGCTTTGCTCTTTGAGTTTTTGAAGCTCTTGCTTGTAGGAATCTACAGTCCTGTGAAGCATTTCAATCCTTTTTTTGAGCGCGCGCTCTTTTTCCCGCCATTGTTTCCGTTTGACAAAAACGCTTAAAGAGCATGCTGTCGTGGATGTTTGCACACCGTAGGAGCGCGTTGCATAAACTTGGGTCTGCGGCAGTTCTATAAGACTTGAAAAATTATCATCTGCCTCACCTGTGTACTTGCGGCTGCCTTGAGCGTGCACAGTGTCCAGAGTTTCTACGTTGATTGAGGAACATCACGCTGCACTTTCAGCTCCGTTGGTCAAGGCACACTCATATCCAACTTGCATTCCGTTGTACGTCCACTTTAGCTGCTTAGAGAGGCAATGCTTGATGTCCGCTGGTACTCCCGTCGACCGAGCATAGCTATGACGAACCGTCTGTTGAAGGCTCTCCCTTACGTTTCCGAATGCTGGCATCACTTCTTGTGGTTGCGGGAGCCTTTCTCATGTACGAAGGGTAGCCAGAGAAAATGCTCGGACACAACTGGTTTCAGCTGCCAGTTCTTGCAATTATCTTTGAAGTCTGATGCGTTGAAATGCAGGCTGCACACTACCAAATAATTGGAAGTAGAATTTGGCTCTCAGTCCTTCCTAGAAATTGCTTTGAGCCACCGTGCATGTGCGTTGAGGTCGGTGGGTATCTCGTGAAACGAGACACCTGGCTCCTTTTTACGCTGTCTCTGCGTGCACAACGGCACGCAGCAATACCGCGTAATTGCAGTATTTAGCGTTAAGAAGCCTTGAAAAGCTTGGAACAAGCAAGCGCACACAATAAGTACACCGCAGCACCACGAGGGAACGTAGTGTCAGACCTCAGTGCCCCTAGCGGCCGCCCTGAGAGTGTGGTAGGAAAGGGTTTGGCAGTGCTCTCGCCACCCGTTTGACTGGCAAATATTTAGAGGAGGCGTTGGTAAGACGTACAGACGGTCCAAAATGACGGCACTTGCAAAGAGGACACGCTGGCTGTGCTGGCGGTTAGACAAGTGGAACAAAAGTCTTTGGTCATTGATGTCATTATATATGCAGTTGGTGGGGGACACTTAGTCAAGGGTTCGACAGAATCCTGTCTGGCGAGGGGGAAACATAGTGGACGAATAACACTCGCCAGAAATGGGTTTTAAAATATGACGTTTCGGGACCACTATCGGTCCCTTGTTCACAATTGTGAACAAGGGACCCGTAGTGGTCCCGAAACGTCATATTTTAAAAGTGTACGTTTTATTCGTCCACGGTGGTGGATACTGGGTCTTCAGTGTCTATTTTGCCAGATCACATTTATCAAACCAAGTTCGCCAACAAGTGTCCTTTCACATCAGCTACAGCGACGCTGCGGGATTTCTCCCAGAAAAAAATTCCAGTCATGGGACGTGTCAGAGCCAGAGTTGTGTGGGGGAGCAACTCAGCTTGCCTTCACTTCTGTGTTGTTCCCCAAAGCATGGCATTGCTAGGACTGGATGCGGTGCAGCAGCTGCATTTGCACATCAACGGTTCGACCTTAGAGTGCTTGCAAGTCGCTTGCTCCCGAGTTGTGTGAGTTTTCTTTTCTTTTGCTGATAAGGTGGGGCTAGCGGAAAATTCTGTGCATTCTGTGAAGCTGCGGGCAGAGGTAAAATCAGTAACAGTAGCAGCGAAAGTTGGCCGTTTGCCCCTGGCCTTGCGAGAGAAAGAAGCAGCCGATCTGACAAGTTTGTTAGAGGCAGGCATTATAGAAAGGGTTAGTGCTGCTGAATAGGTGTCTCCTGTAGTGGTTGTGCAGAAAAAGAATGGAACTGGGAGTGAGCCAGGAGTGTTCCCAGATGACTTAAAGGTTGCTCGCATGTGTCTAATCTATAAAGGCATGGACAGAAATGAAATCTCTGATTGTAGGCCTATTTCAGTATTACCTGTATTATCAAAAGTATTTCAGGGTGCAATCAACAGCAGATTACAAAACTTTTTCGACAAGCATAATGCTAGAACTTCTATACAGTACTGGTTCTTAAAAAACAGGTCCACCGAACAAGCACGGCTCAAAATTAAAGACAAAATTATCGATAATATTGAGGAGCATAGGTACACCTTGTTTCTTGATTTTCGCAAGGCATTTGAGTGCATACAGCATACTATTCACCTTCGTAAGTTACCTGGCTACGGTGTGCATGGCATAACCTTAGATCTCCTATTTAGAAAACCACTTACGGTATGTTCGAATGAATGAGAATTGTTCTGACTGGCTAGCCATAACCCGAGGTGTTCCACAAGGTTTCATACTATGACATTTACTATTCTTAGTTTACATTAATGATATATCCCAAATTTTAGATTCACCTGATCTTGTAATGTACGCATACGACACAAACCTTTTTTTCACTGCCTCTTCACTGCCTGTCCTAGAAAGTATTACCAACATTTACCTAACTAGATTACATATGTGGTTGCAGGCAAATAGTCTGTCCCTAAACCTGAAGAAAATAACCTACATTATATTTAGGCCCATCAACGTTGTCCAACGCTACGCAGTAAATATTCATTGCGGGAACACAATAACTGATAGTCAGCAGTCTCAAATTCCTCGTGTTCTGGTTTTCGAAAACTCTTTCATGGAATATTCGCGTTACTAATCTTATAAGAGGGGCACCCGAAAGTTTTGATTATCACCATCAAATAAAAAACATGCAGTCTTCATTTGCAGTGGTCAAAGTTAGTTCTTCTCCACGTAGTCTCCCTGCAGAGTCACACATTTCTGCCAGTATTTCTTCACCTGTTTCAAGCCCTTTTTGTACAAGTCCTCTGCTTTGCTCGAAAACCACTGTTCTGCTTCGAAAATGACATCCTCTTTGTCGTCAAATCGCCAACCACAAAGTAGTTTTTTCATCTCGGGAAAGAGGAAGAAGTCGCCATGCCCTAGATCAAGCGAATGCGGTGGAATAAGGGGGTGCAAAAAAATCCTTTCCAACAGTGAAATTCTTCTGGGAAAAGTCGTGGCGAGTTTGCTTTTGAAGAAGTGTCAACAAGCGAGGTACCCAGCATGCAGACACCTTATTCATGTGCAGTTCCTCATGAATAATCCTCTACGCAGTTCCGTAACTTAGTCCAGTCTCGGCCATCACTCTTTCCGTGGTCGACCTTCTGTCGTCGAGGGTAACAGCCTCCACTTTCTTCACCATGGCAAGATCATCCTTGATTGGGGGGCTACCCACTCGTGGCTCGTCTGTCAGGGACATGTGAATGTTCTTCTTCGACCTCATAACAGTGTCATATGAGGGGCTTTCATTTTGTTGTGGATTTGACGTGCATTGTTGCTCTTCAAATGGAGGAACATTATAACACTTTGGGCTTCAGTTTTGTGCGTCGTGCAGGATGATGTCTTCTACAGCTGGTGGAAATATGGGGGGGTCAGCCTCCCCCCCACACACTCCCACTCCAAGGATGCAGCGTTCCCACTCACTAACCGCTGAGGGGTTCGTGCTCGAGGGAACAAAGGGAGGGGACGACAAAGTGTGAACACTCATATGCTATTTATTACACTTGCAGTTAATACACAGAGTGGGCCAGCCAGCTACAGAACATCAACGACGCATTCCTCGGAAACAGCTGTAGTTGATGTCAGGACAGCGCGAAAAGAACAAGGACAAGAGAGGCGCAAGAACACAACAGGACAGGCGCCTGACCTGTTGTGTTCTTGTGCCTCTCTCATCCTTGTTCCTTTCGCGCTGTCCTGACATCAACTACAGCTATGAGCCAGCTAGCCCAAACCAAGGTACTTCTTGGAAATAGAAGGCTACATAAGAAGGGCTTCCGACCTACCGGCGTGGGCAGGGGCGCGAATTTGGAGGTATCGGTGGCGAACGTTTATATGCACTGACAATGGCGGCCGGGTTTTCCCGTGCACGCCACATTCTTTGGGCAGAACCATTCCCAAACATCTGCTGGGGGAGGTGACGAGAGCGCGCGTTTGCTGCGCTCGCTTCGCTGCCTGGAACCAGAAGGCCAGTGGCAAGGCACGACGTATCTCTGTGCGCTGGCCACAGAAGGTGATGATAGCGTGCGGCTGCAACCACTCACTACGCTGGCCGCATCCTGAAGAGAGTGTCACCGGCTCCGTAGAGTTTCACGTAACGTTCGAGGTGGTGCTCCCGTCCCTGCTTTCACTTCCCCCATGAGGGAGACTTCCTTCCTCGCCCAGCCAGTGCCGTCCTGACGCATGACAATGGAGAAATGGAGGGGGAAACGCACCCCTCCCTCGACAGCAAGAGTACACAATTGGTAGTAGCGCTGCTGCACGTCTTTTTGTGTCTTATTTGTAGTCCCTCGTCCGTTTTTTTGTGCTGCCTTCTAAACAACATGCATCACCAACTGGCCCGGCAGCTTGCTCTCCTGAACTGCATTTCTGGTATAGCGGGCCCATTTTTTTGTGTCTCCTGCTTCTCCTTCAGCCATCGATCTTCTAGTGCGCCCTAATATCAGCACGACGTGCCAAGCATGCCTCCAGAAAGTGGTGGCACCAGACAGTGTCTTTTTGATCCTGCTAAGCCTTCATGTGAAGCGTCTTGTTAAGATCATGAGCTCAGAGCGGTGGTGCTTTACCGAGACTGGCTGAGGGTATTGTACCAAAGCATGTACCCTCCCAGATAAGAAGCTAATGGACTCGAAGCTGCTGGCGTCGATGGAGAGCTGCCTTAAGCCATCTTCTGACCACCTCTTGCAAGATAAGGTTGGACCAAAAGAAGGTCTTCACCAGTGGGGCATGCGTTCTGGAAAGGATTTCACGCGTTGTGGAAAAAGGCCCCAAATTCGGCATTCGCCCGAAGGTGCCCGCCCATGAGCTCCTCGCCATCATCAGGATTATAGCCTCAAATGAAGACCAGGAACGTTGCCTGCTGGATGGAGCGGACTGCTTAAAAAGGTGTGCTAAATATCCCATGTCCTGTAAGACTGGTTCCGTTGATGTCCTTTCTATTGTAAAATATATTAGGGACCATGGTTTAAGCTTACTGCAATCTCACAAAGAAGGCATGTTTGTTCTCATGCCGAATTGCCTTTTTATTGGAAAAGCTCTCCAAGCAGTTCACGAAAATTTTATGCCCATCAAATAAAGCCAAGCGAGGGTGAAAACAAAATTCATTGCTTTTTGTAGTAGCCTGCAGTTGTCGTCTTTAGTATCTGCCACCAATGCCAGCTCGAAGAATTCTTTGGATGTTTTCTTCTCGCCAAAAACGCCCAAACCAGATATGCCATTCAGGACTATTGTTAGCGAGAAGGGTTCATGGCAACACGTCAGCCGTTTCTTGCTTAGCAAGCTAAAGCACATTCCTGCATATGACCCCTTTCAGGTGAAGAAGTCACAACAAGTTCCTGATTTTGTGCAGAATAATGATCGGATGGATTTTGACTTTTCTATTGATATACGAAACTTGTTTTATTCTCTTCCTCATGCTGAACTGCTAGCTTCGGTCAGAGGATGCATTGAAGGCTCGGGGGCTGTGGTCTTCCAGAACTCAGCTGGAATCTCGGTAGGCAGTTTTTTAAAATTGCTAGAATACTATTTGCAGGTAACTTTTATCTCTCATGACAACCAGTTTTTTCTGCAGTTTTTTCTGCATGTGTACCTCCCATTTTACGTTTTCTATTGACCACCTTCTTGCACAGACTTTTCAAGGGGGACCACTTTTTAAAGGTTTTAGATATGTTGAGGACCTTTTAATTTTTTTAAGGTCAGGGAACTCTACATCCCTTGACCATATTGTTTCACTGGTGTTAACTGCTTTTAATCAACTGGGGAAATGTTTAGTTCTTACCCATGAACTACCTGAAAGTCAGGTGCTGCGTATTTTCGGACCTTCATCTTATGTTCTACCGAGACCATATTTGCTGGCTGTACTCCCCCTGAGCCAACAAGGAGTTACTGAGCTATGACTTGGCTCTATCCAAGGTGGTAAAATGAGCTACTGCCTCGCTTTGCCTGGATTCTGCACTTCAAAAATCTTGCCCACATAACATGCAACAGAGTTTGAATGATCAGGTTTCGCGGCTTTTAACAGCAGGTTTTCCTGGCCCAGTCATTTCAGCTGTCGCTGAAACCCTCCTGCAGAAACATAAAGGCGCCCAGAAAAGACCTGAACCCCCGTCTTCAAAGCCGGCCTTCGTCTCAAAGAAGCTTTGTCTCCTGAGGTGTAAGATATGCGGTTTCTGTAATGTAATACATGTGAAGGTTGGAACAGGTTGTCGCAAAATAACCGCAGCTTCTTTCGTTGCACTATCTAGGCTTGTGCTTCTCGCAGAAGCTTTGTCTCCTGAGGTGTAAGATATGCTGTTTCTGTAATGTAATACATGTGAAGGTTGGAACAGGTTGCCGCAAAATAACCACAGCTTCCTCCATTGCACTATCTAGGCTTATGTTTCTTTGCATTGGTTTTATGCGAGACATAGCATTACCATGCATGCGAACCTTCGCTGTGTGCTAGCATCAGATTCTACACAGAAAAGCAAATGTAACTGATGTGACAAGTATGTTATCCTTCTGTTTGTAAATATCAAGACCCTGGACTGCAAGTTTAGGTGAACTTCGAATTTGTCAGTTTTGAATGTTCAGGATTTTATAATACTAGGAATAGTAAAAGTTTGATGTAGTTGAAGAAAATTTGAAGTGCTGTTTACAGACTAATCGAAATTTCATATAGTCATACATGCATAGTCATAAATTATTGATGGCACACTGGGTCATAATGTTATGAGGAGGTCCCCACAAAATGTTGTGCAGCACACTGAGGTACTTCATGACTTGAGGCTTTCAGTACGTTTATACCACACTCAGCATTGTTGTCTTCAAGAGCACCAGTAATCACATCGTGGTCAGCGGAATTGTCAGCAGAGTTGTCAGGGTCTGGGGTGCTGCGTTCTCATGCCTTGGTGGTTTGTCAGTGGGGTCTCAGGTCACTGGTGGTGGTTTCGGATCAGTTGGGTCATAGGTCGTCATGTGTTCTGGTTTCTGATGTATGGGTGGTCAGTGATGTCTGTGGTCATTAGCGGCAGTCTTGATCAGTGTGGTTGTGGTCCTGTCATGTTTCCTGGTCGAAGCTAGGGGTGGGGCGGAGGAGAGCGGCGGCATCGGGTCATACCTGGCATGCTAGGGTGGTGCGAAGCAGGCCCCTAAGCTCGGGACCAGGATAATTAAGGTTATCCCGCACCTCCACCAAATGTTACGAGGTGGTCGCCACAAACAGTTATGCAGCACAGAAAGGTATTTTGCAACGTGAGTTTTGAGAACGCACACGCATTTACCATTGTCGTCTTCAAGAGCACCGATAGTCACTTCTTTGTCAGTGGGTAATATTATCTTCCTTATTCAGCACTTTATCAACAATATCAGCAACAATACAGTGTTGAAGGGAGACGTAGGGAATAGCAGTGAGGAATGACTGATGCCAGTAACACAGGTAGAATTTGACATATCTGCTGAGCATTGTGAAATGGCCATCGGAAATTGGGGGAGACAACCTACATGCTGTGACGACGACGTACCTGTGGTTGTGAGACCTATATGTATTGCCTCCAACTGCTGCTTTTAATTGCGACTGCGTCATTGCACGCCTGTTGCTTTTAAGTGGTGACTTCATGACACCTGCTAGGCGTATGGGTGGATGAATGGATGTAAGATAGGAGCGTCGCCTTTGAAAGAGAGTAGTGGCATTTGCCACCATGCTTGACTTTTTTAAAAAAATATTTCTTTAACGGTGTTACAAATCACTCTATAAATTTGCTATTCGCTTTAAATACACTTTTAGTCCTGCACTTCTAATCTTATGTCACCTCCCTGCTTCTGAGCTACCAATCTTCCAGTCGCTTTTAGTGACTAACTCCCACCGCAGATTCATTCGCATAACCATGACCACCACCACCACCACCACCACCATCATCATCATCACTACACCCACTGCAGGGCAAAGGCCTCTCCCATGTCTCTCCAATTAACCCTCTCCTTTGCCAGCTGCATCCGCCCTTTGCCTGCAGACTTCTTAATCTCATCCGCCCACCTAACCGTCTGCCGCCCCCTGCTACGCTTACTTTCTCTTGGAATCCACTCCGTTACCCTTAAGGACCAGCGGTTATCTTGCCTTCGCATTATGCATGCCCTGCCCAAGCCCATTTCTTCCTCATGATTTCGACTACGACGTCATTTAACACACGCTTGTTTTCTCGCCCACTCTGCCCGCTTCTGGTCTCTAAACGTTACATCTATCATTTTTCTTTCCATGGCCCGCTGTGTTGTTCCTAACTTAAGCTGAACTCTTTTCGTGAGCCTCCACGTTTCTGGCCCGTAGGTGAGTACCGGTAAGATACAGCTGTTGTACACTTTTCTCTTGAGGGAAATTGGTAAACTGCCATTCATGATCTGACAGAACCTGCCATATGTGCTTCACCCCATTCTTATCCTTCAAGTTATCTCCCTCTCATGATCCGGATCAGCTGTCTCTACCTGCCCTAAGTAGTATTCCTTTACAACTTCCAGGCTCTCGCTGCCAATTGTGAACTGCTGTTCCCTTGCTAGGCTGTTGAACATTACCTTGGTTTTCTGCAAGTTAATTTTTAGACCCACTGATCTGCTCTGCCTGTCTAACTCACTGATCATGATTTGCAGTTCACCTCCTGAGTGACTCGGCTAGGCAAGGTCATCAGCGAATCGCAGATTATTTAGGTATTCTCTATTTATTCTTATTCCCAACTGTTCCCAATTCATGCCTCGGAATACCTCCTGTAAACAGGCGGTGAACAGCATTGGCGAGATAGTGTCTCCTTGCCTGACGCCCTTCCTTATTGGAATTTTGTTGGTTTGGTTTATGGGGGTTTAACGTCCCAAAGCGACTCAGGCTATGAGGGACGCCGTAGTGAAGGGTTCCGAGAATTTCGACCACCTGAGGTTCTTTAACGTGCACTGACATCGCACAGTACACGGGCCTCTACAGTTTCGCCTCCATTGAAATTCAACCACCGCGGCCGGGATCGAACCCGCGTCTTTCGGGCCAGCAGCCAAGTGCCATAACCACTCAGCCACCGTGGCGGCTAAAAAGAACACTGCTGACTTTATTGAGGACTATAGTAGCTGTGCAGTTGCTATATATATCTTCCAGTATTTTGACATAAGGCTCTTCTACCCCCTGATTACGCAATGCCTGTATGACTGCTGAGGTTTCCACTGAGTCGAATGTTTTCTCATAATCAATCAAGGCTATATATAGAGGTTGGTTATATTCTGCGCATTTCTCTATTCCCTGATTGATAGTGTGACTATGATCTATTGTGGAATATCCTTTACGAAAGCCTGCCTGATCGTTTGGTTGATTAAAGTCTAAGGTTGCTGTGACTCTATTAGCAATTACCTTAGTAAATATTTTGTTGCCAACGTATAGTAAGCTGATCGATCTGTAATTTTTCAAGTCCTTGGTGTCTCCCTTCTTATGAATTAAGATAATGTTTGCATTCTTTGAAGCTTCTGGTACAGTCGAGGTCATAAGGCATTGCGTATACAGGGTGGCTAGTTTTTCTAGCACGATGTCCCCTCCATCTTTCAACAGATCTGCTGTTACCTGATCCCCACCAGCTGCTTTTCCCCTATCCATTGCTCCTAAGGCTGTCTTTACTTCATCTTTCGTTACTGGCGGGATGACGCATTGTTGTGCACTACTGTCTCTCTCGTTAACGTTCTGATTACATTGGCTACTGTACAGGTCTGTGTAGAACTCTTTGGCTACGTTAAATATCTTATCCATATTGCTAATGACATTGCCCTGCTTGTCTCTTAGTGCATACATCTGGTTTTTACCTATGCCTAGTTTCCTCTTCACTACTTTTAGGCTGCCTCCGTTCTTTAGAGTTTGCTCGATTCTCTCCATATTAAATTTCCTTATGTCGGCTACCTTGCGCTTATTTATTAACTTCGATAGCGCTGTCAGTGCTATTTTGTCGGTAGGGTTAGACGCCCTCATGCTTTGGCGCTTCTTAATCAGAACTTTCGTCACCTCATCTTTCGTCGCATGATCATTGTTATTTCTAAACCCTAGGGTCTCGGGGATAGTGACTGTGCCTGCTTTGACATCCAGATATGGATACCATCACATTTGAGTATAAGATTTTTTCTTCAGATTTACCACATGCCGCACATGTCTCATCCTCTTGGTTATTTTTCTGTTTGTAGCTGCGCAGTCTAAGACACCCTGACCTAGCTTCTGCCTCTTGAGTTATGATTAGGGGTGTGCGAATATTCAGAATTTCGAATACGAATCGAGTATGTTTCATATTTGGTTCATGTTCGTATTCGAAAAATGATATTTGTGAATTTCCGAATATTCGAAAATTCGCGAATACTCGGCAGCGATCATATACCGCGCCGACTTTCGTAAATATGATTGTTGCAAAAGCGCAATATCTGTGCTGATGATTTGAATATAGAGTTTGAAGTTCCAGGAAAACAATATAAAGGCCCTGTTCTCTTTCTTCTCCATCGTTTATCGCGTGGACCGATCGCATTCCTATGCTGCTAGGCTTGACCTTGTGCGCAATTCCGCAAGTGGGCTTTCCCGCATACCACGCGTGCTGCGAACATGGGGGACGACCAGCTTCTAACAATTGCAACGCGAAAGCGCGTTTATTTTTTTTATCCTTCCGTAATATGTTATCTAATTAATGCCCACACCCATGGCATTCGTTCTGTCATCTTAACTCTCTGAGCGTGACCACCGCCATCTTGTTTTGGCCAACTACGCTATGCGGGAAAGCCTACTTGCGGAATTTCGCGTGAGGCTCCCGAAGGGGCGAGTTTGAGGGGTCACAACAGGGCAAGCGATCCTGTAAAAATCCCGCGTATTGCATGGTGCAGTGTAACCCATGGACCTCTTAAGCGGGCCTAACGGCAGCCGTGACAATGTTCGGAGGGCCCTTGTCACTAGGTAAAAAAAAATAACCTGGCCGCGTAGTTTTGGTTTCTGAGCCTGGCCACTCGCCCGTTGCAATGGCAACTGTCGGCGCGCGCCAGTAGCCGAATCTCAGCATCGTGCAGCTTTCAGACGCTGACTGACACGTCGCTCGTCATTTCTTTTCCTTTTTTAGAAACAGTCTCACCATTTCGACGTCAATGCGCGTTCCCATCTCGCTTATCTCGCGATGTCTTCCAGCACGCCGAAACTCTGCGCTCGTCACGGGATTACAGGTGTTTGCACGATAGAGCCGCCTCATAAGACTACAGCGTTTTCGGTATTTTTTTTTTCGGGGCCGCGGGGCATTTTATAAATCGACCTTCAAATAACCTGGTCATTTCTGTCGGTTCTTTGAACTCCGAATTAATGAGGTTTTACTAGCCATCATGTTATTTTTGTTTCCAGTCTTGTCGTGTTATGGATTTCATTTTGCCTGACCACATTACAGGTTGGATACTGTTATGCTGTTCAATTAAGTAGTATACATTTTTGCGCACATCATGCTTTTTTTATACGGTGCTCAGGCAGTCTAGTTTTGTTTATTTCAGTTGCAAAGGCCATACACTATTTAAAAAAAAATATCAGCAACTATTTTTGCTTGTTTATCTTTTCTGAATTTATTTTTTGTGCTGACCAGATATTCGATATTCGATTCGTATTCGAAAATTTCAATATTCGCACACCCCTAGTTATGATAGAACGCTTCCTTCCTGATCTGCCTTTTCCAATATTGATATAGCTCTACACTTTAATTCTTTTCCATTGAACTAATCCTGTCTTTACCTGTCGCTTTAAGCTCTTTATATCTCTCAGCATACTTACTGGTTAGTTTCCTAGCTCTTTCTGTATAAGTGTTTAAATACCTTAGCTGCCCACCTTATTGCACCACACACCCAGTGCCACCCTGCCTCGGAAAGGGGCACCGATCCCACGTGTCTAGCGCCATCACGCCCGTTTAGCGAATTTTGCGTGGAGTAGAGCGACTGCAATCAGCTCAGACTCGCTCCACGGAAGTCAAGGGAGCCATGCATCCTCCAAATTGAGAGATTAGCATAACACATCTCTCCAGTGGAATGCACCGGCTTGCTGTTCGCACGCCCTGCCCCATCGAAACCAGTCAGTGAAACGATGCTAAATCTCTCTATTGAAGCACGCGGCCATGCCGGTTATGGCGCAGGCACCTGGCAGATCTGGGCACTGCCCTTGTGTCTGTCGCCAGGAGCGTGCGCAGATTCAGGGCCATACCGGAGGAGGTGCTCTGAACAGAGACCACCTACAGCAAGAGTTCCAGAAACATTATTTGCTTGAGATGAATATTTGTACACTCCGAGTACCAAACATTCAGATCGAACATCGAATATTGTACTATTGTGTCGCGAATCGGTACCGCGTCCCCGGCTGCCGAAGGGGAACGCTATCGCGTGCAGGTTCGAACGACACAACAAAGAGATCAGGCAAAACAAAACGAAGCCGTATTTATAATTTAAATGAAAAGAGCCAATAGAAAACGAGAACAAGAAAACCACACTCGTACAACCCTACAAAATAAAGGAAAGAGTTCACCAGGTGCTGAGCATCCCAGGTGAAGTGGGGATGCCTTGCAGACAGAGCGGACGCTGGTGGATGTTGTGGGATGTCGCTGGCCTTGTGTGGAAGGGAGCCGGGGGTAGTAGGAGAGGAGAGGAACACAGGAAGATGCCGATGGACTCCCGTCAGCAGCCCGAAGAACTTGGTAACAACAGGAAAAACATAGCCGAGTTCCGTCGATGGCGTCTCGATACACCGTAGGCTTAATGCAGGCTATCCAAGTGAGCCTTTCGTCAACACGGACCCTCAGTCAATCGGCTGCCACCTCCACGCTTGAAAGGAACGCAGGAGGCCTGCGTCGGTAATCGAAGGGAGACCCACGGCAGCACGGACCCAATGTCCGGCGGCTGCCACCTCCATGCTTGAATGACACGATCTCCGCTGCGTTCTCTCCCTTCACACCTCGGTTTTCTCATGCGTCAGCTCTCCACTCCTCATGCTCACCGCGCTGTTTGTCGCCGTCGCCTCGCACACACCATTTGCACGTGCACAAGCACAACGCTGGTCTGGCACATGCAGCGCTCTGCTGCCTGATGCACCGTGTTCAAAAATCCCCCGATGATTTCGTGTGCACATCATATATCCCCACCCTTTGGAAAAGTTTTTTTCACCCAGAAAAAACTGCCGTTGATGCACACAACACTTATGTTTATGTGGTAAAGGGACAAGTTAGACGCTGCCGCAGTCACCGAAGGCACTTTACATAGTGACACATGGAGGCACATGGAAACGCATACAGAGGGAACATGGGTCAAACATTATGCAGTTGGCAAAAGGGAAAATAAAACCACGGGGCACAAACTTTAAACACGTCTGTACCATAAAGGTGGATATGCACACAGTGAACAGCCCATAACCATAGTGACCAACCTATCTCCACTGCGCTGTCTCCCTTCACACCATGGTTTTTTGACGCGTCAGCTCTCCACTCCTCATGCTCGCAGCGCTCTTCGTCGTTGTCGCTTCGCACACACCATTCGCACGTGCAGACGCGTAATGCTGGGCTGGCACGCGCAGCGCTCCATTGTCCGACGCACCACTCTCGACGCACCACGTTCAAAAATTCCCCCATGGTTTTGTGTGCACATCACATATTCAAGCGAATATTCGGAATTATCGAATATTCGCACATGCCTACAAAGAATGCATTTCTAATTCCGCTGCAAAATGCATACAATACATAGGGCAAAATACATTTACGCAGATAACAATCTGCGTAAGAAGACAAATCTCCTTGTCGAATTGTTGGCAAGCCCCCCGAGGCTTTCCCCTTCCTTGTTCACTTTAGATCATCAAGAACCATCTGCCCAACCTCTCTCTACCATGGACTACACGCAACAAGAACAGATTAAAAATTCACGTGCACATGCAGCTAATTGAAAAGGAATTGATAGCTGAATAATTATGCATTTATAACAGCCAATTAGATTAGTCCAAAGACAAACGCAAACTATTTGGTACTTGGGGAATCCTTAATTAAAGCATCAATTGGCGTCAAAACGTACAGAGTAAGGTCTCCAGTTGTGTTGCTTCTGAAGCCCTGCCCGCCATATCACACACGCTCAGAAAGAAAAAAACCCAACTGGGGAGTTTTGTGTTTGTTCTCCTTATTGCCATTGCTTGCACTACATATGACCCTGAAAAAGGAAGCATGGGCCTTGTCATAGGTCTTTTTAAAAGCAAGCCGAGGTTAAAGCATGGAGAGTGACCCTGTTCTGGGAGCAGTGATTGTTCCTGTTGCACCTGATGGGCTTTGTTCTTTTGTGCAGTGGTCGACACAAAAGTTGTTGAAGTCTGAGCCCGTGGTTTTGAAAGATGGGTTCGAAGACTGGCTCATACGCTTTCCCACGCACACCACCAATGCTCACGCCAGGGTCCCAGAATCGGTGCCCCCCGACATCTTGGTCAGTAACTACTCCGACACCACTGGTACGTACCTCTCGAGTGTTCATTAAGTGAGCATTACGAAGACCACGGGACAGGTCCTTATTTGTCATGAACGGCATCCAACTAGCCCAACTTTCCATTCTCTCGAGTGTTTGCCATTGTTTCAGGCTGCCTGAGTTCTTCGCTTGCGCAGTTTTAACATCAGCCTGACGATGGCCTCTGCAGAATGAAGGCCTCTCTCATATCTCATGCACTTACCACCACTGTGGCAGGACAAGGAGTCGACCCTGCCACCTGGGAATCCACTCTGTTGCCATCGGTTATCTTGCCTTTGCATTGCATACCCATTTCCTCTTCCTGACTTCCGCGCGGGTATGATTCCTTTTAGTGTGTTCCCCAACCCACTCTGTTGCTCCACAATCTCTGTCGCTGTTTCAACTTGTGTGTTCTGCTTGCATGCATACATGCGTTGCTTACGCTCTGTACCATTTTACAAATGCATTCTAGTTAAATGCGTGCACTTTTTAATGCCCGAATTGTTCACTAATTTTCTTGCGTCTGCCGTCACATCAAGTTTTTCGTTCCACTTTTCGTGGACGGGCTTCACTAATAGACTGTGGTGCAGTACTGGTATTGTACAGATGGGAGCAATATGTGAGGGAACAGTTGCAAATTTTCTAGTTATTTGTGCACTAAATTTGAAAATGACTTGTGGATATTATGTGCCAAGTGTAGAAGTAGTTAGAATGCTCAAACTTTGTTCCTTTTCTTATTGTCCACGACTGTAGAGCACATTCTTGTGTGTGACAGAAATGATGTGTAGCTGGCTGCTGTTGCACTCCTCAGAGTCATGTCCTGATGTCTTTTTTCAGCAGTGCATTAAGGAAACAGCTTCCGTCTGCTTTGGTGCATCCAGATTGGACGTAACACCTTTAAGATGTTTGCTTGTTTGTAGAAGAAGAAAAATAACGACGCACAGTCAAACCTCCATTTGAGGGTTAAATTAGTCTATTGCAGATTTTTACTAAATGACTACAGCTGGAGTAATAAAAAGTTGAAAAAGATTAGGTAGAGTATCTTGGTGCCATTGTGTGCACTGACAACTGCATAAACAGTCAGTAGTATTTCAGAGTACGGTAGTCGTTGTGACAGCCTGCACACACAAAACATGCATGTCCGCTCTCCACTTGGGGCGCACTGCATGAAACCTTTGTTGCGTGTGGCTGCCTTGGGCAGAGGTCTGGAAACTCAGCAGACCACGAGAGCGAGCGTCGGTATTGCTTAAGGCATTGCTTAAGGACAGTGCAATGAGGACTTTCGCCCGCCTCTGCAGGAAGGTCCCACTATAGGTGAAAGTTAGCTTTCACGCGCCTCTGTTGCGATCAGCCGAAGAAACTACGAAAGCACATCACCGCTAACTGCGCGACACTATGGAGATGAAAATCAGTTCTTTCTCCGGAAGAAGGTGGCATGAGCAATTTCCTAGGAGGTGGCAGCACCTCCCAGTGAGCATGTGCTGTCAGTATTCGGAGCCTGTGCGCAGCGTGGCAGTATGCCCTGGCCAAAAAGAGCTCAAATATAACGGTTGATGCCTGCAGTATGTCATGAAGATTTATTTACCTCTGAGGTGGCCTCACAGCTACTAATGCAGTCTTGAAGGCACTGCTCTATTAGGCCCTGTGTTTGGGTGAACAGGTGAAGCATGTCTACTGCGCACAGTTTCTCCAGCGATGGGGCTCACCTTCCTTGTTTCTTGCATTGGATGACATGTCACCAGTGATAGCGGCAACAGTATTGGACAATGCTCGAGGAATCACGAAGCATTCCCACTGCAAAACTGAGGCATTACCGGCGAACAGCTTTTCCACGACATGCTGGGGAGTAACGTCTCTTCGGGAGACATGAAAATCGGCCAGTCCATCATAACAGCAGTGACACAATGGGATGCAGTGGTTCCTGCTGTCTGCCAGCAACGCAGCAGTGACGGCTCATGGGCAATGTTTACTGCGGAGAAGCCAAGTCATGTGCCAGTGAAAAGCTATGGCACCGTGCATATCTGTACAGCTTGGGTTGTGACCGCTCGGGCAGATGCAAGCGAACAGGTGCCCTACACTGGTGCTCTCAGAGGCAGGAGTGCTCTCTCTCTGGGCTTGTGTCAGCAGCATGCTGCACCATTTTCTGCATGTCATGGCTGCTTTACGAGAAGCCCCTTCAGCCTCATATAGGCATGCATTAACCGAGAAGTTCATAGTAAGCCGCTACATAAAGGCAGGAGTCTGAGATTTGTGTGTGTGGGGGTTTGCTTTTATGGGGAATTTGCTTTACTAGTTAAGTGCCCTTCGATTGCTTCGTAGAGCGTTTTATGGGCTTTCTCCGTGAGGCCGCACTACTGAGTATGAGTTCCGTACAAACTTTACGCGCATAATTTGCACTTCCTGCTGCATCAACATACCAGCATGCATGTGGGTGTGTGCAGGGCACGAAGGTCAGTAATTGGTTTGTAAATTGGTTCCGGTGAAGAAAAATTGCCGGTGGTTTAGCTCTGGTTAAACCTGGAGTGACGCGATAGCTACAGCTGGCCGAGTGGAACTTTGTCACCTGACCAACCACGTGACGAACCACGGGATCAGCCACGGCGCCGCGCTGCCGGCAGCTGCTCCGCGCCATGTGACCAACCATGTGACACTGTGGCGGTGCAGCCACAGGGTGGCACGCCGTCACGCTGCAGGCTCGAAATGCTACTGTAATGTAGCTATCGTTACAAAATTGTTTGCGCCCCATTTACCCGGCCGTCGCTTTCTCTTATAAGCAACTGTGAGAGCAAATTTCCGGTAACCTCAGAACATGAAACTATTGAACCGTTGGCTGTTCTGTGTCGCCTTGTATCTCTGTTTTCCTCTGGCTTTGCGATTATGTCATTGCACATTCATTGCTTTGAGCTGGGCTCGTGCTGTCATGCCATCACAAAGGGAACAACATAACTTGGTTCTGAGGTGGGCGTGTGGTTGTATACATTGCACATTATGACCTTTGTAGAGTTTTTTAGGACATGTTCGTGAAATCTGCATAATTTGCTCACCCCCGTTTTGAAGCCTTAATCTTAGAAAGAAAAGTGCTCAAATCGCACAGTACTGTTTGTGGGGCGTCCAGATGCTAGTCTTAATTGCATCACAGCTGCTGCTTTTTAGTGGTGGCTGGGCGCACCCCACGCAGAAAATGGGTTGATTAGGAAATTGTGGCAGTCCCGCAGTTGGCTTCATGCACGCAGCAGTGAAAGCCTACACTGAACATTTACTTGAAACGAACACTAAGCACCAACTATTCAGATCAAATAGAATACTTTACTAAATCCACTTATAACGATACTAGGTATAATGCCATCTGGCTATAACGATCAAGTTCTTTAGATTTATCCATTCTCCCATTAAAATAACGGATGCAGCGATAGAATTCCCGCTATCCGGAAGGTTGTTTACGACCAAATTTTGTCTAAAAGTTTGATAAAAAATAAACTACTTTCAATCGAATGACATAAAAACTGCCCAAACAGACCACTGTGGTTAAATCCGTGGGGGAGCATTGGCTACGACCTTGGGAATCAAGTGCTATCGTCCTCGCAATTACTGGAGGGAGGAGCTTGCTTGGTGGCCGCTGCGCAATGCTGTCTCACACAAATGTAGTTTCCTCCCGTTTGTGCGTTCCTGAGCTGGGTAAAAAGATATCTGAACCCCATCCCCCACTTTCATCGTTGAGAACTTACTTTTCTTTTTTTTTTTGAAGCGCTAGCTTTTCTTGGCAGGTTCCCCTGTTTCCTGCTGTCCACAGCGCAGACCTTGGTAGCGCGCCAAGATGCTGTGCGCTTCTGATGGGAGCTCCAAAGGGTGGTGGGGGTGGCTCGCTTGGTGAAGTTGGCAGAGTGCCAAGATGCTGTGCCCCGCAGGGGGGCGCCTGCAGTTTGCAGGCGTCGCGACGGTGAGTGGCGACACCGCGGGTTCCCGAGCATCCGCAGGGACATCTCCGCAAGGGGATGATGGTGAACTGTGCATCACCACGGACCCGAGCACCCGCGCCTCGCCGTGCGTGGCATCGCCGTGTCCGGGGAAAAGGGGATCCTGGTGGTTGAGCCGATGCCGAGCGTTTGGACCTTTAAGGCCCCTCGGCGGAAGCAACACACCACTTTGGCCCCAGCTTCACGTAGACGGCACCTCCGGCCTGACCCGACCGGGGGAAATCGGCAGTCGCCTTTTCCTATCCTCCACTCTGTCTTTCACTTTCCTATTTCTTTCTCACAACTCTCCTATCTCCTACTCACTTCTTAGTTTTTTTCACTTCTCATAGGCGGCCAGGGTTAACCATGTGTGGCCAACCACCCTGAGTTGTGTCGGATTTGGTTATAGTTGAGGTGTACAGCTGGCGTGGGCAGGACTTGCTTTCAAGTTCCTGTCCCGTCCCCTTGTTGGACTCCATGGTGGGTGGCTGGCACCATGACTGAAAAACTTCATTTTTTATGGCTCCCCCCCTTTCAAAACCCGATCGCTCTCTCAAGAGAGGGCGGAACGAAGCAGCAGACTTTTTTTCAAAAAAGAAACCGACATTGACATTCACCAAGTTCTATGTAATCCACAGCGAAAGTAATGAAAAACAAGCAAGAATAATTTCTCCGTTCCTTGTGTCTAAATGCCTAACAGATACCCTGGGCCCTGGCTACAAGGTGTCTAAAATGGCCAGCGGAGACTTATTGTTAGAACTCCTTGACAACACCCAGAACTCGAAAATCGCAAACATTGCATCCATCGGAGAAACCCCAGTTTCCATAACAGCGCACCGATCCCTAAACTCAGTCCGTGGAGTCATCTCTGAAAACGACTTCATACACCTAACCGAGAAAGAATTGCTGGAAGGCCTGTCTGACCAAAATGTCACAGATGTGTACAGAATCAAAATCCGGAAAGACAATAAAGAAATAGAGACAAAACACTTGGTCCTAACGTTCAATACAAGTACATTACCAGAAACCATCGATGTAGGATATTTAAAAGTAAACGTCAAGCACTATATTCCAAACCCACGAAGATGCTTCAACTGTCAAAGGTTTGGCCACGGTTCACAGAGCTGCCGCGGCCGCAAAACGTGCGCAAAATGTGCTTCCAAGGATCACATTTCTGAGGAATGTGACGCAGCCCTGCGCTGCGCAAACTGCGAAGGAGAACATGCTGCATACTCCAGGGCCTGTCCGTCCTGGAAGAAGGAAAAAGAGATTATCACTATAAAAACCAAGGAAAACATTTCATTTAGAGAAGCAAGAAGGCGATTTGCCGTTACCAACCAGTTCTCCTTCACAGCAAAATCCAGCTTTGCTGATGTGGTGCGCAGGGGCGGTGCACCACACAGCACCCCGGTCGCTGCCGAGGCCACTTCCATCGAGCCAATGGCAGGACCATTCACGCCCCAGGCAGGGTCAGCGAAAGCTGCCCTGCCAGTGTCAAAGCAGGGAGCGCCGGTCCATGCGTCGGCATCCCGCAGGACTTCCCCCTACCGGGGGAGGACTGAAACCCACAAACCCGCGGCTTCCCCGCGGTCCTCCAGCGCCTCGCGTGAGGCGATGGATATAACTGCCACTCCGCCTCCACTACAGAGGCGGAACAGCTCTCTTGAGCGGAAAAAAGACAGGCCCCTAATAACGGGCCCACTACTTAAGTAAATCCCCTTTCATTTCCTCTCAAAAACATAAACATGGCTTTTTTAATCCATTGGAATTGTAGAGGACTTATGCAGAATTACAGCGACATAACACATATTTTAGGGTCAATGTTACCCACAGCTTTATGTCTTCAGGAGACCAATCTTGGTCCACAACATGTACATATCCTGAAACATTATAAAACTTTTAGACGCGATCGAGAGCAGGCTAATCGGCTATCGGGAGGCGTCGCGATAGTCGTTCAAAGCGGTGTCCCTGCTCAAGAAATTAAACTCAAAACAAAACTTGAGGCGGTTGCAGTCAGTATCGTAAGCTACAAAACACTAACAATCTGTTCCGTATACATTCCTCCACATTTTACGTTAACACTCCATGATCTACAGCAACTGATCAGAGAACTTCCGGAGCCATATCTGTTACTTGGGGATTTTAATGCTCACTCCTCCCTGTGGGGAAGCGAACGCTGTGACGCTAGAGGTCAAATGATCGAAGATTTTATCCTGACGAATAATGTATGTCTTTTAAATACGAAAAAGGCCACATACTGTTCCCCAACGTCTGGGAAAATGAGCAGTTTAGACCTCTCTTTTTGTTCACCTTCTGTTTTTAGTGATTTTAAGTGGGACGTTTTAGACAACCCGTTTGGGAGTGATCACCTACCAGTTTTTATAAGCCTATCATCCTCACCTGCAGTCATCCCGACCAAACCACGGCGATGGAAGCTACATCTAGCTGATTGGGCGTTGTTTACAGAAAAGGCCAGATTAGAGGACATTTACTCAGAAGCACTTAGCATAGATGAAATCAATGAAATTCTCACAAAGTGTATCATCGATGCTGCACGGCTAGCTATTCCCCAGTCCACAGGCGTGGTGCGCCAGAACCACAAGGTATGGTGGACGCGAGAATGTTGGGAAGCCAAAAAACAACAAAATAAGGCCTGGGGTGTATTTCGTAGGTATCCTACTCACGAAAATCTAATAACTTTCAAAAAGGCAAAAGCTAAAGCCCGATATATACGGCGGAACGCGGAAAAAATGTCTTGGCAAAATTATGTGTCTTCCATAAACAGCTCGGTAACATCGAAAAAACTGTGGGAACAGGTCAGAAAAGTAAATGGCAGCTATTCCCCATTCACCCTTCCTCTGCTGACGGATCCTGGTGTTCAGACAAGTATTAAAGAACAAGCAGACATTTTGGGGCAACATTTTTTTATAGTTTCTAGTTCTTCCCACTATACAAAGTCATTCTTAAAATACAAAAACACAACCGAAAAACAAAGACTCCCTACGGCAGGCAGCACAAACGAGCCTTACAATAATTTGATTACATTTCAAGAAATACAGAGAGTACTGTCTATAGGTAAACAAACTGCACCAGGCCCCGACGAAATTCATTATGAAATGCTGTCCCATCTATCTGAGCAATCTGTAGAAGTTCTGTTAAAATTTTTTAACAAAATATGGGTCGTAGGGAAAATACCAGCTGCTTGGAAAAAAGCCATTATTGTTCCATTTCTAAAACCAGGAAAGCCACCAACCTCCCCTAACAGTTACAGGCCTATAACCCTTACAAGCTGTCTTGCCAAATCTTTTGAGAGTGTTATAAATATTAGATTAATGTTTATTCTAGAATCCCGAGAGCTTCTTGATGTCCACCAATGTGGTTTTAAAAAAACGTGTTCCACAGTCGACCATTTAATCCGCCTGGAAAACACAATCCGAGAGGCCTTTATACACAGACAACACTGCCTTTCAGTTTTTTTCGATATGGAGAAGGCATATGACACGACCTGGAGGTTCGGGATTCTTCGCGACCTGGCAGAGCTTGGTATCCGCGGGAGGATGCTGAAATATTTGAGCGACTTTTTATCCAACCGTTCTTTCCAAGTTCGTCTCGGCGCAACCCTCTCAAATAATTTTACTCAGGAAAACGGCGTTCCTCAGGGATGCATTTTAAGTACTACATTATTCATAGTAAAAATGAATTCTTTAACCAGTATAATTCCACAGTCCATTATGTACTCGGTCTATGTTGATGACCTTCAAATTGCGTGCACATCTTCTAGCCTGGCAACTTGTGAGAGACAACTACAACTCACAATAAACAAATTAGCACTTTGGGCAGACAGAAATGGATTTAGGTTTTCTCCACAGAAAACTGTTGCGGTTCTTTTCTCGCTGCAGAGAGGACTGCAGATTAATCCCACCCTCCACTTGAACGACACCACACTTCCAGTAAAACAAGAACACAAATTTTTAGGCTTAACTTTTGACAAAAAGCTAACGTTTCTACCACATATAAACACCCTAAAAAAGAAAGCCACCCAATCCCTGAATATACTTAAAGTACTCTCACGGAAGCGTTGGGGATCCGATAGGAGGTGCCTATTGCACATCTATCGCTCTCTAGTACGCTCTTCGTTAGACTATGGATCCATAGTGTATGGGTCTGCGAGGCCATCATACCTTAAAAAGCTAGATCCAGTACAAAACCTCGGGTTGCGCCTTTCAACGGGTGCTTACAGAACATCACCCATAAATAGCCTTCACGTAGAAGCAAATGAACCGACCCTCACCAACAGGAGAACAATGCTTACCTGTGCATACGTACTGAAAATAAGGTCGCTACCGAAACATCTTTGTTACACCATAGTTACAAAATGCCCATCCAGAACACTGTTCACCAACAAACCTCAAGCTGTAAAACCATTGCTCCTCCGCTTTGAAGAAATATGCCAAGAAATAAACATACTAGATGCACTTCCTGATGTTGCCCACAGACCCGATAGGTTGCCACCTTGGTACTTGTTTCCTGGTGTATGCGATTTCGCACTGACACACATTCAAAAAAGACATACCCCACTGGAATATATACAGCAAGAGTTTCTTGGAGTAAGTGAAAAATACAAGAATTGCACAGATTTCTACACAGATGGCTCTAAGACAGCACTCTATGTAGGGAGCGCGATAGTGCAAGGGAAATGGGAAAAAGTAGTCAGGCTGCCTCAGTGCGCTTCAATCTTTACAGCAGAATGCTACGCCATTGCTCTAGCTGTAGAACAAATATTGAAGAAAAACATACAGAACAGTGTTATCTACAGTGATTCTCTCAGCGTAATTACAGCAATAAACCCCAGAAATGCAACTGAACCCTTAATAGGAAACATAATACATAATGTAATACGAGCTTATTCACAAGGACACACAATAAAGTTTTGCTGGGTTCCCAGTCACGTGGGCATCAGCGGAAATGAGAGGGCTGATGCAAGCGCCGCACTTGCCCTTAACGCAAAAATAAAACCAGTTAACATACCGCATAAGGACTGCATCAAGTCAGTCCAGAATAAATTGAGAGAAAAATGGCAGGCCTCTTGGGACAACGAGGTTAACAACAAGCTGCACTTTGTAAAACCTGTCCTGGGTGAATGGAAGACCTGTAGGCACCAGGAACGATTTATTGAAGTAATTTTATGTCGTCTCCGCATTGGACATACACACATTACACATAATTTCATACTAACGAAACAAGACAAACCTCATTGTGAAAGATGTGGAGACGAACTAACAATAAACCATATTTTATTCTCGTGTGCAAAACTCGAAAAACTAAGAAATAAGCACTTTATGAAGTTTTATAATGAATACATTCCTTTACACCCAGCGCTGCTTTTAGGCGAAAATGCCATTGTGAACATATCTTCCGTTTTTAGCTTTTTAAAAGAAGCAGATGTTCTTCAGGAACTGTAAACTTTGATCTACAGCTTTGCTTTAAAATGTGATGCATTTCAGCCATTTTCTCATTCCATGAGAAGAGGGCTGAGGTGGTTATTTGAATGGTTGGGAGCCTCAGGATCCTTGCCCAGCCAAGGATGGCTACTGAGGTTATCTGACCTTTTTGAAAGCGTTTATTTTTAGCCATTTTTAAAAATTCTTCTTTCTCTTATTACTACCAGAACGAAATAGCAATTTAAGTCATCTACACAACCATGTTTCCTCCCACCTACAGAAAAATGTTCATATACCTTGAGCCTGGCGCATGATAGCCTTAGCTGCTTATGCGCCATTAAACCCAACACAACACAACACAACACACAAGATGCTGTGCTCCCTTGACAGGAGTGCTGGTTGTTACGTGCATGGGGGAATATGTGGGTTTGTTCTTTTTGCTTTTTTTTTTGCCAGTCCAGATATAGCGATAATATGGGATTTTCCAGTTTTCTCAGTGTCATGGTTTGCATTATTCGACAATGTTTGAACTCGTCCAATAGTTTTTGCTGTCCGACTTTCTTGGTGGTCTTCATGCACTGACACTTTTTTATCAGACTCTCGACCCATCCAAGCACAGCCCTGTGGCAACGAACGAAAGCTGGGAAGTTCTCACTATTTATTACAAATTCCTACATCACCCGTTGGGCATTATCATAGGGGGGTTACTTGCAAACAAAAAGTTATAAAGAAGAGCATGAACAAAAGCAACAATTCAGTTATAAAACGAAGGTACAGACAGCTATTAACTTAAAGCGGGAGAAAACACATTGAACAAGAAGCAAGGTATCCAAATACAAAAGCCATTACACAATTCAAAGAGCACAACACTTTAAGCATGAAATAAATCAGGTTGATGTGATGCTTTCTATGGCAGATGAAAAATTGGATGCAGACACTATCTCATTTGGGAGCAAATTTTATTGTTCAATTGTTTGTGAAATGAATGAAAACTTAAATACATTTATGCGACTTTGATATGGCCCGGTTTTCTTGCTGTTGTCTCGTCTCTTGGACTGATAATGAGGTTTTTTAAATATATGCTTTTGTCGATTCGTCTGTGATCACTGTTAACACTATGTAAAAACGTTAATCTGAACACCTTTCTGCGTGCTTGCACCCTAGACTTTCTTTGATCTGCAAACCTCCAATACCATTGTTATGGACGTGTGTGACGAATTCTGAACGCGCTCTAGCTTGTCTTCCACAAATTTGTGAACGGGTCCCACGCTGCGCACGCGCATTCTAACACAGGCCTAATATTAGTAAAGTACAAAGTTTCCTTCGGAACTGTAGGGGCTGACTTGAAGTTTCTCAGGATGTAAATGGCGACAGGCTTTACCACCTATCAAGTCGATGGGGTATATCCACTCCAATGTCGCTATGAATGTGACGCCTAGGTATTTGACCTCGTCAGCACGGTGCACTGGAACATTGTTTAATTTGTATGAAGTAGAGACCTTTTACATTTTTTTCGTGAATTGTATGTGATGACATTTTGCTGTGTTCAAATCCATCTTCCATTTGACACACCGAGAGCAAATTTTCTCAAGATCGAGCTGTAGCATGCTCATATCTCCGGAACATGACACAGGGTGATAAACAACACAGTCATCCGCATACAATCTCACAGTCGAAGCAATACCTTCAGTTAAATCGTTGATATAAATGAGGAACAGGAGTGGCCCAAGGACCGATCCTCGCAGTACGCCTGACAAAACATGAAACGCTCGTGACGTTGCCCCATTCAGAGCCACTTTTTCATATTGTGGACCATTGCAAAACGGACCTAGGAAAGAGAAGATGACACGGACCACTTTTTGCTGACATTCGTTTGAATAATCTTTAAGCCAACCTTAAAGTTAATCAGCAAGACCAAGAAATTATATAGTTTGTACAAAAGTAAATTATGTGGGACTGCATCAAAAGCCTTTCAGAAATCAATGAACACGTATCTATTTGGGTAGCAACATGGCATAGTGGGCGAGTTGGTATTGCATCTTAAGGAACGAAACAGCGCAACTAAAACGAAGGACCAAAAAAGGAGATACACGGACAAGCACTTTTCCGTGCATCTCCTTTTCTGGTTCTTCGTTTTAGTTGCGCTGTTTCGTTCCTCTTTGGGTACTATTGTTGAAGGAGCGTGCAACATCATGAATGAATTAGTTAAGTTGGGTGGTACAGGGTAACCCTGAGCGGAATCCATGCTGAGTCGGAATGGAAAAATCATTGTCATGAAGATGCTTAATTAGACAAGAATAAATGGCATGTCTCAGTATTTTACAACAGACAGATATCAACAAAACCGGTCTATAATTGCTTACCAGGTCAAGGTGGCGTTTCTTAAAAATGGGAGTTACACTCGTGGTTTTTAAGTAATTCTTGAGAATTCAATGATTTGGTAAATCATTCAACCAAAACAGGTGCAATGCTGTGGGAACAAGTGCTTCAAGGCGTGATTCGATATCCCATCTGGACCGTGAGCAGAATGAGGATTAAGGTTGGACAAGAGCTACAGCTTCATTTAAAACGATGTCGTGCATTTGAGGTAAAATTTCTCTCACTCGAGAGAAATTTCATCAGGCCCAGCTGCAGCTTCGTGCTTTATTTTCTGCAGCTGTGCTCATTACTCTAGCTGTTAGATGGACATGGACATGATATTTATGCTTGCATGACTTCTGCTTTCAATTGAGACATTAGTATATATGGATCGACCCGTGATATTGGCCTGCGAGCGCTAAATAATTTATCATTGAATTTTTTTTTAGATACTGTTTCGGTTTCATCAAACAACAAATGGATGTGATGTGTGGTTGGTCTTTAGGTCAAGTAAGGCATGAAAAAAAAGGCAATATAACTGCTGGTACATTGTTTGTTGCCATTCCAGGTCTTGAAGCAGGCTGATTGAACTATTGTAATGAATTACTAGTATGTATCAGCGTTTATATTGTAGTTTTTTTGGTGCCTAACATGACCAAAGGCCAGCTGCATGTCACAGCCATCGGTCGGCTGATGAAAGCAGAACCGAAACAGTACAAGAGAAGAAATTTCATTGTAAACTATTGAGTGGTCACAGGTGAACACCATGTGGTGATCCATGTATTCTAATGCCTAACTCGTCATTTGAGAGAGGAAAACATGGTACTAAAATGAGGTGTCTATAGTCATTTGTATCTCCATATTGCAGTCGCATTGCGGAATGCAGACGTCATTGCAGTGGTTTGTGCAAGAGCTTGGGTGGTTCAAGGAAGCTAATTGGGAAAAGTAAATGGGCATGTGACGCAAAGGCAAAATAACCAGTGGCTGTTAATGGAGTGGATTCCAAGAGTCAGATGGGCAGATGAGATTAAGAATTCTGCAGGGATAGGGCGACCACAGCTGGCACAGGACAGGGTTAACTGAAGGAATATGGGAGAGAGGCCTTTGCCCTGCAGTGGGCGCAGTCGGGCTGAAGGTGATTCATTTCATGATTTCATTTGAGTGAATTTAAGCTCTACTGAACTTGGTGCTCATTTCAAGAATGAAAAAATGGTGTTAGAAACGGTATTAATTTGATGACATTCTAGGTTGAAGACAATGTGTGACTGTCCAAACTACTGTGGATGTTTTTTTTTCTAGGGGATGATTGTTAGCATGATTTAGTCATCACTTTAAACAGAAATGCTTGCTGTGTTCACCAGATCTCAGTAACCTTAGTCTCCTTCAGCCTATGTTGCATGCTGGGAAGTGGGGGGCCGGTGCAGGCTGCCTTTGTAGCAGGTGCCTGTCTGCCCTGCAGATGGCATCTACTTCCCTGACCCAGACAACCTGTTTGCGGAGGCAGCCCAGCAAGTGAAGCCCATGCCTGCGGTGGACCGCAGCAAGAAGCCGAGCCTATCAAATGGGCCCGTGGCACCCAGGGTGGCCAGTGGCCCTGCGGAGTCTCTGGGAGGAGTCAGGAGCAACACAGAGGTGCTGCAGGTAGGGCACTTTCCGAGGGAAGACAACACCTGCTAATTTTTCTGTACTGTAGAAATCAGTCGTACGACTCTTATCCACTGGAGAGATTTAATGCTGAGGAATTTTGATTTCAAAGTGGGCATATTTATTGATGGCTCATCGACACGAAAACATGGCATCACCCAAAAGATGGTGGCATTATAAAACTCGTAGTTGGTCGAAATGGTGTGACATCATCAATGACGGAAAAATAGGAAATGTTAACCAGTAGTAGTCAGCACTAGTACTTACAGTTGCACACACTATAAAGGCGTAAAATAGAATTGCAATGCTTTAACCTTTTTTTTTTCCATCTCAGTCCCTGTTTAAGCCTCTCGGATCCACGCCTTTTTGCAGCTTGCTTGCTGGCATTTCATTCATTTCATTCGTTGTTTCTTTGCAGAATTTATTTCAAAATACAAGAGTTGCTGGACCCATAGCCATTGGCTAGTAAAGGGTCTCTCAGATTCTGCGTAAATTCGTTCAATTTTTAATTCGTATAATGCATTGAACGGCAACACATGGACAGATTTATACAGGGATCTACTGGATTGACCGCGACTTGCAAATATAATAATTCGTAATGCATGTTTTTGCAGACGGATTACAGGTTTGAGATAAGTTACGAAAGTTGCACCCCAAGACTCAGTGCAGTGAGAGAGGTGACTATGAAAGAAGGAAAAGTAAAGAATGCGTATAATGGGATATGCGAAACATTCACGAGCTTTAAGTAGAACATAGCATGCGTATGCGAGCTTCGAGCAAAGGTTTTTAAAGTGTGTTTTCCAGTGCATGTCTGATTCAAATAAAATGCCTAAATGTTTGTAAGAGCCAACTTGTTCTATTTTTGGCCGCGTAATGATATGTGCAGTTCCTCAGTATTTATTTCCTTTTTTCTGGAATGAAAAACTGTATACTTAGTCTTACTGAGATTAAGGGTTATTGTGCCGTAGTGGATGGCTCCGGAAGAATTTCGACCACCACAGCACATGGGCGCCTTAGCGTTTTTCCTCCATAAAAAAAAAACGCTAAGGCGCCCGTGTGCTGTGGGATGTCAGTCAGTGCACTCCCCAGGTGGTCGAAATTCTTCCCGAGCCCTCCACTACGGCACATCTTCCTTTCTTCTTTCACTCCCTCCTTTATCCCTTCTCTTATGGCGCGGTTCAGGTGTCCAATGATATATGAGACAGATACTGCGCCATTTCCTTTCTCCCAAAAAAACCAATTATTATTATTATTATTGGACGTGAACCACGTAAAAACATTGTCTAGCTCTCCATTTATTTTATCCTGTATTTTATCCAAATTCTCTCCTATAAATACAAGGGCGGTATCGTCAGCACACATTAAAAGTTGGGAATAGTACTTAAGGATATCAGGAAGATCATTTATGCACAGTGAGAATAGCATGGGCCCAAGAACCGATCATTGTGGCACGCCAGTTAATACGGTTTGTGAAGTAGATGTATATTTTTCAATTGCTGTATGCTGCTTGCGGTCGCTAAGATAGTTTTTGAGTAAGTTCAGGAACTTACCCCTGAATCCATAATTGCTAACTTTGCTGAGTAAAATTTTGTGGTTAACTGTGTCAAAGGCCTTTTTTATATCAGTATATGCACTGATAGGAATTCTATTCTCGTGGAGAGCTGTATTTAGCATTTGAGTTAGGTTGAGAACCGCAGAGGAAGTAGATTTATGAGGTCTGAAGCCGTGTTGCTGGGGGGCTAAGCACTTTGTATTCGGATATGAATTCGTTTATACATGTGCTGAGTATCTTTTTGAAAACTGTATTGATAGTAGGCTTGTGCGAATGTTCAATATTTTTGAATAGTTGAACGAATAATGCGCTATTCGATATTCGCTTCGATTTGAATTTTGTTATTCGGAAATTTCGAAGTATTCGGCTCAAACGAATAGCCACACTTGGCAGGGAGAAGGCGTTTTCGGAAGTTTCTGTTTTGGATTCAGTAATGCTTTTCGCAATCTAATCCAATCCAAACGAAGCCAGGAAAACAGAACTATACTCAGAACAAAGGCATACAAAAATGCATCTCATTGGCATGGTGGTGTGGTCGATTACGTTTAGTAGGTGACTCTGTCTCTGCCGCGGCGGCATTTGATCAATCCCAGCCACCTTGGACCACTCCAGAGAGCACAATGGTGGACTTGCGGGCAGCCAGCAATATGATTTGGAACTTTTTTGTAACGATTCCACCGGGAACGAAGGTCAATGTCTTAAATGCAAGGCAGTCTTGAAGACCCTGAAAAGTATGACAACAACCCTAGCAACAGATTTAAGGAGACACCCTGACTTGTACAAGGACTACCAAGAGAAGTGCGACGGACGCAAAAGGCCATCCAAGCTCAAGGGGCAAGCAAGGCAAGTGGTCAACAGCCATCCATAGCCGACAGTTCCAAGCAGAAAATGAAGGCATCGGCCCCAAAAATTTCAACAGATGACAAAAAGGATAGCTCGCTTCGTAGCTCGTGGTGTGCACCCCTACAACATTGTCGAAGAACCGGGTTTCCTCGACAGGATGAAGTTCGCTATGCCGGATCATGCCGTGCTGTCTCGGACAACATTCTCGAAAGCCATTATTCCGGACCTCTACGAATCAAGCAATGAGAGGGTGAAGAAGAAGCTGACTGTCGGAGTAGTAGCGCTGCCCAAAAACCACAGGTTGTTTGTCAAGATTGTAAGAGGAGGGGTCATACTCTGGATGAGTGCCGATACAGAACGCAGGACCAAGCTGCATGCGTTGTCGACTCTAGGGTAGAATCTTGTCACGCCATCCGAAGTTTCGCAGATGAAAGGAGAGCAAACGCCGCTGGAAAATGAGGCAGTGAGTGGAACACCCAAGTCGAAAGCAGCAATGCCAGTGGTGGTTGGGCAAATAGGGGACCGTCCTATATTGGTGCTTAGAGACAGCGGAGCCAACACAGTCTTGATTCGGAGAAGCCTGGTGAAGGACGAGGATCTTACAGGGGAAGCATCGGGCGTCAGTCTGGTAGACCGCACAGTAAGGTACCTTCCTGAAGCCAGGATTCTAGTGTCAATGCCATATTATACAGGGCAGGTAGTGGCAAAATGCGTAGACCAACCCATCTACGATCTCATCTTGGGAAACATTACGGGTGCAAGAAGTGTCGAAGAACTTGATCTCGAGTGGAGGATGCTCGACGTTGAAGAACATCCAAAGGAGGAAAGGCCCGCGACAGCTCAGACGGGTGCAGTCAGTTTTTTGTCGGCAGTAGAGACAAGAGCTCAAGAGATAGCCCGAGTAAAGCAGCGCCCGCTCTCTACTCCTGTTACGATGTGCTTGAGCGTAACACCGGGCGAAATTGCAATTAGGCAAAAAGAAGACCCGAGCTTGAAAGCCTGCTTCGAAAGAGTCGGGGGAAAAAGTGAAAAAAAAAGAAGAGTCGCACGTCCTTCGAATATCAATTGGTAAATGGTCTCCTGCACAGGGAGTGCATATTTAGTTCAGGAAGGCGGGTCCAACAGCTGGTGTTACCAAGAGATAGGCGAGAGACCGCGCTACGCTTGGGACATGCTACGCCTGGTGTCCGGCCATTATGGCCGGACACCAGGGTGTTCAAAAAACGGGGTCTAGGATCACCGAGGAGTTCTTTTGGCCGGGTGTTCAGTAAGACTTTCTGACGGTCTAGTTGGTACATATTCATTCCTGGAGGCTGTGCGCTAAAAAAAACGTTCTCAGGAAAAAGGAGACAACAGGAAAGAAGCGCAACTTTCAACTTTAATGACGACAAAAGAAGCCAGGCGCACTTATATATCACCTGTTATCCAGAGATAAGCTGTATGAGAGAGCGTCAACCTAATCACCAAACACGAGAAAGAGCAAAGGGACATTTTTCAGTGAGATTAAAAACCTATGAAGGTGAACATAACACGTGCTGAAGTATGGGCTAACAACAATGCATTACAACATGAGAATACAGATCTGCATGAAAGATGTTAATGAAAAAGAAGAAGTGCGTAACAACATGAAAATATGAATAACAAAAAATTCTGACACACAAAGGAAACAAGGGAGACGGGTGACGTTAAGCGCTTTGTGCGCTCATGTGATGTGTGCCAGCGCACAGTTCCGAAGGGAAGAGTTGGTCCCGTACCTCTGGGCAAGATGCCAACCATCGACCTACCGTTTCAGAGAGTGGCGATTGACATTGTGGGGCCAATCTCTCCAGTATCCGCCAAAGGCAATAGATATGTGCTTACTCTGGTTGACGTGGCCACTCGTTATCCTGACGCTGTTCCACTGAGAGATATTGATAGTATCCAAGTGGCGGAGGGTCTTGTGGAAATGTTTTCGCGTTATGGGTTCCCGAGGGAAGTTTTGAGTGACCGGGGCTCGAACTTCACATCGGAACTAATAAAAGAGGTTAACCGCCTTTTATCAGTAAGGCAGTTACTGACAACGCCTTACCATTCCATATGTAATGGGCTTGTAGAGCGGTTCAATGGCACTCTCAAAAATATGATCAAGAAAATGTGCCAGGAGAGACCTACTGATTGAGATAGATATCTCCCAGCTCTTTTGTTCGCTTACCGCGAAGTACCACAAACGAGTCTTGGTTTCTCGCCCTTTGAGATGTTGTATGGGAGAACCGTTAGAGGTCCACTTACAGTACTCAAGGAGCTGTGGGCTAATAAGGAGATTGCATCTGATCTCCAGACAACATACACGTACGCTCTTGAGTTGCGGGACAGGTTGAAGGAAACATGCAGGCTTGCACATCAAAGCCTGGAAAGAGCGCGCGAACGCTATAAGGGCTACTATGACAATAGAGCCACTCACAGGAATTTGAATCCGGGGGACAAGGTTCTCATCCTGCTACCCACGGATCATAATAAGTTACTGATGCACTGGAAGGGTCTGTACCTTGTGACGCGGAAGAAAAAGGACATGGATTATGAGGTATTGATAGATGGCACTAATACCCCTGTCACACGGGCACGTGTAAGGCCTTAGGAATTAAGGCCCTTTGCCCCAAAGGCGGCTGACGCGCATCTACACGGCAAAGCCTCAAGACCTTTGCCAAAAAGGTCCGTAGCCGCAAAGGCGGCCGTCAGCGGCCTTAAAGTTGCTTAAAGGAGCAACCCAGACGGCAGCGCCAGCTTGCGAGCTCAAAGAATAAAAAATTGACACAATATTTAGTTTTGAAAACGTAAAAAAAAATATCTAATTTATCTTACTTAATGGTTAATTTTGCGTTACAGTGCACTTAACCGTAGAGGAGGATGACTTAAGACATCTACACTGCTAAGAAAGAACTTGAACGCATTTCAGCAGCCGCATCGACACACACGTGCTTGCGCTTCTCGCTTTGCTGTTTTTTCTTCGTTTGCTCTTCATGGCAATTACACAATTCGTTCTAACGTCTTGCGGTTCGCCGCTCATGATTACGGCAGCACGCTAACCAGGCACAACCTAATTTCTTTGAAATACGCACAAGGACATAGCAACGAAGCACGCTTCTCGCACACAACGAGGAGCCGAACGGAAAAGTGCGCCTACCGGGGTCGGACCAGGAACGATGAAAAAAAAAAGAAACTTTTGTTTCAAAATATCTGTTTCTCACCGTCAGAACGCTCGTTTAATTTCGTGATAGCTACTTTTTCAAACATACACGAAAGCACTCTTATCCTCTTAGCTGAAGTGCTACAGTCTGCTTTAATTTCATAATGTTACTAGCGCCGCTTCACACACAGCGGTGACTTGGCATTCACGGAGGCCGCGTTCTAGCTCCTTTGGATTTGCCGTGTAGCAGCGCCTCTGCTCCTTTTCGGTTTTCCTCCTTTAGTACATTAAGACAACTTTACGGTAAAGGCCGTGAAGAAGTCCCGTGTGACAGGGGTATAAGACGGTTTTCCATGTAAATATATTGAAGAAATATGAAGAGGTCCCGTACTGCGGTACACCCCCAGGGCAGCTTGTTCGGTAGTGGCCAAGGAGACAGGCGATGTTGCCGAGGTGCCCACGTTCAGTGGGAAGGAAAACGCAGGAGAGGATGAGGTACTGAAGAAGCCCAATTAGAATGAAGACAGACGATTACAGCCCTACTCCAAATCAAGGGGGAGATGTTTTCGGATAGGCCAGGCAAAATGGAGGACATATGTTACAAAGTAGACACGTATATAAATAGAGCCAACTGAACAGCTCTAGGTATCTGTGGGATGTATCTTGTTGTTGTTGCTGTTGTTGGTGTTACGTGATTATACAAGGGAGTGTGTTGCGGACACGAACATGTTTATTAAGAACTGTACAGACAACGGCAGTGGTTTGTTAGTGTTCTGAAAACGCCGTTTGGTGTGCTATGTTCGTGGTGCGCTCTTAGTGTGTGCTGGACATTTGCGGTGTGGTGTGTGCTGGGTCCAGAATCGCCACAGAAGATAGTCGGTTGGCTGGATGGCTTGGAGATGAGGATGACGTGAGCAGTTTTTCATGGAAAAACTCTTGAGAGAGGGGGTCCTTGTCACATATATTAAGGACCCTAAATTAAATTTTAAAGGAAAGAGGTGTGAAGAAGAGGATGTGGGTTAACCGAAGAATAAAGAAGAGGAAGAAGAAGCATTGGGCGAAGTGGAGAGAGATGATTGGTGGAGATGCATTCGGTGAGGTGGAGAGAGATGATTGGTGGAGAAGCATTCGGTGAGGTGGAGAGAGATGATTGGTGGAGAAGAGAAGAAGAGGACGACAAGGCTTATGTGGACTAACACGAAGGCTATAAAAGGGTGAGTGAGAGCGAGACACGGGGGGGGAAGAATAGAGAAGCGGAGTCACCAGCGGGTCAGGGACACTTTGGCTGGAAGAGAGCGATGCCTGCTACTGCTCCGGTGAGCTCGCTTTCTACGGCTTCGCATCGTGGACTTCCTGCCGTGCCTGAGCCCGTTCTGGGGAGTCAACGGAGGATGCTACCACTTGCTACGGCCAGGGGTGTCTCCAGTGCTGTTGCCACCCATCCGGGTGGTGCCCCCACGCCAACAACACCGGCATCGCCTCCACGGGCGCTTGGACCTGGAGCTTGTACGACGCAGCCAGCGACGCCGTCAGCGACGCCAGCCCAAGCACGTCGAACGCCGCCTCGACGCCGCCTACTGGATCCATACAATGCTGCAGCCACACCGAACCAACCGTGAGCACGAACACCGACCACGAATAGCTGAACGCTAGTAGTAGACGCTGGTAGCAGTGTGCCCGGGTCGTGTGTATTTATAGCCTTTGTGTTTTGTTAGTTTTGTTAGTTTTGTGTTCTAGTGTGTGTGTCAAGTAGGGTGTATTAAATGTGCATTTGTGTGGGTACACTCGTTGCCTAGTCCATTCTTTCGGTCCGAGTGTTCTCCGGGGAGATCCGTGACAGTAACATAGAACGTCCGTATTCTGTACGACAGAAGAGAACGCACCAGAATGACTGATTTCGAAATGCATATGTTGGAATAGTGGCTTTCAGGCAGGATAGTTCTAGGAACGTATTCTGGTGGTAGCATATACACTTATATCTCAGTGCTAGATGATCATCAGCTGGAGTAATGTGAAAGCGCGTGAAAAATTCTGTGTGTGCAGGGTAATGCACATTTGCTATGTGCCGGACTGCTTTCTTTTGGAGCACGAATATTTTATTTATGTCGGCCTGCGTTGTATTGCCCCATACTAGAAAACAGTAATTTAAATGAGGGAGGAACAGCGTGTTGTAAATTAATAATTTTATAGACGTCGGAAGAAAATGCCAAAATTTTGCTAGCATTCCTACACATTTCGCGAGGCGACATAGAACTATACTAACGTGAGCATTCAAGACCATGCTCTTGCTGAAAAGTACTCGAAGTGTTTTGGCCGTATCTACAATTTCTATAATAGAGTTCCCAATGGTAAACTGTGGCTCTGCCATGATCGCCCTATTTCTCGCTTGGAAAACAACTGCTTTTGTCTTTTACGCATTTAGTGCCAGGGAGTTTGCTTCACTCCAATGTTTGAGGCCATCCAGCGCGCTGTTAATGGTTGAGACTAGAAATTCGAGACTATTACCTTTAAAGAACATGCTAGTGTCATCTGCATAAATTACATCTTGAGGCTAATTACTTATGTTAACAATGTCATTAATGTAAAGGATAAAAAGTAAAGGTCCCAAAATACTTCCCTGTCGGACGCTGGTAAAAATTTTCTGAAATGAGGAGAACTCATTTCCTATTTGCACACACTGAAAACGATGTTGAACATATGATTCAATGAGGAGGAGTGGTATGCCACGTATGCCGTAGAGTTCAAGTTTCTGTAGTAGTTTGTGGTGATTAAGACCGTCAAAAGCCTTTGAAAAGTCAATAAAAATTCCTATGTATATCTCTTTATTTTCAAATGCTTCAAAAATTATTTCTTTTTGTGCTAGTAAAGCTGCTTCAGTGGATCTGCCTTGAACAAATCCGTATTCAGACGTAGACAGTATGTTGAATTTGCTGCAGAATTTGTATATTCTCTAGCAAATTATTTTTTCCAAAACTTTGGAAAAAACGGGCAATATAGAGATTGATTGGTCTATAATTCGACATGTCATTCTTGTCTCCGGTTTTAAAGATTACGATAACTTTTGATACCTGCATCTGTTTGGGGAAGCATCCTGTTGATAAGGCGGGGTTATAGACATGAGTGAGTACTGGAGCTACAAAATCAACTATTGCTAAGTGAGGAGAAAATGCTGCTAACTTCCTTTTCACTAGTTGGTTCAAGAAACATACTGTTTCATGTTTTCTAATCCCTTGCGTCTGCATTTGAGTACATGGCGCACTGCTCACAACATCCCCGAGAAGTTTGTTGAACCTTTCAGCTAGTTCTGATCACTGCACTGTTTGTCTATCAATGATAAGTTCACCAACACATGGAGTAGATGGCATGCGGTTAAGCAGTTTATTAAGTTTTTGCCATCTTTGAGCGCTACCTTGACGGCAGTCTGTTTGAAATTGTTCATGCAAGTAGTTTCTTTTCTCGGTCCTTAAAAGGGCAGTTACTTTCTTACAGTATTGTTTGAAATCTTTTAGGTCATCAAGTGACTTAGTTTTGAGGAATTTCTTGAAATAATTTGGATTTCTTTTTTATCATTTTTAAGCCCACTTTAGTGATCCATGGCTTACGACTTTTGCTCTTCTTTTTATATGACTTTTCCTTGAAATGATCGTGGTAAAGCTGCTTGAAAATAACAATGAAGGATTCATACGCAGCATCGGCTGTGTCTGAAAGAAATACAGTGTTCCATGTTTTTTTTTATGAGGCGCGAACGAAAACCATCTAATGTCAGAGGCGTGATAGTTTGTGTTGTAAACCTTTCAGGGCTGTCACGGATTGTGTGGTCTGCGCATTGAACCAGCATATAGATGGGAAAGTGGTCGCTTATGTCACTGCTGACGACTCCTGATAGGAACCACCGAGTGTTGATATTGCTGATAAAGAAATCAGTGAGTGTTGCGCTGTGTGGCGACGCGTGTCCCTGTGCTGGCTAAAGCTGTGTTGCCACTTGATCCTATGACTGATAAAAGCAACGCCTGACTGGAAGAGGGGCTTTGACAGATCAATATTAAAATCACCACCAAGAATTAAAGTTAAATTATTATCGCTAACAAGTTGAGCAAATGTTCTAAGCGATCAAAGAAACAACTTAAATCAGAATCAGGTGGAAAAAACCTGGCTACGTGATATCAGCGTTAAACATACGGCTTCCTTTGCCATGAAAGTGAATTCAGAAACTAATTCACATTGCAAGCCCACCCCCCTGTCTGCTCGCTCGGTTTAAGAAAAAAGTCTGGTAATTCTCTCTCATGTATACCTGGTCGTCACATGTATACTACGTCTAAGAGAGCATAATTGTGTCAAATTGGAATTCAAATTCATCTAGCAGAAGTGAAAGTTCCGCTTCTTCGTTCCGTGCAGAATGAATATTTAAATGAAAACATGTGAGACCAATTTTAGGACGAGTGCGCACAATAACATTGACATCACGTGGAGACGCAGCCATCCCTTTTAGAGGACTGTAGTGCACCTACAAGGAGCCCTATTCAGACAATCTTTTCAACATCCCGCACGTCTCGAACATGTAAGACAGACGAAGTTTCCTTTTTCCACGCAAGGATCTTCCCGCCATTTGTCCACACAAAGCTCCACCCCTTTTTCTTCTTTCTGGCGACAGCCTTGCCGAGCAGCTGCTTCATGGCTGGGCATAGATGCTCATTTATAAATATCGGAGACTTAGACTCATGGCCAAGGTCTTCAGTCGAAATTCTGATTTTCTTAGCCTTCTGCAGAACTGTGTGACGTTTAGCACGTCTCTTGAACTGCTCAATAATGTTAGGGATGGCTGTCATCTTCTTATAGGGAACTCTAGGACACACTTCCATGTCCGCATCAGCGATAGGCTCATTCAAAAGCGTGCCAATTTCATGAAGAATGTCCGGAAGGCTTTCATCTTGAGCATGGGGTACTCCTTTGATCTCAATGTTGCACTTTCTCGAATACTGCTTGGATGCAGTGATTCGTTGCTCATGCTGGGTAACTTCATTTTTCAGAGCTTTGCACTGAATCAGCAGTTTTTCATTCTCCTGCTTGAGAGCTTTGTTTTCCTTGATCAGCTCACTGTGTTCATTTTTTATGCTCTCAAACTGTTTATTGAAAAACTCTTGGCTTTTTTTAAGCTCTCCGATCTCGGTCCTGAGTTCACGCTCCAATTTAGACTTGAATTCATTGATTTCCTTCCTGAGTTCTTCACGAAACCGAGCAAAATCTCCCATTGTATGTGAATAAAAAGCGCATGCACGCAACAGTACAGACAATGGCGGCAGCAGCCAAAGCGGCAAGTGCTAAATTTTTGTGTTGATTCAAACTAGTTCAGAAAAGATGCTTACCCAGAATGATAACAAGGAAGCTTGTCAATCGAGGTGCTCGTGCTGGCTCCGCTGGTGCCAAGTGACAGCAGCCAGGCGATGCTCCAGGTTATATAGGTTTTGGCTCCCCTGGTGGACGTGGCGCCAATGCCTTTCTTGCTTTCTCAGAGCCAGGTGTCCCTCTTTGCTGGTGTTGGCACCACGTGACTGCTGAGTGCTGGTCTGATGCCCTGCTTCAGATGATTTGGTCGAAAACTGGAATGATAACGAGGAAGCTTGTCACTCAAGGTGCTCGTGCTACCTACCGCTGCTCCGGTTGGCTGCCCTGCACTAGGGGAGAGGGATGAGGGGGGCGTAAAAGGATAAGCAGTTGACAAATGCGGTCCGTAGCAAGCACGACAGGCAATGACACAAGCACTGTAAGTCACAGGCCACCACAGCTGTAGCCTGCACACCTTGAGGGCTGCCGACTGCTGCGACCTGAGTGGAACAGATGTAGGGCCCTCCATCACAAGTCAGTGCAGGCGTTTCAGGGTCAGGAAAGGCTGCTTGCCATTGCGCCTGATAATGTTGATGACAACGTAAGCATCGGACTTCCGCTCTAAAAGAATAAGGCTGGAGGATGCATTGTGCCAGCTATTGGACAGCTGCAAGCACTGGATTCAACAAATCCAGCATCTGCAGTGCATTCTGTGCAGCTGGTATGTGTATGTTGGAAAGCAGCACGCACATGGCATTCACGATTGGCTTTAGCATTGCAATCACTTGCTCGTCTGTGACCTGGTCCGGTTTTTGACCTACTACCCGACCAGCAGTAGGCTCAACAAACTGGGTGCGCGGTGCTGGGGTGAGTGCTGGGTGCTTCGGGAGCAATGGCCAAGTCACTTGCCGGTCCCGGTCTTGGACCGGAGTTGTGACTTGTGCTTGATTAGCAATGGGCTCGGGACTCTGAGTACGCATTACCTGCTTGGTCACTGCGGGTGTGTGTAGCTCAGGTAGGGATGGCCAAGGCCCGTCTGCGACACCCGTCTGTGCCTCGCCAGTCGTATTGCTCCCAATCCTTAAAGTAGTATGCGGAGGGGGAGGACAAGTTGCGGATATTCTTGGACGATCCTTTCCAATGCTCGCTACACTTTTAGAAGGTCTGTGACGAGGGCGACGACGTCGTCGCACCTTAGCGGCAGCTTCTCTGTGTGTGGGATTGTCTCTTGTCATTTGTTTGAGTATCACCCTTTCCCTTTTCAGGCGAGGACAATCTTTTGAGGCAGCGTCATGAGGGCCGCGGCAATTGGCACACGTAAGGAATGTTGCCCGGCAAGAATCGCCGCTATGTGGCTGAGTACACCGTTGGTACACGATGGGGAAATTGCACACATTACTCACGTGTTCTATCTTCATGCATTTGCGGCACTGGAGAGGCTTCGGGACGAACGGCCTAACTGCATGCCCGAAAGTGCCCAGCCTTCACGTGCGTTGGAATGCAGACCCCTTGAAAGGTCAACTTGACGCACTCGGTCCTTCCAAGGCGCTGAGCTTGCAGTATGGCTACACCATCGGTAGCTGGTTGAATCAAAATGGGCAGATCAGAGTCGCAGATGGCTACGTCGACGTCGTAAATGACGCCTGCCGTAGTGCCACTGCCTAGAAGGACATGGGAACAAACGCTGATGCCGCCTAGCGTTCTGATGTTGCTCAATCTCTCAAGCGCGTTCTGGTCCATGGCATCAATGTTGTCGACATTCCTAAAACGATTCACCCTCACATCTTTGATTGCTCCCGGGATGCGGGCCTCCAGGAACGCAGACATGGCTTGCCTATTGATGTGGTTGAGATTGTTGGTAGGAGTCTCTGGCACAAATAGGACAGTGTGTGCCGATGATTCTCGCTCCATAGTGATCGTGGACGTACACGACGACGACGAGTCCTCACATTTGCGCAGTCTCTGTTTGGCCTTCTTGCTTATGACTCTGACGAAGCCGTCGTCAACTGAGGAGTCATCACTGGTGGCCGAGTACACCACGGTGGCCTAGCTGCTTGCGTCATTCGGGAGGCCAAGACATTTCCTCTGGGCGGCAGCGGCTGACCGGCCGGACTGAAGTTCAACAGCGTTCACTTCCGTCACCATCACCAAAAAAGAAACAGTGGTTTCATTATAATGTCGTAAATCAGGAAAAAGCTTCTATTCACGCACCTTGCTATACACAGTTCATGTAGCTTTCGTTCTGGAAGGTAAAACCAGTAGTGAAATGAGCAGATGTATCGTTTGGAACGCTTACTCACAGGCGCTATGTCATTCCCCGTCTTATTGGAGCTTTTGCCTAGCATACAATGCATGAAGATGGCATCGCAGTACATGAGAGCGTGAGTGGCTCTCTGTTGTATGCGACTCCTTGCTCTAAGTGCCATAATCTCTTAGCTTAATCCCTTTAATTATCCGAAACCGCACTCGAAAGCAGAAGTTTGAAACCTAACTCCAAGAGCGTTTACTCTTAAACATCGTTCACAGTCCTCCAGTATTAAATAAAGGCCCATACTGAGTATGATAAACATTATGATTGTACAGTCAAGCCCACATATAACGGCCCCACTTAAGACGAACTTTTGCTTGTAGCGAATGAGACCTGCGCGACCCTCAAAATATACTTTGTTTCAATGGCACAAAATCACACGTATAACGAGCATCATTAAGCCGGCTGATTGGTTACAGTGAACGGATGGCGTAAACCCGGTGCCGCGATGCGAGATAACCTGCCTCCGACCCCTTTGTGCGCTCGGCGCGCGGCATGTCTTCCCGAGCCTCATCACAGGCCAACCGCCCGCCCCGTTTCGTGCTGCTCTCAAGCTAGCTACCCTTTTCCCACCGAAGTGCCTTCCAAGATCGCCCTGCCGCCCCTCCTCGCAACTCCAGTCCCCTCTCCTCACTCTCTTACGAGCCCGCACGTGGCCTCCGCGATCAACCGCGCCGCCACCGGTGCCGATCGCGGAGGCCACGCTCCGTGAAGCATGCCTTCCGTGGGAGCCAAGAGGTGGGTGCACTGGCGCTCACGGACGCCCCTCATTGGGCTCTCCGCTGGCGCTGTGCGTCTGTATCTTTGGCTTGATTGCCGCCTGTGCACGTTGCACGTCTACCCCATCGCGCGCTTTTGTCACTCTTGTTGCTATGCGTACGTTTCGTTGGGTTCGTTCAAATCTCAGGCCCTAGTTGTAATTCGGGATGGTGGACAGGAACACCGTGCCCATTTCTATTGTATTCAGCGGTAGAGATGATGAAAGCAGCCTGGGCAGAGGTGACGGCCACTGGCGAGCGGAGCTGCTTCCACAAGGCCGGCTTCGTCGACACACTGTCTGATGCCGAGCCGGATGCTTCGGAAGATGACCAGCCCGGCGGCGATCTGTGGCAGCGCGTCGTCGACTCCAACTTGGGGGGTCATGACAGTGGTTGGAATGATTTTATTTCTGTCGATAATGGCGCTGACACCACGGAACCATGCACGGACGAGGGCATCGTTTCTGAAGTGTGGGAAGAGAGTGATGCGGAGGAATCGGATGAGGATGAAACTTCGGAGCCAGCACCCATAAGTGCGCCTGTAGCAATGAGCTACATAGAGGGCCTCAGTGATAGCATGCTTCTACTTTAAATAAACTTGAAACTTCCCTCATCGGATCTGCGCTGCAAAAACACGTCATAGTAAATGAATGACGCATACTGTGAAGAGAGAACGAGTGTAAACAAGTGATGCCAACATGTACGAAAATCTGCTGGTTCCTGCTCACTTTTGATCTCATCTGCATACTTTGAATGATGAAAACATAATGTCCTGTAAAATGTTTGCGTTTACTGCTCGCAAATATGCATTTTCTCTTTTAGAACTCTCTGTTAGCTGTTGAAGTGTCCTGCATCATTATAGTGTGTACAGTCGAACCCCGCTACTACAAATGTCACTTGAACGAAATTTTCGCTTCAGCAAAATATTTCCAATTCCCCATCAGCTTGCCATAGAAAGTAATGGAGCAAATTTCTCATCACAACGAACCATTTTTGGGGCGTGTTTTCACTTGAATGAAATTTTTGCTATGCAAAGCTGGGCTTAAAAATCCATCTGACAATAAAACAAGCATATCGCCGCCCATCTGTGTACTTTTGCAGGTCCACACTGCTTTGTTTCACTAAACTTCTCGCTGGATCCAATTGATCTACTCATTCAAACGCACGTGAAGACCGCCATTGGTTTGTGGCGATGACAATCGGGCTGGCTGCCTTGCGATGAGGCGCAGGTGCAAGCTCCCGTTTTCTGCCAAGCCAGAGCCGCAACCAATCCGTCGCCAAAGGACTCAGCAGCCTGGCAGCAGTAGCAGCGCATTTGCCCTAGTTTTTTTCACTCGTGCTTGTGCACTGCAATCGACACGAGCATGGCGACTGTCTAGGAAGCGCAAGTTCTTTTCTTCCGAGGAGCTGAGTGATGAAGCCATAATCGAGGGCATTCGCCACAGCGACGCAGAGGATTTAGCACCACCACCTGCCCTAAAAGTGATGGAAGCATTTGATGTGCTCCGCAGATTTATTGGTGCTCACGATGACAACGTCGCGATGCAACTGCTCACCGAGTGCACAAAAAACTCGTGGCAAACAAAAAAAAGAAGCAGAAGAAGCTGACCGACTTCCTTGGAAATAAATGATGTTTTGGTACCATGTTGTCCAACCTGGCAGTGTTTTTGGGCTGTTTTGGCCGCAACGAAATTTCGCTTCAATGAAATTGTTCGCGCGCCCAGTCAGTTTCATTGTAGTGAGGTTCAACTGTAATGTCTACCAGCGTGAAACTGCTCATGTGCACGGATAGTGCACATGGGCACTAGACCGATGCATTCGACATGCCAGAGGTGGTTTTATGGCATCCCTTATGGTTCTTGATAGCCGTGTTGGTGCAACTCTGTGTTGAGCTCTTGAGTTAGCTTGCAAGTTAGTTTTCAGGTGCTAGTGTGGGCATGCGTGCGCTTCATACCATGGTGAACCTATGAAAACTTCATCTGCGAAGTCTACCAATGCATATGTGAAAAGAAACACAGCAAGATTTTTTTAGCTCATCCCTTCTATATAATTGCTGCAGAAAAATGAAAAACCTATCAGCAGCATGTTGCGGTTCTAAAAGGAGCTTTTTTTTTAAAAATGTAAATTACTGTCTGCACAAGGGTTCAATCACAGCAGCAACTTACATTCAGCAATTTTGCAGATGGCAAGTTGTCACAGCGTCTTAATGGTTTAGCACTGCACTAAGCGTGCATTGTGCAGTGAATGAGTGCATGGCACAAATTTTCCTCTCCGTTGCCTTTTACCTTCAAGATAAATTTAATGGGCTGTGTTGTGTGAAGAAGCTAGCTGCCTTATATTTACCACCGGCGATCTTCTGTCACTGCAAAGCCATCCCTATTTTTTTTTTCTTCATTTTCCTCACTGTCATCTTTCTAACCCCTATCCCCCATCCCCAGTGTAGGGTAGCAAACCGGAGACTCACATCTGGTTAACCTCCCTGCGTTTCCTTTTCATTCTCTCTCTCTCTCTTCTTTAAGTACACCTCTGGCCTTTACAGTGCAGGAAAGAGTATCTGAACTATTGTTTCTATTCGTTAAATTCCACTGCATAAGCAAGACAACTTTTCATTATCCTTTTACAGTGGAATCCGATGCGCAACAAACTTGTCCATGAAATTTTTGTCTCTGGCGTTCGTCGCATTCCGTTTCTCTTCAAAGAGCAATAGTGCCACTGAACATTTTGCTGCGGCAACCGCTCACAGTCGCAAGCGAACCAACATCCGTTTCCGGCATTTCGGCCAATGGCAGATTATGACGCTTTTTATTATGACACAAACTCGGAATACGGACTCAGTTTTGAAAATGGGAAGAGCATGTCAATTTCAGTGGGAATTAACATGGGTTCAGTGGACTGTATTTTATCGCCTTTCGGGTTGCGTAATCACCTGTTCTGGAGTATGTCCTAATTGCGTTTGATATCGAAGCCCTTGAGATGGCTACTGGAGATCACATGCTGGGAACACGAGTCTTCAAATCCGGTCGAAAAACAAGTTGAGCCACGGTGCTCGGGATTTCTTCATCTTAACTCCGGTTGGCGGAAGTGGTGTGTGAGTAGTTATGATTTTGCCTCGGTTTCTGATGTTTAAGTTTTTCGGGAGAGAGTAGGAAGACCATTGATTAGTTAGAAGTGAGAAGCTGGTGCGAATTGGGCGGAATGCATGCACCCGAGAGAGAGCTAGGATTGTTGCGTTGCGTTGCAGTGACAAACAAGACGGTCTGATACGGTCGTGACTTATAGGCTGACAGAGACCCGGCTTAGTACGGATTCTGGCCTCTTTCAGAGCGGGAGTGAGATACCTCGCCTGCTGGTGGGTTCTAGCCTGTGTCCGCAGTGTTAAGCTTACAGTTTGTGTGTTTGATTCATGAATAGTCTTCGAGGCTAATGAGGACCTCGCTTGGTGTGTACTTGGGCCTACTTGAGAATTTGAATTTGTAGCTTTTACGGGGCGCACTTGCCGACCACTTTGTAACTTACTGTAAATAAACGTGCACATTTGAAGAAAATGTCCTCCCTGCCCACTGCAGTGTGTCGTTGGGTCAGCAAACAAGCGGGAACATCCTCGTTGAAGAACAACATTGTTGCATCACCTAACCTGACCACTTTTTATGGCGAATTTCTTCGAACAAGAGCTGCATCCAATAACCCTGATAGGACTTAGTAGCCGCAGCACGCACCGCTCCCATTCAAGAGACAGAATGGTGAGAAGTATTGTGTAACCAGCGGTGGCGCCACCGTGCCGCAAGCAGGGTCACAACGCGAGACGCTTCATCCATGCCACAATGGGTCCAACTCGAGACAGCCATCCCATCATCCACTTCAATCTTAAGTGCGTCAGTTCGAGCAGACATGACTCAATTTATTATCATGATGTTGCAATGATTGTGGCACGTTGGCACACATTTCCTCTTCAACGGGTACACCTTCAACGGGTACACCTTCACTCAATGTCACACAGTCTGCTCGCTGGGTTATTCCGGACTCCGTGAGCCTTCGGTCACTAAGTGTGCCAACTGTTCTACAGCTTTCGTTCCCATTTCTTTGTCGTTTCTTGCATTTTTCCCTTCCCTTCGAAGCTTAGCTGTGGCTTTTCGTGGGTGCTTCCTTTGTTCGTTTTACTTACAACAGGGCGTGGTGATGAAGAATGCATGTAGCTCCCCACCTTTTATGTTCGCCTCGTGTACCTTCACCCTAAGAACTGATTACTTTTTTCAAACGGTAACGTCTGGGGTAATTCAGTTACGTTGATGTGATAGCTATTTGCCATTTTCTTAACATTGTGCGACAGCCTGTGAAAATACGAAATAACCTGGATGTTCATTTCATGCTTCGCTTTTCTGTCTCTGTTTGTTGTTGTGCACAGCAGGTGTTCACAAATGCTGGAAATAAATACACTTAGATACCAGCACTAATTAGGCGAGCTGCTTGGTCATCGAAGCTTTGACTTGAAAGGTGCGGGCAAGATTTATTGAAGATTAATTCTAGTGATAGCCCTGTTTACCAGCTTAGAATAAATGCTGTCCAAAAGTAGTGCACTTTAATTGGACCAGAGATGGTAAATCCAGGACACTTGTTATTGAAAGAACTTAACAAAGACATCTAAAAACTGCATTGCGCTGTCAACAGGAAACTCGCAGGTGAAGTTCAGTCCACCTGGCAGTGCGCTGTAGATGCGTAGGATTTTATTAGTGGTAGTCACCATGCTGTCAGGTTGCACCTATTGTAAGAAGGCAAGGTAGGTAATTGTCATCTCATTGACCAAGTCATCTCACTGACCAACATGATGGCAAGACGGGCAAGTTGGTGATGTATGCTCCTGGGAAAATAGCGCAAAAAACAAGGACAATAAGCTCTGGTCCTTTTGTTTTCTCTCCATGTTGTCCTTGTCTTTTGAGCTACTTTCCCAGAAGTCACTGACCAAGTCCACTACTGGACTTGGAACTAAGCCGTGGCACTTTTCATCAGAAAACGCTCTCTCTTATCTTCAGAATCTGGAACCAGCAGCGTTAGCACCTGAAAATTCATGAGCTGGCGCACTTCCTGTGTTGTCCTCGTGAGCGGCAATATTTATTAATTTCTGAATGTTTGGGAAGTTAAAATACTCGGTGGTTAGGATGTTCTGCTACTAAGCTGGAGGACCCGTGTTCAACTTCTGTTGGGCAGCTACATTTGAATTGGGGTGAAACACAAAGGGAACCCGCATTCTGTGCGAGGTCCAAGTTAATCCGGAGCCCTCCACTGGAGCGTTCCTCATAACCAATGTCTCACTTTGGGAAGAAACTGCGTGCAGTACACAATGAAAGCAAGCAAAAATGCACAAGACGCACTTGCATTAACAGAACACCTGTGCAGGTTGACCCTGGGTCAAAGCCCTCACCGGGGGGCCCATTCAGCGAGGATGGTGACAGTGGGGAACCCTTGGAGAAGCTACTCGACCTCACCAGGGTGGGTGTCATTTTTATTACACATGTGGCAACACGGTCATTTTTCTTGTTTGAAGCAAAGAGTAATTTTCTTTAAATCATTTTGAAAACTTCTCACACACACTCAGCGGCACTCCAGGCATTTTCAAAATCATGTATTTTCTGAATCATGTATTTTCTGAACACTCATTGAAGCTGTGTTGACGCCCTGCAAAAATGATTGGAAATTTGAGGAGGCGGAGGGGGGTGGGGGGGGTGGGGGGGGGAGGGTTGACTTACGTGTGTCGTGCTAATATGGGGTGTGAGACCAACCTATGAAGCCCCCGACTGCTCTTTAGAGGTGAACTTCATTTTTTAGGCACTTTTGACACCAACAGTGCTAACACAGTGGGCAGTTGGTTGATCATTAGAAATTCCGAATGCAGAATTTGCAGCAACACGGACAATTGAGCTAGTTGGTACATCTTTGAAAAGTTTCGAAAAGGCTGCGACAAGGGGACACCAAGAGAAGACACGAAGGACAAGCACTTCGTGTCTTCTCTTGGTGTCCCCTGTCGCAGCGCTTTCGAAACTTTTCAAAGAATTTGCAGAATTTGTGGGGATGCGCCCCACCTGTCCTCTTTGGTTTGCTTTCCTGTGATGCACCCTCCCATGGCCTCGCCTCGAGGAGGGGTGCGCCACGTGACCCTCCCTGGTTAGTTACCTTAACTAACAAGCCGAAACAGGCTGAAACAAAACTGTGGTTGATAAGAAGAAAACTGAAGCTTGCTTCCACAAAAGCAAAACTAACAGCCTATCTCGCGCTGGTACGACCGACACTGGAATATGCGAGCGTCATATGGGATCCGCATCAGAAAACCAAATTGACAGGATTGAAAAAGTTGAGAGAAGGGCGGCTAGGTTCATTTTGTCAAAATACAGATTTACAGATTCAGTGACTGACATGGTTCGTGAACTAAACTTGCCTCAACTTTCAAAGCGAAGGAAGGTTGCCAGGCTAAAAATGTTTCATCTGTTATTAACCCTTTCACTCCCTCTCACGAGATAACTCAGGCGACCACACATATGCACTCCCTGCTTCTCACGAGTATACTCGTTTTGGCTTTTTAACTCGCTCCCTGCTGCTCCCGATAATACTCGTGCAAAACAAAATAATGCAAGCATGTAGCGCCATCTATGGAGAGGCCTCATAAATAACACAAAACTTGTAGGATGACTTTCCAATAGGTGGAGCGCATGTTCCATCACCCGCATCACTTTGTAATCGCCTCGGCAGAACAGCCATGGCAAGGCAGCGTGCGTCGTGCGTCCGCGGTTTGACGGACGAAGAAATTCAAGAATCGCTCATGAATTCGGACTCCGATGACAGTGACAGTGAGGAAGCAGCCCGTCTAAGTGCCTTGTCGAGTGATGACAGCGATGAAGAGCCCCTTCCACAAAGAAATCCGCGCAAGAAGAGGAAATGCGACGAGCAGGATTTCTCCTGGAAGAAGGAGTTCAAGCCTCAGGACCATGCGTTCGACCCATCTTCTTCAGGAATCTGCAATGACATCATAGCAGCATCCAGTGAGCTCGAGATTTTTGAAAGTTTGTTTACGCCGGACATTGTGGAAGGAATTGTGGATCAAACTAACATTTTCCAACGCCAAGTACATGCCGCACTCACACCGACGGCCGGATCCCGCATACACCAGTGGAAAGATATGACTTCGCGTGAGTTTTGTGTATTTCTTGCTGTCGTAATGCTCATGGCTCATTCAAGAAAAGGTACTATTGCCCAGTATTGGTCCACGGATCCCCTCTTGAGCAAACCTGCATTCTCGAAGTTGATGAGTCGCAACCGCTTCCTGCTTATTTTGAGGTTTCTTCATTTTCCCAATAATGAAGATCAGATCCGTGGTGACAGGCTGCACAAAGTGCGCTCTGTTCTCCTGACGCTTCGGAAAAACTTTCAAGGGGTTGCTATCACCATATTAAGATATTTGTATTGACGAAAGCCTGCTCCTTTTCAAAGGGCACTTGGCGTTCGAACAATATATCCCATCCAAACGAAGCAGGTTCGGCCTGAAGTCATTCGTGTTCTGTGATGTGAAAACAGGCTTAGTGCTAGACATTGTGTTGTAAACCGGATCCTCTACTGAGATCTACGAATCTGAGATGGGATATGGAGCATCAGTTGTCCTCACGTTACTGGACAAGTACCTGGGCAAGGGCCATGTTCTCTGGGAGGACAACTGGTACACCAGTCCCGCCCTCTTCACCTATCTTCTTGAAAAAAAGACTAATGCTTGCGGTACAGTCCGGAGGAACAGAAAGGGTATCCCACGTTATGTTCCTCACCTGCGGTTCCGATCCTCGGTGGTCTGAAACCGAGCGTATTATTATGAACACTTACCTATCTGACGCACTTGTGGCTTTATCTGCTGGCAAGATGATTTCATATAAGTTGTATAAATGTTGTACTTGTGGCTGTGTGTACTTCTGGAGTTGTATGCATCCACCCTGTAACGGCCTTACGGCTGACAGTATCAATAAATAAATAAATAAATAAATAAAAAGGGGTGCCTGCGTCATAGCAACATGAGCGCCATGGATGGCAGGACTACTGTGCACGCAGGAGAGCAAACTTTCTTTGGCTCAGTATTTTCGATGTGCACGGACTGTTCGGCACGACGCTCCGCTCTTCGCCAGCAGGGCAAGGCTGTTGGGGGAGAACGTTCTCCCGCATCTCGTCTCATCCAGCTTTGGAGTTTCCCTCTGCCCTAGCACGGGCGAACGTTCGCTTGTAACCTGGCTGGCGAGATGGACGACCTCGATTCCTCAGCGTGTTTTGTTGCTAGCTGCCATTGTTGCTGTAGCAATAAATGCCTGTTTGTGTCAGCCAGAGTGCCATTCCTGGGTTTCTCTCAGAGCAAGGCCCGCCGTGGTTGCCGAGTGCTCGGTAGCACTCACGGTTACAAAGTGAGGTCCTGGCAGTTTTGAACTGTGTCAACCGCGATTAAACAGGGAAAACGTATTATCTCCCCCCTGTTACACCCCACAAATTTCACTGTTGTATGCTGTGTAGTTTTGACATCATAAATATTTATGTGATTCACTACTATACCAAACTAGCAGAAAGCCCGACGTGACAACAAAACATGGTAGGAGCCTGCAATTGCTTTTAGATTTTAGACAAAGGAATGGTTCATGCAGTGACATTCTCCAAATATTTTTATCAGCTTGTTTCTTTTTTCTGCACAGAACATTATATCCATGCTTGCATAATACACTCATTAGCGTCACACGAAAGTACTAGTTGCAGAGTAAAAACAGGAAGCAATCAATAAGATAGGAATGTCACTGCATAAAGAATTTATCAAGGAACACAATGCGGCAAACTGCATGAAATTCCGCGAAGCCATTGTCATGCCACGCTTTCTACAAGTTGAGCCAAAAGACACCTCTTAAAAACGGGCTGTGAAGTTGCACAAGGAGCCACTGGTTTGCTGCCTAGAGTGACAAAATCATTTTTTAAGGTCACTTCTAGAGGGTTGAAATGCGGGCCAGTTGGTTCATAGTAACATGAAAAAAACCAGTCACAAAAGACAATGGACAAGAGAAGGAGTGCACACGCCACAACGACTGGTGGTGTGTCGTTGTGGCGTGTGCACTCCTTCTCTAGGTGTGTCGTTGTGGCGTGTGCACTCCTTCTCTAGTCCATTGTCTTTTGTGACTGGTTTTTTTCAAGTCACTTCTGGATTGGTTTCAAAGAAAATTTGTTGGGGTGTGATGAAAAAGACCTTATAGATTCCAGATTGGATGTTTTCTAAAATTCTATTTTTTCGTAAGGTTTTTGAGATTGGAACCCCCGTGTCCCCCCCTTCATTGGGGTTGTGTCGTTGTGCAGCTATTGCTTTTAGGCAGTGACTCTACAAAACCTGGGGGAACCATGTGCTTCTGGCTAGCTCCCATTGGGGCTTGCACCAGCGCACTTCAGTGGCATATTTGATAAGCGGCTGCGGTCAGCTCAGACTAGTTCCACACAAGCCGTGGGCATCCTCTGATTAGAGACTTCTGTGGGGAGCAGATCGCCACAAAGGTACGGCCAGCTGGTCGCACGCCTGTCCTGTCAGGATTAATGAACGCGTGCACACTGGCGGCATGCAGAAGCGCATCGTGCTGTGCCAGAAAGAGAAAAGTTTGGGGGGATCAAAGTGCGCGCACGTGGAATGCAAGGCCTACCTTGCATCTTGGGTTATCGTTGGCATTATTTTTGCGAAATAGCATGCGCCCCAACGCCACTTTACGTTCGGCCAACATGGTGGCACCGCTTGATGCGGGGCCTCTCGCTTCACCACCGATTTGTGGTTGCCACTGCGCTGTGTCCCATGTTCACGGCAAACCAAAGGCACATGACGCTTTCACTCTGTCTGAATTTGCCTGAACTACAAAATTTTTGTGATAAAACACGCCAAATTTTCAGATTGCTCCCGTGTTTGCAGAGCTGCCACGGTTAGCGATTACCGTATTTTCTCCCATATAAGACCCGTTTCACATGCTGCGACTAGAACGAAAATAGTCGGCCTAGCCAGTGACACTGCAGTGCGATTTTTGGCCAGTGTTTTCACATCCAACGCATACTCAGCGAATTCGGTAGGAGGGACACGCAAGGTACCTGCCACGGTGGCTCAGTGGTTTGGGCGCTCTGCTACTGATCCGAAGTACCTGGTTCGAGACCGCGTCTACCAGGGCGAGAGGGCTTCATTTTCAAAGTCCGAAGAAATAAGCACATCAGCCGGTTCGAACGGACGACGGACCACAGCGGCCACGTTTCAATGGAGACCGGAAACGCAAAGGCTGAAAGGCTGTCAGTCCGAAAGATCCCCAGGTGCTCGAAATTATTCCCGAGCTCTCCTCTATGGCACCTCTTTCTTTTTTCCTTTATTCCTTCCCTTATGAGGTGGTTGTGGGCTGATATGTGAGACATACTGCGCCATTTCATTTCCCCAAAAACCAATTTTCAATTTTTCATGCAAGGTTGCTTGATGTTTGCATAGGCAACCAATTATTAAATGCGACAGGAACATTACACGGAATGTGTTGATGATGTTATGACCAGGATATTTTTAGATGCAGGGGAAAATTTCACGTTTTAATTGCAATGAACAGTTTTTCTTCCACCATGGCAACAGCTCCCACGTGACCCCACGTCACACGCCATCTCGGCGCTCCTGATTGGTCAGTCGCAGAGCGAACACACCAACGCTGCGACTGAATACCAATTGGACTGAACATGATCTCAAACCGTCTGCGGCTAGACCGACGGCCCTTTCCAGTCACAGACCGACAGAATTCACAGCGTCGCAGGAGAAAATCGCATGCATGTGAAAAGAGCCTAACCCGCCCCTGTCCACGAAAAAAAAAATATATAACTTGCTGGTTTACCTGAAAAAAATAAGCACCAGAAAGATACAACTGCACACTCAGTGATCATTTCGTTTTATTTTTTATTTTACCCTAAATCACTGTCAATTTCATTGCAAACAACCACCACTACATCACTGGTTATCCGATTCTCGATCGTTGCCACTCTCACTGCTGCCATCCGAAGCTTCGTCGGCACTCTCAAAGACGTAGTCGTCCTCCGAACCATCCAAGCTGTCGCTGATGGCATATTTTTTTTAAGCTTTTATGCACCAAGTCTGCCAGTTCCACGATCCACTGGCACAGCAATGGAATATCCCGTCGGTTTGAGGGCGTAAAGGCTGTCGGCCATCCACTGGGCATGCAGCCGCTTCACGTGTGTCTTGAACGGCTTGTTCAGGCACACGTCGAGCGGCTGTAGCATGGACCCGATGCAGCCAGGTATTATAATGAGGTCGGTGCCTGTCTCGGCGAGGCGAGCCTTCACCACATCAGTGCAGTGGCCTCAAAAGGAATCCAGTATGAGCATTGAGCATCCAGTACAAGCAGCAGCTCTTTTGCCGACTTCTTCGACAGTGGCTATAATCTTTAGCTTCTCTTTCGCTGTGAAACACTGCTGCCGAGTCGCACTCATGACGCCAAAACGAAGCATACAAACAGCGCCTGACACTAGGCTGACTAGGCTCAAGAATGCTGGCTGTTGAAAACAACGTGGCCAATGGCAGGGGGAAGAATAAACAGACTATGAATGTGGATTTGGCTATGCTAGAGTGAACTAGAAGAAAGAGTGTCTCAAATGAGAGCCCAAAACTGAGGCAAAAAAAAAAAGTTACTTCCGCTTGGAGCGCTGCGAACGTTATCCTTTCATAGGTGCGTTTTCGAGATGCGGCGCAACGCACACGCTGCATAGTGTAGGGGTTAGTGAACTCGCCTCACACGCGGAAAACTAGAATTTGATTCCCACTAGACAAACATATTGTTTTTTATTTTACCCTAAATCACTGTCAATTTCATTGCAAACAAGCCATGCTAGCTAAAAAGAGAGAACCGAAAGTGAAGTTCGTGCAGCGCTGCTTCACTGCTGCCGTGAACTCCACACTTAGTGTGCGCTCGTTTGGCTGTAGAGGCACACTTGAAATAAAATATCTATCTATCTATACCGCCCGGAATCTCTGTGCTACGCAGCGCCAATTTTGAATGCGCATTTAGAGCACACCCGACGATACTCTCCAAGCTCCGATCTGTGCCTTAGCAGATCAGTAAGACAAACACGCCCTACAAAATGTGCTGGGAATTGCTTAGTTGAGCTTCACGTTTTCCAGCTGATTGTAGTGTGTTTTCTTTCAGCTTGTGAAAACAAAAATTAAAGCACAACTGGATCATCTTAGACTTGGCGGTGGCACACCGCACATAATGCAGCGAATGTTGCGTTGCCAAGGGTCCTACGGCCACCGGTTAGACATGTCAGACAATGGATGCGCAAGCTGCTTGATTGCGAAGCATAGACGGCTATGGGTTATAGACAAAGTGGGCACACTTTGTTCTAGTCATTGTGGAAGCATGAGTGAAGTGTAATCAAGCTTACTTACCGAACTGAAATGCAGTGTATGCAACAAAGATAGCTTTATTCAAAAACATGGGCACAGTTGTAAACTTAACTGCATCAAAAAAATTGACGGTGGTTTAGCTCTGGGTAAACCTGGAGTGACGCGATAGCTCCAGCGGGCCGAGTGGAACTTGCTCACGTGACCAACCACGTGACCAACCATGTGATCAGCCACGGCGCTGCAAAGCCGGCAGCTTCTCCACACCACAGCGATGGGTGGCGGGGCCGCCACGCTGCAGGCTCGAAATGCTACTGTAATGTAGCTATCGCTACAAAAATTGCAAGAATGAAGACATCAGAGCACCTTCGCACATCACGCTATAATGAGAGCGTGTACATTTGTGCAGTAGAAATGGAAGAAAATGTGACGTGTTCACTGTTCACTGTTTTTAACTCGAAAATGAAGATTGTGTTGTACAAGTTTATTTTCTTTCACCTTACAGTCAATAGGAGGCAAGGAAAAGGCCACTTTGAATCGGCTTGAGCCCTCAAAACTCCACAAACTGCACAATTCAAAGGGATAAGGCACAAGTTTTGGTGTTTCGCCTGCAATTGGCAAATATAGATAACAGTGTTGTAATCAACTGTAGGTACACCCAGTAAACAGATTATGATTGAGATCACGAAGACGTACAGAAACTGCAATAGCTGTTTTTTCAGTCTCTCACTGCTGGAGCCAGACTGCATGAAAGAAACATTTTAATATAGTGTTAAGTGCATAGGTTTTATATGGAGCCAGGTGCACAGCACTGGTATTCACGTGATGCCAGCGGAATGCGTGCTTGGGCAACATTAATAGTAGCTTACGATGCAACCAACCGCAGCGAGCTGTGAAGAGGTGTCCTTCTTTCTTCTGGTTCAGTCTAGCTATGCCTTTCGTTGGCCCCCCATCACCTTGACAAGCGTCGATGACAATGGGGATGGCGGACTGCATGGGGGAGGCCGTCGCACATTGCCGTGAAGCAGATAACCCGCGCCCCCACTTTTTGAACGTGTTTCTTTTAAATTTCAGTGTGGGTTATACGCGAGTAAATACAGTATGTGTCATTTGATGCCAGAAAGCACGGAGGTTCAGCCTACTGATATCCACAAACAGGTTTGTGATTTTGGTCCGAAAATGGGTGACAAAGAATTTGGAGTCCGGTAACACATTTTTTAAATTTATGATGATGATAATGAAAGAAAAGTAAAAATGATTACATTTACGAGAGTTACCATTGTGGGTTCCACTTGAGATGGCGCTGCAAGTATCAAACAATCCAAAAAAATGTCAAAAGTAATGCTTGTTTTTAGCATTTTATTTTTCAATTATTTTATGCTAATATAGTGCTACAGAAAAGTAACGAAATATGTGAAACAAAACAATTTTCATTTCTTTATTTTTATTTTTTAGCATTTCTCTTCTGAGCCGCATTGGTGCTGCAGTCAGCAAACCCAAGCCCAGCGTCGCTGCGTAAAAAAAAACCCCTATTCTAAATGTCAGTGGTGTACGCGTCCGTATCATTTAGTGCGCTGTTTTTTTTTGGCGTTGCACTTCCACCTGTTTGCGGAGTCCCGAGGTGGCATGATCAACTTCTTGTGTAGCTGCGTTTCGACACTGCATGACAGATGGCAGCACATAATGCCAAAAGCTGGCCAAAAGCAACCCCGATCAGCATGTTGTCACGTGTGCACCTTACTCAGCAGGTTTCTTGGACTTCACGTTCCTTTGTTTGGTGTCGGTTGCAGTTGTTTGACAGCTATAACAGAAGTCGGAATGAGTTTGAAGAGGGCTGCTTACAGCTTGAAATTCAAGCAAACTATAATCGCATTTGCCTTAGATAATGGCAGCCACAGTGCCGCTGCGGAATTCAACGTGGACTGGACCAGCATCGGGTGGAGGAAGCAGTAGGACCAGATTATCAACGGCACCACGATGTGTAAAGAGTTTACGGAACCGCACAAGGGCTAACATCCGCAAATTGAAGAAGTCTGTGAGTTTGTTCACACAAACCCAGCAGTGGCTTCGCTGTCACTGCCGATGCAATGCGCACGGTGATTCGTGCTAGCCGGGACTGGGTGGAGCATATGATGAAAAGAAATGGATTTTATTTGAGACGCCGTACAACAGTAGGCGAGAAGCTTCCAGCTGATTTCCAAGAGAAACTTATCGCTTTTCAGCGGTACATGATGAAGCTCCACAGGAACGCAGCTACGAGCTTGTTGAGATGAGTGACGCTGGTGAGACACTGGGGTATTCTGACATGCCGAGGTTGTGCACAGTCAGTGAAGTAGGATCCCGAAAAGTGAAGGTGAAGACGACAGGGCACGAGAAGCAGCGTGTCACAGTGATGCTGTGATAACAGCGACGGCCAAAAGCTTCCGCCATACATCATCCTCAGAAGGAAAAATATGCCAGAAAATGAATGTTTTCCTAAGCATGTCACCTTAAGAGTCCAGAAAAAAGGGTAGGTGATAGCAGAGCTGATGTCCCACTGGATTCGAGTCTTGGGGCAGCATTGCTCCCACACAGGCAGGCACACGGTCTATGCTTTTGTTGGACACATTTCATGGCCATGTGACCCCGGATGTAAAGACCAAGCTTCAGAACAGCAGTTGTGAATTGGATGTGATTCCAGGCAGCACGACACTAGTGCTGCAACCCCTTGACGTCTCAGTTACCAAAACTTTTACAGTTAACCTTGACGGGAGAGCAAAGAGTTGGTGCAGAACCTTGACTGGAAGATTACACATTAAAGGGAAAGCTGCAGTAAGCACCCCCGTCAACCATAGCAAGGTGGATTTCAGACGCTTGGAAGCAGATTCAAGTCGCCGTTGTGGCTGGCCTGGCCGTTTAAGAAGAGCTCGATTACAAACCACTTTGATGGATTGGAAGGCAATTAACCTGCTATGGGAGACAGAGCGATGCAGCGGACTCGAGTGGCAGCAAGAGTGACTGAGTATGAGACGCAAGCGGGGGGCTCACTGTCTGCGCCTATTTTTCATTTGAATATTTGCCAAATAAAATGTTACTTCTCACACTCGTCTCGTCGATATATCGCCACGAAAATAGGGGGGGGGGGGGGGGGGGGGGTGCTTGGAATTGAGTGAATAGGGTAGTTTAGAACAGTATGAGATAAATTTGATTTTACGAACGCATGGTCCGTATTCTTGAGTTTGTGTCATAATAAAAAGCGTCGTAATCTGCCGCAGCGGCTACGCCTGATTGGTCGAAACGCTGGAATCGGATGTGGTATTTCGGATGCAGCAAAAAGGGTCGACGAAATTGGACGGTGAGGTCAGACACATAGTGTACACTCATCTAGCAGTAGATGCTAAAGGACAGCCAACATGGCGGCGCGCTCTAAAGCGGTGCCTCTCGCTTCGAAGTGAACTCGTCGACGTTACTGCGTTTTTCAGCACGTGAACTGGCTATAAACTGGGTACAGGACTTTCGCTTCGTCTTATCTTGCTTATAACAAATTGGATGGACGATAAATTTGGCCTGTTTTTTTATTTCGCTGGACGATTCCACACCTTCTAGCAGGGTTCGTAGCGGTCCTTGAAACCCTTAAAAACCCTTGATTTCTAAAACGCTATATTCAAGGCCTTGGAAACCCTTGAATTTTTTTAGGTGCTGGGAAGTCTGAATTTTACGCTCGGCTAGGCTTAGCGGAATTGACAGAGCGTCTGGCCACATTCATGAAGTCCTAATCCAAGTCAATCCAGTGTATTTTTTCTTGACCATTTCCTCGTGGTTAGCGTGGTTACAGTGCTCTATAATATGGGTAGTGGGTTCAGGGAGCGGCCAGCGGTGAGGCGACTTGTGTCGACGATACCAGATGGCGCCACCAGAGCATGGGCTGTATGAAATGCGGCGCGCCGCACCTTGGATGCGCGCTGTGCATAGAATCGTCTTGAAATAAGCAAGGCTCTGTCTTTTAAAACAAGTCCTACAAATAGGTGAAGCTGTACACAGATATTGTCGGCGAATAAAGAAAATTAGATGTAGTAGTAGCCAACAGCCGATAGCGCGGTGGTGCGGACGAGCGGCCCCGTTAATGCTTCGCAACGCTGATCGTGCTCTTTTGCAGGTACGGCTCCCATATTTCAACGTTAGTGCATACTAGTATTATCGCCACCCATAGGAAAGGCTGAGTGCAGGGAGAGGAGCAAACATTCTATCGATCATCGGGGTTATCCAGCGGCCAACTCGAAGCTGTCGGCAAACGTGGCCGAGTGTACTCCAGCTTGAGCCATCGGAAGTGTTTTAGTAGAGGGGCGGGGCAACAAGAAATTGGAATAAAAAAAAACGCTTCACTTAGAGACCGTTGTGTGTACAGCGTACTATATGTGAATGCGATAATTTTAAGTGTGGTATGCATGCCTCTGTTTTGTAAAAAGGAAAGGAACGCCGACCAAAGGTTGTTGTTAAAAAAGACGTTCTGGCTTCCCTATGGAGGCCTTGATAACTCTGATCAAGGCTTCCGTAGGGAAGCCGAAAAGTCTTTTTTTCTAACAACCTTTGGTCGGCGTTCCTTTCCTTTTTACATGAATCTTCTACCTGACCGGACGAGTTTTCGTCGAACTTTAGATTTCATGCCCCTGTTTTAATTGTTGTTTTGATGCATGCATTTTTTTCATCAAAACGAAGGGTCAATTGCCGCCGATGTATAAACGCTGATGAATGCAAGACAAGATAAAATAACTTTTATAAAACAAAGCACTCCTTTATTGCAGCGCTCCAACTATGCACAGTGTGAGACATATTCTTGAATTTCTCAAAGGAATGCCGTGTTTTCCTGTTTGCACAGTACATTTAGCCGCGCGACTATGAGCACTTATTTGCCCATCTTAGCATGAAGCTTCTTTTTCCTGCGAGCTTCTCGCGACTCATTGATTGATTTAACATAAAAATGCAGCCTTGTCAAAACATAAAACTTGAGAATGCTGACTGTGAGCGCTTCTGAGTGCTGGCTGCACCCTACACCACATGAAATCTGAGATTTTCCCAGCACCATAACATCTACTATGCTGTTACTGCACAGCTTTTCCTGACTAAAAAAAGTTATGAAAAGGTTTTCCAGCCTTCTCACCATCAAAAAAAGCACACGAGACGGGTAGAGCAACCCTCCTTTGTCACAAATTGCAGTAAACTCACTGCAAACTCTCTGGCTCCACGCATTGATTTTCGCCCATTCTTAGCTTGCAGTACACAGTACCACTGTAATCAGGTATGCGATGGCAGCTCCAGTATTCTGAAGGAACATCCAGTTTAGAAAAATCGTCCGGCACCGATGCTTCGTCAACTTCACAAGGGTCTTGGTCGTTCGCCAACACGCTACTCTCAGTGTCAATGCCCGGACACCTCGATTCCTTGTTAACGTCGGAAGCATTACTTTGTGGTCTTTTCGCTTCATTAGGATATGTACTTGTGCTTTTCCTCTTTCTAGGTGGTCTCTGTAGCGGTGTTTTCTTTGACAGATAGCTGGGCAGCAAAGTTGGCACCGCATCGGGTAAAAGTTCCGGCTTTCCACGCGGGATGCGGACTTCTTTGCCGTCAATGATGTGTATAAAGTCCCTCACAATGCATGATGGCTCGAAATGTAGCTCACACACACAGCAGTTTTCGTCCAAAACCTTATCTTTTCGATGAAGGTTGCGTTCCCACTGCTTCCGTCGGTTCTCATCCTTTGGCACAGCAAAGAGCGACGGCTGATCGCCTTTCGTCCACTGGTATCCCGTTTTGCACCCGGGAGCAAAACAATGCCGTTGACGCCGACGATTCGGCATGACCGTAGTCTTAACGCCGCGAACTCACAAAGAGGAAAAATGCACCGCACAAAAAGCAACAAACAGCTGCAGGCAGCTTGGCGGGACTGCTAGCCGCGCGCGCGCGGGCGCGCCAAGCCTACAGTCCACGCTACAACAGCGCCACCGCTTACATCCGGGACCTGTCGACACTCGCCGCCTCACTGCATCGCATGGAGCGCGCTGGCTCCTGAACCCACTACCCATATTCTAGAGCACTGTAGCGTGGTTCACGGGCTGTGAAGAAAACTTCCCAAGTTTTTCCGCTATGCCAGGAAGGTGCAAGTTTCAGCGGTCCTGGCTGGACCATGATGTTTATAAGCAGTGGATTGCTCCGGATCCCTTGGACTGTCATCGCGCGAAGTGTAGGGCGTGTTGTAAAGCATTTGACGTTTCCTGCATGGGTGAGTCGGCAATTAAAAGCCACATGAGAAGCGCAAAGCACATTGCAAACGTAAAAAATGGAGCGCAAGGAAACTCGATTCGGAACTATGTGGCGGCTACAGTCAGTGAGCGACCGGAAAGCGTCATGCCTTCAGTGTCATCAGACTTGCGTCATGCGTGCGGTATGAACGAACTTGTGACCGATGCCGAGGTACTGTGGACATTGAAAGTGGCAGCTTCCCACTACTCGTACAATTCGTCTTCGCACACAGGGGAACTGTTCCAAAAGATGTTTCCCGACAGCCTTCTCCTGCGGTGAAAAGAAATGCGCGTACGTCCTTTGTCACGGCCTGCGGCCGTATTTTCTCTCGTGTTTGCAGCGCGAAATAGAGCAGTGCGGCTCTTACGCTGTCCTGTTCGATGAGTCATTGAACGACTACCTTCAGCGGAAGCAGATGGATATCCACGTGCGGTACTGGGACGCCATTTCTGAACGTGTAACTACCAGGTACTACACATCAGTCTTCATGGGACACAGTACGGCAGAAGACATCCAGGAAAAGCTTTTGAGTGCCTTGGATTGTTTGCCACTTTCAAAAATAGTTCACTTGTCTATAGATGGGCCCAATGTGAATTTGAAATGCTTCAAAAATTTGCAAAGTCACCTTCAGAACAACTATCGAGTTCAGTGCCTGGAGTTGGGGACTTGTGGTCTTCACACTCTGCACAATGCGTACAGAGCAGGTGTTATGGCCAGCAAGTGGTGCCTGGATACCCTCCTTTCAAGCCTAAGTGGCCTGTTTCACGATGCACCTGCACGGAGAGATGACTTTGCCTCTGTTACTGGCCAGACAACATACCTTCTCAACTTTGTCTCGCACCGCTGGGTTGAAAATGTACCTGTCCTTGAGCGCGCCATTCTTTTGTGGCCCGATGTGAACAAGTGTGTGCAATGTACTAGAGTGAAACAAGTAAGTTTGCCTAAGTGTATTGCATTCCAACGTGTGTGTGATGCCTGCGCTGATCCGCTGACGCCAGCAAAGCTTTAATTTGCTCTGGGAATTGCAATGATATTCAAGCCATTTTTGACTGAATACCAAGGTGACAAACCTCTGCTGTTCTTTTTAGCAAAGGACCTTGAAAGTGTTGTGAGAAAACTAATGACAAGGTTTGTAATGTGCTCTGTGGTAGCAGCGTCTGCTGGAATCTTGAGCCTCTTGAAGATTGACATCGATGATCCAAAGAACCATGCTCCCCTTGAAAAAGTAGACATTGATCATGCAGCAGAACAAGTTGTGAAAGCTGCCAAGATAAGTGCAAAGGATGTGTTTGCATTTAAGATGGAGTGCAAGCAGTTTCTGATTAATGCAGCGAAGAAGATATTGGATAAAAGCCCACTAAGATACCCTCTTGTTAGGGCCCTCTCTTCTTTAGTTCCTGTGCGGATGTGTTCAAGGCCGGATGAGTGCCTTACAGGCTTCAGGAAAGTTTTGGGTGCCCTCATTGAAGCAAACTGGTTGAGCGAGCACCAGCGAGGTGCAGTTCTCGCCGAGTACACAGAGTTGCTCCAGGAAGAAAAGGACACCCTTGGATCATTCGAGAAGCATTCCAATAGTTTGGATGAGTTTTTTTGCAATCTTTTGAAGTTCCGTTCTTCATGCTCAAACCTCTGGGGTGTGGTCAAAGTTCTGCTTATTTTAAGTCATGGTCAAGCTACTGTAGAAAGAGGATTTAGCATTAATCGCCACACCTCCATTGAAAACATGAAGGAAATGTCTTACATGTCGCAAAGAATTGTGTGCGATGCCATAGATAAGGCGGGAGGCATCCTTAAAGTTGAAATAACAAAGGAGCTGCGGACATCTACTTCAGCTGCATGGAACCGGTACCAAGCGTACCTGCAGGAGCAGAAGCAGCAAGAAGCTCAGCAGTTGAGGCAGTCAAAGAGAAGCCTTATTGAAAATGAAATTGAAGCCAACAGACACAAGAAAAAGAAACTAGAAAAAACTATTGTGGACTTGACGGCAGCTGCAGACAGTTACTCCGAAAAAGCTGAAGCAGCAAATGACATCACATATATTGTGAAATCAAACAGTCTTAGAAAAACTGCAAAAGAAAAGATGCATGAAGATGCAGGACCTTCAAGCAATTGAACGTGCGATTGCAGCAAAACTTCAAGCACTTTCTTGATATGCTTAACGAGTTGGTGCTTCAAGGAAATGTGTGTGTGTTTACTGATATGTGTTTTAAGGTGGTATATGCCTCTTTCCTTTTTTCTTTTTCAATAAAATGAATGATTTTGTTGTTGAAGAATTTCTTTTTTGGTCCGAGCTGCTAAACACATTGTTTGAGGTCCTTGAAATTGCTATGCCAGTTCCTTGAAAGTCCTTGAAAACCCTTGGAATTTTTTCAACTAAAACTGCTACGAACCCTGTCTAGGCCTAACAAGCACCTGTTGTAGAAATTGTTCTCTTTATTCAAACCGGATGGTGCCACTATCACCGGAGTTATCTCATCTGCATATGTTGAATGTTGTAACTTAAAGCATAATGAGCCACAAAATACTTGCATTTACTATGTGCAAACGTGCATTTCCTGTTCTAGAACTTTCCGTTAGCTGTTGAAACGTCCTGCATCATGATCGTGAGTAATTGCCAGCATGAAACTGCTCATGTGCACGGATGGTCAGTCGCCAGCGACGCACTGCTATACCGAAGCGTTTGACATGCCAGAGGTGCTTTTTTGGCGTCCCTTATGGTTCTCCATAGCCGCTGCGGTGTGGCTCTGCATTGAGCTCGCGAGTTAGCTTGCAAGTTAGTTTTCAGGCATCTGAATGGGCATGTCTGCGCTTCGTTCCATAGCGAACTCATGAAAACTTCGTCTGCAAAGTCTTCCGACGCATCTATAAAGGGAAAAACAGGAAGATTTTTTTAGCTGATCTCATTTATTTATTTGCTGCAGAAAAATAAAAACATAACAGCCGCATCTCGCGGTTCTTGCAGTGTCTGCATAAAAGGAATGAAAAACGTAAATTACCGTCTGCACAACCATCCGATAACAGCGCCAACTTACGTTCAGTGATGTTGCGGGTGGCAAGTCGTCACGGCGTCTTGGTTCAGCACGACACAGAGCTTGCATTGTGCAGTGAGGGAGTGCATGCCACAAAGTTTCCTCTCCGTTGCCTTTTACCCTCAAGACAAATGTAAAACACCGTGTTATACGAACAAGTTAGCTTCCTTTTGTTTCCCACAGGCAATCAACGGCTGTAGCGGCCGCCTTCTGTCACTGAAAAGCCATCCTTAGTTGTGCACAATATTTTCTTCATTGAGTACACCTACAGCCTTTGCAGTACAGAAAAGAGTATCTGAACTATTTTTTTCTATTTGTTGAAGTCCACTGTGCAAATAAAGCAGCTTTCATATTACCCCTTTGCAGTGGAATCCGATGGGCAACTAAACCTGTGTCTGAATGTTTCTCCTCTCGCATTGGTCTCGTTCCATTTGCCGTCAAAGAGCAAAAGCACCGCTGGACGTTTACCTGCGGCAACCGCAAAGCATGGTCACAGTTACAACCGAACCGACATCGGCTTCCGGCGTTTTGACCAATTGGGTGCGGTTAGTGCGGCAGATAATGGCGCTTTCTATTATGACACATACACAGAATACGACCCCATATATGGCAAGCACCGGCACTGCACTGTGATGTGTTGACTTTTCACGTTTGCTTTCGTTTCAGCCAAGTTCCTTTTTCCCAAGGCCTCCCATTTCAGGGTTTGCATATGTGGTTAAGGCTTACATCTTACAGAGCACATAAACAGGAAGCGAGCGTCTTTGCAAAACCAACTGAATTTCAGCGAGCTGTCGACTAGTGAACCATCGGACAACTCGAAAAAACCAACCACAGTGAAATGCGATGTTACAGAGATAAACGAATCTGTTGCACTCTGGCTCAAAAGGTGGGGGCAGCGGCGGCGCAAGCAGGCACTAGTACGTAGTGCACGTATCCTAGCCTAACAGAGCTTGGCCATCAGCAATTTTTCTTAACTGCCTTGTACCTTGTCTCCCGTGCCTAATAAACGATTTCCGTTAAATAGTTTGAAGTTGACTGGCACAGCCGAGAATGTTTCGCCGGGCGAGCGTGCGAAGACACAAGTGCTCTTCATACTGCGAACTCCCTTGTACGATCACCAACCATCGTGCCATCATAGTTTTTCATCGACCGTGGCGATCATCTGACCAGCCTTAACAGACTGCTTCAAAGGTTAACTAGCACTTGAAGTGGCACTTGGAGTTCCTCTGCTGTTCAGCACTTGTAAATCGAGGCGCGTCAAAAACGGGCACGCAAAGCTTATAGACGCGATGCGCCATAACAAATTGAAGCTCTCCTGGCTGCCTGTGGTGCCGCCAAGCATCGGTTTTCTTTGATTCCAACATTCAGGTTGTCTTTTGTCTGCCTTCCTTGTGTGATAAAAGTGCACTATCAGTTTTAAAACAAAACTTACTCTAATATTGAACCATGCAACCTTCCTTTGTCAGCGTCAGAGATTCACGGAAACATGTAGGAATAAAAATTCCTCCAAAGTGACGTCTCTTGTCTTATGATGTCACCACGCTTGTACTTGCGAGATTGGCCTGTGGCGGCGATACCTGTATTTTGGGTCTTGCTATTGAAGTGGGTAGACGACGAGGAGACTGAGCAAGTGAACAGGCGGACGAAGACGAAGACGACAACGAAGTTCTGACTGTGTTCTGAGTGCCGCTCGTAGCTGTTCCTTCGCTGGTGTACATAGCTATAAATATATTTTTTCCCGCAACACTATTTTTTGCCTTACAAGAGCTTTGCTTTCAGTAAGAGCGGTGTTTTTGTGATCAGGAGCTGGTATTCTATCGATACGAGCCAACTTCAATTTCTCCACAGTGTTCCTTTAAGCTCGACCGGAAATGGATACGGGAATGGGACAAGAATTTCAAGAAGTTAATTCAGCAAAACTACGGGAAAGCGAAACATCGAAGAAAGTTGAGCAACGGCGTGCTGGCGTTTAGTGAATGCGTGGACGATGCGCTCTTCGAGCGGGAAAGAACGGCAGGACGTTTTAAATCCCTGTGGACTCCGTTTTTTTTTTCTGGCGGGAAAATGTCGCCGCCATCTTGAATTCAGTTCAGTTCAGTTCAGTTTATTTCCTTAAAGACCCCAATTCAGGGGTATTACATAAGGGGTGGGGCTACGGATATAACATGAGGTTCTAGTCTAACATCATCTGCGTTATCTCCTGGTGGAATCTTGATGGACAGGTAATGGCGGCGACTTGGTGGGGAAGGCCGTTCCAGTCAGATGCTGCTCGGGCAAAAAACGAGGCCAAGAATGTAGTAGTACGGGAGCGTGGACGGACAACTTGGAGCGGATGACCAGTGCGCTGAGATATGTGCATGCGGCGTACGATGTAGGGTGCTTCGTGCAATGAACCGTTGAAGAATTTGTGAAAAAGGCAGAGGCTAGCAATGCGCCGGCGATGGGAAAGAAGCGACAAGTTAATTTCAGCTTTCAAAGACGATACACTGATGTCGTATGAGTATGCGGAATGAATGAATCTAACAGCGCGATTTTGAACTCTTTCGAGGTTAGCCTTCAGATAGTTTTGATGGGGATCCCAGATGGCTGATGCATATTCAAGTTTAGGCCTTATCAGTGACGTATATGCTAGTGATTTCAAGTCTTTTGGTGCATCACGGATGTGGCGTTTGAGGAAACCGTTTTTTGTTGGCCGATGAAATGATGTTGACAATGTGCGCATTCCAGGATAGGTTAGTTGATAGTGTGATGCCTAGGTACTTAAATGTTAGCACAGATTCTATTGGTAGGTTGTCTATTGTGTAAGTAGAACGAAAAGGTCTAGGACTTCGGGTGAATGACATGAGCTTGCATTTGTTAGGGTTAAGAGTCATTAACCACTGATCGCACCATTCTTGTACACTGTTAAGGTCAGTCTGAAGAGCGTGTTGGTCTGGGATGTTAGTTACTGTACGATAAATGACGCAGTCGTCAGCAAACAAACGGATTGAGGAAGATACATGCAAGGGTAAATCGTTAATGTATATTAAGAAAAGAAGGGGACCCAGGACGGATCCTTGTGGAACGCCTGAGGTTACGGGTAGGGGGCTAGACGACTGGCTGTTTATGAGCACAGATTGAGTACGATTAGCAAGAAACTGTTCTAACCATCTTAAGACATGAGGGTGTAAATTTAGGAGGGAAAGTTTTAGCAGCAAGAGTCGGTGGGATACTTTATCGAATGCTTTAGCATAATCTAAAAATACAGCATCAGTCTGGATGTTACAGTCAAGGTTTGCATGCAGGTCATGTAGAAAAAGTGCCAACTGCGTTTCACATGAAAATCCTTTCCTAAATCCATGTTGTGAATGATGAAAGAAGTTGCTAGTATCTAAGAAGTTCATGATTTGTGAGTATATGACATGTTCCATGATCTTGCACGGCACGCTGGTTAGTGAGATGGGACGATAATTCAAAGGGGAATTTTTATTACCTGATTTGTAGACGGGAACGACCTTTCCCACCTTCCAGCCGTTCCGGGATAGCGCCGCCACCCTCCCCACTTTGCCAATTTCGACTTGCGGGGGTGGGGGCACTTGCTCGGAATTTTACGGTAGTTTCTTTGGTGCCAGTTTTGGGATTGAGCAAATTAATCATGTGCTGTTTCACCTCAAAGTGCCCCACATGAGTAGCAGACAGTTATCAAGTTATATGAAAAGCTCCAAGTCGTGTACGTACTTGCGTGCAATGCAGCCGGCCAGTTTTGCTGTGGAGTTGTGGCACAAGCTAGGGTGTCTGCAGTGAGTAAAAGTGAAACTTGGGCAAATTCTTATTGCTTCATTGGTGCAACAAGAGTTTCGTCCTGTCTTTGTTGCCCTCTTGAGGTCATATGAACAAGTGGTGCTGTTATATCACAGCAGAAAAGAATTCTGCTGGAAACTTGATGCACGTAGAGTGTTATTGATGCATTTAACAACGCGCAAGAACGTTATGGCTCGCTTGACGATATACCTGGCCACTTACTTGATACCATGTGAAACTAGCTCCCGACAAGGCCTGTCATTGAGTTTTTTCAAAGCCCATACACCACTTTTCCTTTTTTTTTAAAAATAATTTCATCGCTCTGTGCAGGAGCGGGAGGAGGCGCTGCAGGCCCACATTCGCCAGCTGGAGAAGGAGGTGGAGCAGAGGGTCACCGACCTCACCAGGAGCAACCAACTCTTCCAACAGGTGTTTGCTGCTTTCCTTACAATGTGAAAGAAACCCTGTACAGGACCCGTGCTGCTGTGATTACCTCCACGTGCAGGATGGATGGAAATATTCTCCTGCAAATTACTGCAGAATATCGATGATATGATCCCAGTTGATATGAATTCCTAAAATGCTCTGGTGCATTGTGTGCACTGGGCAGCAATTCGGATGGTAGGAACAACCCCCACTGTAGATGATATAAGCCATGACCACACCCTCGAGCACCAATTACTGCGTATACTTGTGTAAGAGCCGCACTTTTTTTCTGCGATTTTGACGGGGTGTGGTTCTTACACGCGTCAGGCCTGTATCCGCAGAAATGTCGTACTGCTGCTGTGACCGTCCTGAATGATAATGTAGACGCTGCTAAATGCCCACATATGCTTTATTCAAGGAAATTCCTCATTGCTCTAACAGCTACTTGAAGAGCTCCACAAAGCTCCACCAAAGAAACTTTCTGCAGCGAAGCTCTCTTCAACTGTCTAGTAGAAGTCTTCTCGGGAACGTCCGCTGATCTGCCATCCGCTCGGAGTACCAATGCCGGAATTCGGCTCTAAATGGCTGATTGACACAAACATATAGCGGCTGCAGGATGCTTGTCATTCCTCGAGGAATGGATGTCTTTGGATGTCTTTGGCACCTTAAAAATCAACTGTGGTATTTTCTGGTGCATCGAAGCAGGCATGCATCTCATCTCCATGCTCCCTTTGAAGGCTGTTAACGAAATGGTGGAACTTGAACAGTTGAACTTGTGTGGAACAGTGGAACTTGACCACCAGTCGCAAGGTGCGCACTGCGAGCTGTGAGCGGCAGCCCGCAGCCCGTACATTGCCAACGCTGCGCAACTGTAACTACTCCTATCTTAAACATGTCATTGTCTCTGTCACCGAAGGCCTGCATCCCAGAAGAAGAGTTGAGTCACACAAGAGCGACGAACAGAGAGGGGAGGAGAGATGGAAAATGGAAGAGAAAAGAAAGAAATGAAAGTTAGCCGTGATTCCCTACCTGTATATAATGTCCCTCACAATTTAAGGAAGGTAGGGCAACTGCAGGAAGAGCTGCCCTTCCCGAACGCAGAAACCTCAGTGTAGAATTAAACACAGAAATACCCACGTGCCTTGCAGGAAGGGAGTAGGATACAAAATTCCACTTCCATGTGGTAGGCACTACATAGGGCAAACGGGCAGGTGTTTGAATGTGCGCCTCCAAGAGCACAACTATAAAGAGCATGATTTCATGGCATGACGGCATGTGGCACTTTTGTTATGTTTTTCATCTTTCTGTAAGCTGTAGCAGTTGCGCGCGCGCACGCATGCACGCACATGCGCACACACACACACACACACACACACACACACACACACACACACACACACACACACACACACACACACACACACACACTCACACTCACACTCACTCACTCACTCACTCTCTCTCTCTCTCTCTCTCTCTCTCTCTCTCTCTCTCTCTCTCTCTCTCTCTCTCTCTCTCTCTCTCTCTCTCTCTCTCTCTCTCTCTCTCTGTTTCTTTGTATTTATTTATTTTTTAATATCTAGTGCCAATCAATTAGTTTTTTTTCTGGCAGTCTTGATGCCATAGGTAGCATAAGAGGGCTCCCGCACAGTTTCCGCCCTCGCCGTTAGATGACGTTCTACGTCACACTTGCGGTATTACAGGACGTGCTACGTCCTCCGCTATGGACGAGGGTGGCGCTGGTGAACACTCTCAAGGTTCGCTTACATGCAAGACATAAATACCCACGAAAGCAGCCGAGTGGACAGTCGTCGCCGTAGCTCAGTTGGTAAGAGCACCGGACGCGATATTCGGAGGTCGTGGGTTCGGATCCCACCGGCGGCATGGTTGTTTTTTCTGCTGCTTTATAAGTAATTTTCTTTAAAAAAAACTAATTGATTGGCACTAGATATTAAAAAAATAAATAAATAAAAAGAAACATTCCCCTATGCACCATGATTTCGGTGACTGTTGGCTTCCTAAATATGTTTGTCAAACGAGCCCCTCACTTCATTTGCCTTGTCTGCTAATAGCTTAACGGGGGTCTCGGTTCTGGCAGTCTTGATGCCATAGGTAGCATAAGAGGGCTCCCGCACAGTTTCCGCCCTCGCCATTAGATGACGTTCTACGTCACACTTGCGGTATTACAGGACGTGCTACGTCCTCCGCTATGGACGAGGGTGGCGCTGGTGAACACTCTCAAGGTTCGCTTACATGCAAGACATAAATACCCACGAAAGCAGCAGATTGGACAGCCGTCGCCGTAGCTAAGTTGGTAAGAGCACCGGACGCGATATTCGGAGGTCGTGGGTTCGGACCCCACCGGCGGCATGGTTGTTTTTTCTGCTGCTTTATAAGTAATTTTCTTTAAAAAAAACTAATTGATTGGCACTAGATATTAAAAAAATAAATAAATAAAAAGAAACATGCCCCTATGCACCATGATTTCGGTGACTGTTGGCTTCCTAAATATGTTTGTCAAACGAGCCCCTCACTTCATTTGCCTTGTCTGCTAATAGCTTAACGGGGGTCTCGGTTCTGGCAATCATGATGCCATAGGTAGCATAAGAGGGCTCCCGCACAGTTTCCGCCCTCGCCGTTAGATGACGTTCTACGTCACACTTGCGGTATTACAGGACGTGCTACGTCCTCCGCTATGGACGAGGGTGGCGCTGGTGAACACTCTCAAGGTTCGCTTACATGCAAGACATAAATACCCACGAAAGCAGCAGATTGGACAGCCGTCGCCGTAGCTCAGTTGGTAAGAGCACCGGACGCGATATTCGGAGGTCGTGGGTTCGGATCCCACCGGCGGCATGGTTGTTTTTTCTGCTGCTTTATAAGTAATTTTCTTTAAAAAAAACTAATTGATTGGCACTAGATATTAAAAAAATAAATAAATAAAAAGAAACATGCCCCTATGCACCATGATTTCGGTGACTGTTGGCTTCCTAAATATGTTTGTCAAACGAGCCCCTCACTTCATTTGCCTTGTCTGCTAATAGCTTAACGGGGGTCTCGGTTCTGGCAGTCATGATGCCATAGGTAGCATAAGAGGGCTCCCGCACAGTTTCCGCCCTCGCCGTTAGATGACGTTCTACGTCGCACTTGCGGTATTACAGGACGTGCTACGTCCTCCGCTATGGACGAGGGTGGCGCTGGTGAACACTCTCAAGGTTCGCTTACATGCAAGACATAAATACCCACGATGGCAGCAGATTGGACAGCCGTCGCCGTAGCTCAGTTGGTAAGAGCACCGGACGCGATATTTGGAGGTCGTGGGTTCGGACCCCACCGGCGGCGTGGTTGTTTTTTCTGCTGCTTTATAAGTAATTTTCTTTAAAAAAAAACTAATTGATTGGCACTAGATATTAAAAAAATAAATAAATAAAAAGAAACATTCCCCTATGCACCATGATTTCGGTGACTGTTGGCTTCCTAAATATGTTTGTCAAACGAGCCCCTCACTTCATTTGCCTTGTCTGCTAATAGCTTAGCGGGGGTCTCGGTTCTGGCAGTCTTGATGCCATAGGTAGCATAAGAGGGCTCCCGCACAGTTTCCGCCCTCGCCGTTAGATGACGTTCTACGTCACACTTGCGGTATTACAGGACGTGCTACGTCCTCCGCTATGGACGAGGGTGGCGCTGGTGAACACTCTCAAGGTTCGCTTACATGCAAGACATAAATACCCACGAAAGCAGCAGATTGGACAGCCGTCGCCGCAGCTCAGTTGGTAAGAGCACCGGACGCGATATTCGGAGGTCGTGGGTTCGGATCCCACCGGCGACATGGTTGTTTTTCTGCTGCTTTATAAGTAATTTTCTTTAAAAAAAACATTGATTGGCACTAGATATTAAAAAAAATAAATAAATAAAAAGAAACATTCCACTATGCACCATGATTTCGGTGACTGTTGGCATCCTAAATATGTTTGTCAAACGAGCCCCTCACTTCATTTGCCTTGTCTGCTAATAGCTTAACGGGGGTCTCGGTTCCGGCAGTCTTGATGCCATAGGTAGCATAAGAGGGCTCCCGCACAGTTTCCGCCCTCGCCCTTAGATGACGTTCTACGTCACACTTGCGGTATTACAGGACGTGCTACGTCCTCCGCTATGGACGAGGGTGGCGCTGGTGAACACTCTCAAGGTTCGCTTACATGCAAGACATAAATACCCACGAAAGCAGCAGAGTGGACAGTCGTCGCCGTAGCTCAGTTGGTAAGAGCACCGGACGCGATATTCGGAGGTCGTGGGTTCGGATCCCACCGGCGGCATGGTTGTTTTTTCTGCTGCTTTATAAGTAATTTTCTTTAAAAAAAACTAATTGATTGGCACTAGATATTAAAAAAATAAATAAATAAAAAGAAACATTCCCCTATGCACCATGATTTCGGTGACTGTTGGCTTCCTAAATATGTTTGTCAAACGAGCCCCTCACTTCATTTGCCTTGTCTATATATATATATATATGAAGGAAGCCAACAGTCACCGAAACCAAGGTGCATAGGGGAACGTTAAATTTTTTTTTTAATGTGTTATGCTTATCAGTGGGATAATAATACTTAGATTAATAAATCGCTTAAAGAAAATTACTTATAAAGCAGCAGGAAAAACAACCATGCCGCCGGTGGGATCCGAACCCACGACCTCCGAATATCGTGTCCGGTGCTCTTACCAACTGAGCTACGGGGACGGCTGTCCCATCTGCTGCTCTCGTGGGTATTTATGTTTACTGGGTGTAAGTGAGCCTTGAGAGTGTTCACCAGCGCCACCCTCGACCATAGCGGCGGACGTAGCACGTCCTGTAATACCGCGAGTGTGACATAGAACGTCATCTAACGGCGAGGGTAGAAACTGTGCGAGAGCCCTCTTATGCTACCTATGGCATCAAAACTGCCAGAACCGAGACCATCGTTAAGCTATTAGCAGACACGTTAAAGGAAATGAGGGGCCCGTTTGACAAATTTATGAAGGGAGCCAACAGTCACCGATACCAAGGTGCATAGGGGAACGTTAATTTTTTTTTTTATGTGTTATGCTTATCAGTGGGATAATAATACTTAGATTAATAAATGGCTTAAAGAAAATTACTTATAAAGCAGCAGAAAAAACAACCATGCCGCCGGTGGGATCCGAACCCACGACCTCCGAATATCGCGTCCGGTGCTCTTACCAACTGAGCTACTGCGACGGCTGTCCAATCTGCTGCTCTCGTGGGTATTTATGTTTACTGGGTGTAAGTCAGCCTTGAGAGATGACGTTCTACGTCATTTTCGCGGTATTACAGGACGTGCTACGTCCGCCGCTATGGTCAAGGGTGGCGCTGGTGAACACTCTCAGGGCTCACTTACACCCAGTAAACATAAATACCCACGAGAGCAGCAGATTGGACAGCCGTCGCCGTAGCTCAGTTGGTAAGAGCACCGGACGCGATATTCGGAGGTCGTGGGTTCGGATCCCACCGGCGGCATGGTTGTTTTTTCTGCTGCTTTATAAGTAATTTTCTTTAAGCGATTTATTAATCTAAGTATTATTATCCCACTGATAAGCATAACACATTAAAAAAAAAATTAACGTTCCCCTATGCACCTTGGTTTCGGTGACTGTTGGCGCCCTTCATAAATTTGTCAAACGGGCCCCTCATTTCCTTTAACTTATATATATATATATATATATATATATATATGCTCCTGTTTTGCAGTAAATCCGCTGTGTTGAAAGTTGGCGCTTTTCCCGTCTTGTCTTTGTCCAACGTTCTTCCCGCGCTATGATTACAGTGCTACACTGTAGTAATAGCAGGTTAAGTATGCTTCACTCTGTTATAACGTCAGGCATGCGGGAATGGTATTCCACTCGATTGAATTCTGTGCCAGAGATAAGAGTGTATACAGATTGGAAATAGTGATTAAAGGCATTTGCTATGCAATTTGCATCATCTGTAACAGTTCCATCTATTTCCATTGGGCTGATCGGGGCCGCCGGCTTTGCAAGGTAAAGCCAGAACTTTTTTGGCTCATGTGTTATAAAATTGGACAAAGTGCTTGTGAAGAAGTTGTTCCTTGCACTTGGAAGTTCTTGCCTGAGCATTTGAGAAAGCTCCTGTATAAGAGCGACGTTGGCCTTCTTTTTACGCAGCCTTTGTATATTTCCTTTCAGGTGACTTATTCTGCGCGTAATCTAAGGCGTCTTTCTGTTCACTTGCTTTTTTATTGTTGGCATGAATGTTTCTTCACAGTGTGAGACAATTAGTTTCAGCTTCAACCATAAGTCGTTCATGTTTTAAGCCCTGGCTGTAAAAAAGAGAGCATTATGTCAGTGTGATCAGTATGGCTGACATCGTCATCCCGGTGGTGGTCCTTGACAGATGTGCGAGATATGTTGGTGCGTGGGTTAGAAATCAAGTTTAAGTTATCAAAAGTGAGTAGAAGCATTTTGTGATCTGAAATTCCATCCAAAGGGTCCGGTGGGACTGCGGGTGAGTCCAGGGGACTTGTGCGGTGATCTTTCAGCACGTTTGGATCGGTCAGGGCGTAGGTGGACGAGAAGGTCAGGGTAGTGGTGACGTGTGCGGCAAAAGGGTGGCGAATATGGGCAGAGCCCATCGTTGCTGCATTGCCGAGCCCACTCATAAGCAGTTCATATGTAATACAATAAAAAAACCAAAAATAGAAAAACTAATAAAAGAAAGTAAAATGAACAATCTATAGATTTAAAAATTAAAAAAAAAGAAAAAAGAAAAACAACATATAATTTAAAAAATGAAAAATGGAGGAAGAAAGAGAGGACAAGGAAAGCCTTTTGCATTTCTGCTGTTAATCAGACTTGAGTGCAATCCTGTAATTTTTTTGCAAAACGTCGATGCAGCTTTGAGGGAGTGTGGGAAAGCTTTAATGCACTCATTTTTTTTCCATGTAATGGCTTTGTGTGTTAGAAAAAAAATACATGTTTTTTTAAAATGCCTACTGTGTAAATCAACCTTCATTGTGCACCAGAAATATTTGAACTTTGAAATTATTCCAAGCAATTACTACAGTAATCTCTCGTTATAACGAAGTCAGCAGGACGGCAAAAAAATTCGTTATAAGCGGTAATTCGATATAAACAACCACCCGAGAAAATTTTAAGCAGGCGAGCTCTAATTACGCCGAAACAGTGAGGAAGTCAAAAATACAATGTATTCAGTGAAGGAAAACTTCGTTCATGTGCAAGAAAGGCAGTGAGCTTTGGCTGTTTCAAGTTCTTACCGGGTGCGTGCAACTCCTGCTCTAATCTGATCAAGCATTGCACGAGGCCGCGATCGGCGCACCCATGCATTCAACCTTTGGGGTATTTTTAATCGCGAACGCAGTGGCCGCTTTTATGGGGGTATTTGGGGGTATTTCGAAGCCAGTGTCCGCTTTCATGCGAGGGAGGGGGGTCACGGAAATGCCGTGGCTCGAGTCTGAGGTTGTGTTTGTTGTGCTCAAAAAATGATTAGCCGCTTATTGTAGGTACGCAGCGCGATCGTGAGAACTGAATGCTTTTGCAATAGGGGCTTCGTATGATTACTGGGCAGTTTTTTTTCCCGATGTGTACAGCTGTGAATGCTGCCAGCGTGCCCTGATGGGCCCGGCGCAGATTTGGCTCCTGCTCCAATTACGCGCCGGCGACCGTATCGACCCACAATGCATCGTGCGGAGAAAAATGGCGGATGCCAGTGCGAGCGCCGTGAGTGCCGCGAGCTGCCCAAATATTGAAATTGTGCCGGATATCGTTGTGGAACGGTTTATCGAAGCCCTCAAACAACACCCTTATGTATACGACACCAAACGGTTGGATTTCAGAGGCCACCAGGGCAAAGAGAACGCTTGGCAACAGAAGGCGAAGCACCGGTCTCTCCACGGGTGAGTTGTTCCCGTGGAGAGAGCGATCTTTCGCACATACATCGAGCGCCTGCGCTTTCACTGCAAGCGGTGCACTAGTAACACGAGAGCAAGTTTCTGTCGCGCATATAACACCCTAGCCGTGTTTCATTAGTAGCTGCAATGCCGTGGATGAAACGAAACGGATGAGGCGACGCAGAAAAAGGCGCGAACGGAATTCAAACTGCCCGAGTGTCGACGATCGGCACGCGAGGCGGCGGTCGTTCTGCGCATGCTCCAAAATGGCGCGCGGCGTCTGGGCGCATCAACGTATAGAGGGGGTGGCGCTTCGGCCGGCGCAGCGAAACCGGCGTAGCGCGACTGACTGCGAGCGACGCGCACCCGTGTGCTGAACAATTCGGACTTTCGGATTATAAATGCGCCTTTAACATAGATCCTTCCGTTGAACACGGCAAAGGGTGTGCGACCAGCAGTCGCTTGCGACCAGGTAGCAGCTCGACATCACCATTGTTCACACTTGCAAGTGCGACCTGCGGGTCGCCTTCTCGTTTGAAGTGAAAACTCTCGGGAATGACGTTTTTGCGTGCTTTCGAGAGTTTCGTCTGCTTTGGCCGATGTGAAACGGTTAGGCTTAGCGACGACTACGACAGCCAGGGAGCAGTTAAGTTCGTTGCCGAAAGCTCACCTCGCTCGCTACTCGCAAACGTGAATGGGCTCATAATCCGAGGGACATGGTAAAGGAATGCAGCGCGAAAAAAACAAGGACGAACAGAAGTGGACAGCGCCCTGTCCTGTCCACTTCTGTTCGTCCTTGTTTTTTTCGCGCTGCATTCCTTTACCATGTTCACTGACCAACAAGCCCAAGCAGCCGCTTTAGTTAATCGGAGGGACACTTTTTTTGTGCTTTTTGGCACGTTTCAGCGCCAGAAATGTTCTTTAGAGCGGTAAAATTTTGCTCACTGAGCGCACCCCATGGAATGCTACGTTGCAAGTCTGCCGGCAGTCTTTTGGCCACTTTTCAGCATCAAAGAGACTGCGGTTTTCTGGCATAGCAAAGCGTCACGAAAATTTTATTTTCATTTGGATTCTATCACGGGGGACACACCAGCGACGCGATTGCGACTGGTTCGGGCGCGCTTCCTTTTGCATCCGCTGTAAACAGCTGGGGCACACGGCACTCGCTTGGTACTCGTTACTAGTCAGGTCATGGGTCGTAGGTTTGGTACTTTTGTGGCCTGTTCTGTGCCTGCCTGAGACTAATTCGTCGGCTGTATTAATTTGACACTGCATGGGCAAAAGGGTCGCCGCCGCGGCGGCGATGCCTCAGCTCGCCACTTCGCTCTAAGCGGGTCAAGCTCTTCATGCGCTTCGAGTAATGCGACCTAAATAAAACGCATGCGTTTGGGTCGGGACCGGAAGAAATTTTGAATAAAACAATATTTCGAGTAAATTGATTTCCTTATAACAAGGGATTACTGTATTTGCTTCCAATTCAATTTAAATCGGAAAGCGGCTTTTCGCACAGGCGCAAAAAAAAATTGGAAGGATTTTTTAACCTCCGCCTCAACGGTATGATGCAATAGTGTGATGGGTTACTTCCCATATACAACCTTTGTCCGTAAACTTCTGAGACTGAGTCCATGAAAAAAAGTGTGTTTAACATTGAAATCATTTGTGCGGCACCCCTTCGAAATATTCTCCCTTGCAGTCTATACACAGCTTCCAGCGCTTCTTGAAGTCTTGGAAACAGTTGGAAAACGCTTCTTTTGGCATGGCTGTCAGCTTCTTTGTCGTGGTGTCTTGAATGGCCTCCACGCTCCTCATCCAGCGATTTTTTAGGGCTGTCTTCACACGAGGAAACAGGAAAAAAATCACATGGGGAGAGGTCGGGCAGGTATGGCGGATGGGGAAGTACAGTAATGCTGTGCTTGGTGAGAAATTTTGTCATGCTGAGAGCAGTGTGCGGCCTTGCGTAATCGTGGAGAAGACTCCATTGTACAGATGCCCATAAGTCAGGGCGGTGTCGTCGCAGTGCATCACGCTTGTGTTGGAGCACGTGGATATTAAACTCCTGATTCACCGTCTGCCCTTGTGGGACGAACTCGTGGTGTACGACACCTCTGGCATCGAAAAAAACTATCAGCATTGTCTTTGTTTTGGTCTTCTGCCGCCGCACCTTTCTCGACGCCGGAGTGCTTGTGGACCGCCATTTGGCGCTCTGCCTCTTTGTTTGAGGATTGTATTGAAAGTGCCATGTCTTGTCTTCAGCAATGATGCTGTCGATGAATGCAGCATCCTTCTCTGCCTCGGAGAGAAAATCAGTGCTCACTGATGCCCGTGTGTCCTTGTGGTCCTGTGTGAAAGAGTGCGGCACAAGTCTGGCATTCAGCTTTCATTTCCCCAAGTTCTCACGCAGAATTTGGTGGCAAGTTGTTTTACTAATGCCGAGAGCATCTTATAGCATGCGCACTGTAATGGTGCGGTCTTGCTGGATTTCTCTGATCTAAGCGAGGTTGCTTTCATTCCGTGAGGTTGAAGGGCACCCTGCCTTGTGTCGTCTTCCACCGACGTTCTCCCCGAAACGAACCTCTTGTGCCACTCGAAAACTCACGCCCGTAAGCATCACGAATGAGCTCATACGTCTGTGTGGCTGTCTTGCCAAGCTTCACAGAGAATTTTATGTTTACGCGCTTCTCGAGGTGGACGTCCGTCTCTCCACATTCACTCACAGTAGAATGCGCAGACGACTAGTGACAACATATTTTTCTACATGTAGTGCCGTGTAGCGGCTGCCACAGCAATTGTCATAAATAGCTCAGTTTAGCCCGAAAAGATGGCGCTACACATACGCACCAACATGTTTGGGGGGGAATCATTTCTAGAGAAGAAAATAAATCAGTTTCGAAATTTTACGGACAAAGGCTATATGCAGAAGTTCGGATCCCTGGGAGTCCTCATACCACTCCTGGTGCAGTGGTTAAGCGATGTGCCACTGCCCTGCGGTGGGAGGTGCTGCCAGTGGTGGGCCTTGTACAGTCCAGGTTGCCCTTCCTGAGTGACCAGTCGTTAATTTAACTGCCACCTGCCACGGTGGGCAGTCTGCTCACTATCTGATGGACAGGCTGTGATGCCGCCGCAAGGTCACATTTGCTAGGTTGCGCACCTGCCCTCTAGGTTGCTCACAGTGTCAACACCGGATCTTCTGGTGAGCGGGCCATTTAATGCTGTCGCGTTGATAGAGTTCGGATGCTCTCGTACGTCGGCAGTGGAAGAGCACAAGTGGATCTGAGCAGTTGCTGTGATTGGTTCATGCACAGAAGCTGAAGGAGAAGGACAAGGAGCTTGTGCGCATCGTGCAGCTCAACGAGGAGCAGAGGAGGGCAGACAGAGAGGTTCACAGGTGAGCCTCTCTTGCTTGTTTGTCCGCATCCTTGACACCCTTCGTAGTGCCATGTCATGAATATAAAACCAACTAGCCTGGCACAATACGTTATTTCTGCATTCGCTTGTGCCTATTGGAATGGAATTTTTGTTATTACACTATTCCCACAAAGGTACCATGACTGCAACAGCAGTCTAATATAGGGGATTCAGTCCAAGTGTGGAGTGTTTGTTTCCAGCCTGATTGAAGGAGGTTTTCTAACTGGTGCCAAATTTCTCGCATTTCTGTTTTGATGTGCATGTTTACATTATTGAGGTATTTACTCATCTGGGCAGTTTTTAATTGCCAAATTTTCCTTGTAAGTGTCGTATACTGCTGTATACAAGACGCCTGTCTGACGATGTTATGTGGTCACCGCACATCAACCACATCACTGCAGCATCCAGCCGATCCCTGGGCTATCTTCAACGCTCAGTGAAGTTTGCCTCAGCACATGTAAAATTACTAGCTCTGAAAATTACATTAATGCGCGCAAAATTAGAATATGCAGCTGTCATTTGCAACCCACGTCAGGAATATCTTTCTGGGAGCATAGAAACCATGCAAAATCTGTTCATTTCGGCTATTCATCCTAAACAAGTGTAACAAAGGTGAAAAGAAACGGTCCAGCCTATCCTTATTAAGTCACCACCGAAAACTAACCACTTTAGCCCTCTTTCATCCTTTCTGCTGTTCATTTTGGTCACAAAGCACTCCCCGATTTCAGCTGGTCACAAAAACAGGCAGCAGGTGTCATACCCTTGCCCAAGAACAGAAACATTTGCGCAGCCTTTCTTTGTCCGCACAGCAAAAGATTGGAATGGCCTTCCCAATGCCGCTGTAATAAATAGAAGACATGCTTATAGACTCAAAAGAAAACATTTGACACAAGTCTGTCTGGTTGGGAAAATTAATTTAGTAGAAAGATGACTAACGCCAACCACGTAAATTATTGAAAAACACGACGTTTCGGGACCGGCTCGGTCCCTTCTTCAAGGTGGGACTACGGGCGAGGCGCAGCTTGGCTTTTTAAGCCCTCGTGTTGAATACCCGTATTCACCTCGTGTTGAATACCCGTATTCAACATGATACCGGCCTGAGTGAGTTGGTTTCCGGTAATAGAGAATTGGAGGGTATTGTGGATTCGGGACACGAGGACGTTCAAAAATGGCAGGGAGTCTTGTTCCACCTCTAGTGTGAACTGAATGCCAGGTTCTATGGAGTTTAAATGACGAAGGAAATTTTGAGTCTCAGATCTTTTGATGACAGCGAAGCAGTCGTCGGCATACCTGAGGAAAATCTTTGGTTTTGGGTGGAATGAGTTGAGGGCTCGTTGTTCGATGTGTTCCATGGTTAAATTGGCCATGACGACAGAGATGGATGCTAGTATTGGTGTTCCTTTCATTTGTTGGTAATCTCCACTTCTCTTCGAACCACCCGACAGTCCATAGAGCAGCAGTGGTGAAGACGCTGTTCAGAAGAGTTGAGACACACTGCAGCACAGAACTTGACAGAAGAAAAGAACAACGCATAATATTCACGGAACTCATCATGAACGGCTACCCAAAAGACTTTATTCAAAAAACCATTCGACTTCAAAAACACAACATTCGTCAAGAACGCACACAGACCAACGCCACCACCAAAATACGTCACTTTACCTTATGTCGGAGGTGTCAGCGAGACCATTGCCCGAATCCTGAAAAAATCGGGTCTCCAGGTTGCGCACAAGCTCACAAACACTGTTGCACTGTGCCTACCTGTTCCCAAACACCGGCCGCCGAGAGAAAGAGCCCAAGGCATTGTATACAAAATTCCATGCGCCGACTGTGACGCAAGGTACACCGGCGAAATCAAAAATTTCAAAGAAAGAATTCGGCAACATAAAAACGACATCCGCAAATTCACAAGAGAGCGCAATCCAGTAGCCGAATATTCCGAGGACTCCGACCATAGAATCAACTTTGAAGAAACCCGCATCCTCGGAACCGAAACAAATTACCACAAAAGGCTCCTTCTGGAATCCTGGCATATCCAAACCACCCCGAACAATATCAACCACACAAAAGGAAACCTGCCCCCAGTATATGTCCAGGGACTTCGCTCTTCAACTCAGTAAAAAAAAGTTGCCATACACCACCTCCCTGCAGTGCACCAGCATGACTAACAGCCTAAACCTCCTCCCCCGCGCCTTTCGCGTCACAGCTGTCCTTCCTTTGACGCCTCCTCCCCTCCATACTTAAAACACGCTAGCTACTGCCCTCAGTCACCCCTGATGAAGGAGCCGAGTGGGCTTCGACACGTTGGGTTAATGTTAAAATTTTTGGTTGGAGATGTGCAGTTCACTACAAATCTTCAAACCCAACCAAACAGGCAAATCTGTCAAAATGTTTAGTTTTCCACCTGCTTCACGCACGGGCTGGTCCAAAATCGGGCCTGCTAGGGGAGGTGGGTGGATGTATCATAGTCTACCTGCTGCACGCGGTCGCATGATTCTTCGCGGTTGTGGTTGCGGTTTTGGCATGTTAAAATTGGTTGCACTGCTGGTCAACAATGGTAACTGCAGTGCTGGGCCAATGTATGGAAAACACAGAGCATTTTTCATGGCTTTATTGACGCGTGTATATCCTTGCCGTTCTTTCAGTCTAAAACAGATATTTCTGGAAATACACACCATGTCTACGTTACAGCATTCCATACAATACACGAGAGGTGTTAAGTTTCTCTCAAACAATGCAGCTGACATTTTCTATATATTATTTCGTGCATCATTCACATAATATTGTATGTACACGTTTGTAAGTCGACCTATTCTTCAAAATTTGAAAATCCGAAGTAGGGGCATTGACTTAAAATCGAAACCGAAGCATCCCACCATTAATACAGGCTAGACAAACGAGATATCTGGCATGCTACAGCGTGGTTGGATTTTTGCTGTGCAGCTCCTTTGCATCGCTCTTCGTGCTGGCCTTGAGCAGCTGCTAAGTCAGCGTGCAGAACCGGCATACGGTGGCTGTCGATAAGCAGCAAACCGGCGCTAGCCCACTCCCCACACATGGCCGCAGATTGCTGCTGCTGATAATCGATCTACTCTTGTCAGGCGTCGTCCAAGTTTCTTTGTGTTTACTTTCAACCGCGCGCTCGGCGCTCAAGGGAGCGTTGATAGCTGATGGAAGAGCCGCTGTTCCAATCATGGCAGCACCGCCATTCTGAAATGCAGCGGTGCCGAGGTTTGTCGAAAGCCGACGGAAGAGCCGATGCCGCTCACGCGTAGTTTCTCTTTGGCTCTGACGCATTTGACTACTGCCGTCCACGCTTCACAGGTTTTTAATATAGTGCTTCGTCATTCAATATTGTCACGGAGTTCTCACGGAGAGACGCTTCAACAGCTGGAGTTGGCAAGAGGAGACGGTAATGGCGGCCGATCCGCGATAGCACGATCGCAACCTCATCGTCTTCGCGGACAGCTTGCGCCACCTGGCAACACTAGGTGGCATTATTCCCCCCTCCGAAAAAGAAGGGCATCGCAGTGGTGCCGCCAGCAGCGTAGGCGCGCTAAGGTTCAGAAGGGAAACAGAGAAGGACGCGAGGAAAACGGAGCACACACAGAGTCACAACGGAGGGCCGCTAAGCCGTTATCGGGCATAGTACGGCTTAAGCCGCACAACGTGCACAATGTCAGAGCTGTTGGGCTGTCGACGTCTCGGTTGCGCGGCACCGTCGGGAACCACTTCATAGGTAACATCACTGATACGCCGTAGCACTTTATAGGGGCCAAAGTACCGGCAGAGTAGTTTCTCGGACAAGCCCTGGCGGCGGACAGGTGTCCACACCCAAACTTGTTCACCGGGATTGTAGTCGACCTGTCGGTGTCGAAGGTTGTAACGGCGCGCATCAGTGCCCTGCTGCTGGCCGATGTGTACGCGGGCAAGCTGACGGGCTTCTTCAGCGCGTTGGGCAATTTCATGAACATCGGGTGCGAGTTGGTCGTCATCGAGGCATGGTAGCATCGCGTCAAGCATGCTCTGGACTTCACGTTCATATACAAGACGAAAGGGAGTAAAGCGTGTAGTCTCCTGGAGGGCCGTGTTGTACGCAAATGTGACGTACGGTAGCACCTCATCCCAAGTTTTGTGCTGAACGTCTACGTACATTGACAGCATGTCCGCAATGGTCTTGTTTAAGCGTTCGGTTAGCCCATTGCTCTGCGGATGATAAGCTGTGGTCTTGCGATGGCTAGTGCAGCTCAACGTAAATATATGGTCGATTAGCTGCGCTGTAAACGCTGTGCCTCTGTCGGTAATAACGCACGAAGGGGCTCCGTGCCGCAAGACGATGTGTTGCATGAAAAAGTCGGCGACCTCTGAAGCTGTGGCACAGGGTATCGCCTTGGTCTCGGCGTAGCGAGTCAAATAGTCAGTAGCGACTATGATCCACTTGTTTCCTGAGAGTGACAACGGAAAAGGACCGAGAAGGTCCATTCCTATTTGATCGAACGGAGAGCGGGGTGTAGTAACGGGCTTGAGAAAACCCGCCGGCTTAAGCGGTGGCGTCTTCCGGCGCTGGCATTCACGGCAGCTTTTTACGTACCTTTGGACATCGTCCGAGAGTCCGGGCCAGTAGTACATGTTGCGTATCCTGGCGAGCGTCCGGGAAAAACCCAGATGGCCTGAAGTGGGCTCGTCGTGGCATGCCAATAAAATGTCGGCGCGAAGATCGGCCGGAAGTACCAGAAGGTAAGCTCTTTCTTGGCCTCTCGAGTTCTTCTTGTATAAGATACCTTCGCGCAAACAGAAAGAGCCGAAACGTCGAGCGAAGTGTCGTGGTAGAGGCATGGCGTGACCTTCAAGGTTGTCAATCAGCGGTCGGAGGTCCGTGTCAGCCCGCTGCCGGGCTATTATGTCCGATGCATTAAGTATACCGAGGAAACCGCTGTCGTCGTCGATTTCGGGACCGGAAGAGTCGAGTGGTGCACGCGACAGCGTGTCGGCGTCTTCGTGTTTACGGCCCGACTTATATACGATGGTAATGTCGAATTCTTGGAGCCGTAAACTCCAGCGGGCCAATCGTCCAGACGGGTCTCGCAAATTAGCCAGCCAGCATAGGCAGTGGTGGTCGGTTACGACTTTGAATGCGCGGCCGTAAAGGTAAGGGCGAAATTTCATGGTGGCCCACACGACAGCAAGGCATTCCTTCTCTGACGTAGAGTAATTGCGTTCGGCGCGGGAGAGAGTACGGCTAGCATAGGCTATAACTCTCTCAATGCCCTCTTGGTGTTGGACAAGGACAGCTCCAAGACCGATATTGCTGGCGTCGGTGTGGATCTCGGTGTCGGCCTCTTCGTCGAAGTGTGCAAGAACGGGAGATGTCTGAAGGCGTTGGCGGAGCGAAGAGAAAGCCGTCTCTTGGTCTATTGTCCAAACGAAGGAGGTGTTGCTCCTGGTGAGGCGCGTCAACGGCTCTGCAATCTTTGCGAAGTCCGCAATAAACCGTCGGTAATATGCACAGAGACCCAGAAAACGCTGGACAGCTTTCTTGTCAGTCGGAGTAGGAAAATTGGCGACGGCGGCTGTCTTGTCGGGGTCGGGTCGAACTCCGTCGGCGCTCACAACGTGACCGAGGAACCTGAGCTCTGTGTAACCGAAGTGGCACTTCTGGGGCTTCAGCGTAAGGTCAGCGGAATGGAGGGCTCTGAGGACAGTTCGCAGGCGCACGAGATGCTGTTCAAAAGTTTCTGAAAAAACGACAACGTCGTCCAGGTATACAAGACAACTTTGCCACTTGAGGCCGGTGAGGACAGTGTCCATCATCCGTTGAAACGTCGCTGGCGCAGAGCACAAGCCAAAAGGCAGCACTTTGAATTCATAGAGGCCATCTGGTGTAACGAAGGCAGTTTTTTCGCGGTCCCGTTCGTCCACTTCAATTTGCCAATAACCGCTCTTCAGGTCAATGGATGAAAAGTACTTAGCACGCCGTAATCTGTCCAGGGAGTCATCAATGCGGGGCAACGGGTAGACGTCCTTTTTAGTCACATTGTTTAATTTACGGTAGTCCACGCAGAATCGAAGTGTTCCATCCTTCTTTTTAACAAGGACAACAGGCGAAGACCACGGGCTTTGGGAAGGTTGAACTACACCGTCGTCAATCATCTCCTGAACTTGCTTTTGGATTACTTCCCGTTCTTTGGCGGAAACACGATAAGGCTGCTGGCGGATAGGGCGAGCGTCGTCATATGTAATGATCCGGTGTTGCGTTAGGGGCGTTTGACGAACTTTCGACGAAGAAGCGAAACACTGTTTATACTCCAATAGCAAGTGCTGTAAGGCCAGGCGCTTTCCTTCGGGGAGGTTGCAGTTGATGTCGACATTCGGAACAGATTGGTCGTCAGTGGCGCGCGATGATTGGTCGTCAGGGGCCGCTGCCGCGAACGCAAAGCAGACCGGAACATCCACAACCGCTTCAGCGGTAGCGATCGCAGTTCCAGAGAAAAGGTGCCGGTGCTCTGGAGAAAAATTTGTAACAAGGATCGCAGACCGGCCAGCGCGAATTGTTAGTAAGCTTCGAGCGGCGCAGATGCCTTGAGTCAGGAGGAGCGAATGATTAGCCTCGGCGACTGCTTCAGCGTCGTGCAACTCCGCACAGGCGACTTCAATCAAAACACTGCTACGGGGCGGAAGTGTGACGCTGTCGGCGAAAACGCGAAGTGCGGCACTGCGTTGGCAGGAGTTGTCGAGTTCGGCGGCTTGCTCTGTGGAAAACATGACGATTCGGTTGCGCAGATCGATAATTGCTCCATACTCCCGCAGAAAGTCGATGCCGAGGATTAGGTCCTGAGAACACTCGCCCAGGACGATGCAGCTGACGACGAACGTGGACTTGCTGATCTGAACGCGAGCAGTGCACATACCCTTGGGCGTAACCAGATGACCGCCGGCAGTTCGAAGGTGCGCGCCAGGCCAAGGGGTAATCACTTTTTTCAGAATGGTCGCCAGTTGTCCACTTAAGATCGAATAATCGGCCCCGGTATCAACTAATGCGCTTACTCTGCGACCATCGATAAGAACGGGTATTTCTAAAGAAACGCGGTTTTTTAACTCTGGTGATGGCGTCGGCGGGTTTTTGTCGGATTGTAGCGGCGACGACGGGAGGTCTTCAGCACAGCGCCCCCCAGCGACCTCGCCCCCGAAGGTCGCGGGTTTCAGTTTTCCCGACGAGGACTTGGCGATCGGCCCGGTGCCGCTCGCGAGAAGCCGGGAGGTGTCGGGGAAGAGCGCCTCGGTGAGGGTGAGCGCGACTGCCGCTGCACTCGGGATGGATTGCGCTGGTCCGCAAGGAATTCTTCAATTTCAGGGGGTCGTTCACCTTGACGGGGTCTCGGTGAGTCGGTGCGGAAGCCTTGGATGCCGATGCGTCGGTAATAACAATTTCGATAAAGATGACCTGGCTCTCCGCAGTGAAAACAGAGCGGTCGTCGGTTAGGTGTACGCCAAACGTCGGCCTTTCGGAGGGGTGCTCGACGATCCTCGAAGTACTGCACCGGTTGCACAGAGGGCCGCGGGGCTTGAGGCGTGGCGTGAATTGGTGGCGGCGAAGCGGGAGCCGGACGCCTTGCAACTTCGGCGTACGTCGGACGGTGGTAGTCCCCAGGCAGAGGTGGTACGTCGACCACAGGAACAGGGCCCCGGAACGCCTGTTGCACCTCCTCTCGTACAAGAGCGGAGATGGAACCGAGCGCAGGCTGCGACGGGCTACAAAATTTGTGAAGCTCCTCACGCACGATTGTGCGAATAAGTTCCCGCAAATCATCAGGATGCTGTCCGATGGTGGCAAACGATGATGTGACTGCAGCAGCATGCACGGGCCGGTCGTAACTGGCGCAACGCTGTTGCAGGACCTTCTCCATCGTTGTGGCTTCCGAAAGAAATGCAGCAACTGTAGATGGTGGGCTGCGCACGAGGCCTGCGAACAGCTGCTCTTTGACGCCTCTCATTAAGTGCCGAAGTTTCTTCTCTTCAGGCATGGCAGGATCAGCTCTCCTGAAGAGCCGCGTCATGTCCTCGACGTACATTTGTACGCTTTCGTTCGGTAGCTGGACGCGGGACTGGATTGCCCGCTCCGCTCTTTCGCGGCGATCCGCGCTGGTGTAGGCCTCCAGCAGGCGACGGCGAAACTCTCGCCAGGAAGTTAGAACTTCCTCACGGTTCTCAAACCACGTGCGGGCGCCATCCTCTAGGCTAAAGTAGACGTTTCTTAGTTTCGCGGCGTCGTCCCACTGGTTATAAGCAGCCACACGCTCGAAGTGAAGGAACCAGTCCTCCACGTCTTCGAAAAGGTCCCCGTGGAAGGCCTTGGGAACCCGCGGGGTCTGCAAGGTATAGTGGGCAGGTGTAGCACCGGCAGCTTGCGTGAGAATACCGGTGGCTGGCATCATGACTGTCGCGAGTGGTCCAAGCTCCGGTGAAAGTCCCTGCAGCCTCCGGCTGAAGCGGTGTACCGGGGTGTCAATCGGCGCAGGGCTGGCGGCACGGCTCCCTGGAGGGGTTTCTTGCATGGGATACTCGTACCCAGCAGGCTCCACCAAATTGTCACGGAGTTCTCACGGAGAGACGCTTCAACAGCTGGAGTTGGCAAGAGGAGACGGTAATGGCGGCCGATCCGCGATAGCACGATCGCAACCTCATCGTCTTCGCGGACAGCTTGCGCCACCTGGCAACACTAGGTGGCAATATTTGTGCTCCGGGTCCGGTAAGCAACTGGTGCTCGTTCACGGCTACATTCGAGATGGCTGCCATTTTTTACGCCGAACAAACGAACAGCCGCGCGCTGGGCCGCAAGTTCGATGTTCGCAATGGGTGATACAGATGTGGCAGCTGCAGCGAGGAAAATTTTCAGCTGTTCCACGCGATGTCATGATGTGGCTGTTTGCGAAGTGTGGGATTTGGCTGCGCGATGGTGTTAGAACAGTGAACTGTGGGACCGCAGCAGCGATCACAACGGCAGCGCTAGTGAGGACGACGGCGCAAGTGTGGACGAGTAGTCCAGTGACTAATACATTGTCGTTTTGGAATGTGCCCACTGGCGCTCCCACGTGCGGCAGCCGATAGTGGCTGGCGATAAGCGGAGGCCGCAGTATAGTTCTGTCGTGTTCTTTTAATAAAGGCCAAGCGTAAACTACCTCGTAAGTTTTTTTGTTTCTTCTAAAATGTGAAGTGGGGGGGGTTGACTTACATTCGAGTCGACTTGCAATCGTGTAAATACGGTACATTTGCAATCATTCTGTGCATAGCAATACAGAAGGATCGTTCTGCACACAGTGAGTGTATGCAATTTAATGCATGCGCGATTTACCTTACAATTATAGATAATTGCAAAAAAATTGTTTAGTATTTATATAAACGTGTGAAAACAACTACTATCACGCAATGGCGTTCACTGTGCATGCTGATCTATGCGACACCGATAAAATTCAGTTTACATACAGTTGCATAATCGGTTCTCACGACGTGCCGACTCTTGCGGACCAAACCAGATGAATACTTCACCTACAGCAGTGACTAAATCTTAGTTCATTATCCACGACGCCAAAATGAGCAGCGGCTCTCTAGAAAGCGAGCGCAGGTTTCGGTTCCCGTCGTATTCGTGCGGGTCTTGCTGCACTCTTCGCAGTTTCGAAGGTCACGAGCACAGTAACAAAACACCACCGTAGTTGCCGTAGTAGCGACATGACATCACTAACGCATGAAAAAACAATGCCAAAGTGTCTGTGACCGGCGCCGCACGCTACTGACGGAGTTCGGGAATCACATGGAAAGGATAGTAGTTGTTGCAACGGCTGGGCAGTTCAGAAATTCGAAAGGGATAGAGAGCGAGAGCCCTTTTCTCCTTTCAGAACCTTCTTGCGGTTAGACCTTGTCTTTTACTGCACACGCTAGTGCCAATTCCTCCTTCTGTTAAGTTCACAACAGATGGGGTACGCACTTCAGCGGAGGTTTTTACATTAGCCCGGACAAAAGTGGCTCGCGCTTTTCTCCCCATAACTGAACGTTAAACCACAGCCTTGTGGTGGCGCTATCAGTTGGCGCTAGACATGATGATGATGATGATAGGCACTGCCCTCGGGGCCTACACACAGAAACGGCGTTTTCTGATTCACACAATGGTCACGACGCTGTTTATTTACTGAATTCCTAATATTGACGTTCCTTGTTTATACAGGGGAGAATAAATTACGTACATTATTCTGAAATATGTGCTATATTGAAATTTATAGTTCTGAAATATTTTTATATTGCAAATACTGACAACTTGGTAGGGATTTTTCAAAATTCGTTAATTTGAAACATTTGTTAATGTGGTGTTTATATAACGAAATTTGACTGTAGTGAATTTCATCTTGTGAAAATGATAATATTTCAGGAGAACAAACTATAAATGACATGGCAGAGGAAGTGTTTCGCACACAGCTCAATTTCACACCTCTGCTATGACGTAAGAATCGAGATAGTAAAGTCGTGATGGATATAATTTGCGCGCTAAAAGTACAGGTGGGAAAGAATATATCAGGCTTATTTCTGCCATTGTGAGGAAGTTGCTGCTTCCTAGAAAAAACTTCCAAAATGGCACAAGTCTCAAATCAGGCTACTTTCAAGAATTTTTTTCCTGCGCAGATGTAAAGCACATCTTCAAATGTGCGTAGTAAATAAGCATCTTGGTGCTGCAAGAGTGTAGAGACTTTCGTTGACACAGGGAAGCGCAAGAAACATTGCCCTACATTTGGCTTTTAACAATGTAGTAGTGTTATTCAAAAATTGCAGGACAAAAAACCCCATCTGCATTTTTTTTTAAACTTCTGAAGCAAGTCTCTAGAAATAGATAGTTAAGAATACAGAAGAGCACCTTCCCCTCTTCCCTTGCACCTCTTTCTCTTCTCTCACCCCCACCTTCCTCCCTTCCCCCTCTTTCTTTCTTTCACTCCAACCTTCTGCCCTTCCCTTGCACCTTTCTCTCTTTCTTCTCTCACTCCCACCTTCCTCCCGTCCCTTGCACCTCTCTTCTCTCACCCTCAACTTCCTCCCTTCCCTTCCACCTCTTCTCTCACTCCCACCTTCCTCCCTTCCCTTGCACGTCTTCTCTCACCCCCACCTTCCTTCCTTCCGTTGCACCTTTCTCTCTTTCTTCTCTCTCTCTCCCACCTTCCTCCCTTCCCTTGCACCTCTTTCTTCTCTCACCCCCACCTTCCTTCCCTTGCACCTCCCTCTCTTCTATCACTCCCACCTTCCTCCCTTCCTGTGCACCTTCTCTTACTCCCACCTTCCCTTGTACCTCTTTCTTCTCTCACCCCCACCTTCCTTCCCTTGCACCCCTCTCTCTTTCCTCTATCACTCCCGCCTTCCTCCCTTCCCTTGCACCTTTCTCTCTTCTCTCACTCCCACCTTCCTCTCTTCCGTTCCACCTCTTCTCTCACTCCCACCTTCCTCCCTTCCCTTGCACCTCTTTCTTCTTTCTTTCTTTCACTCCAACCTTCCTCTTTTCCCTTGCACCTTTCTCTCTTTCTTCTCTCACTCCCACCTTCCTTTCCTTCCACCTTTTCTCTCACTCCCACCTTCCTCCCTTCCCTTGCACCTTTCTCTCTTTCTTCTCTCACTCCGACCTTCCTCCCTTCCTGTGCACCTTTCTTCTCTTACTTCCACCTTCCTCCCTTCCCTTGCACGTCTTTCTTCTCTCACCCCCACCTTCCTTCCGTTGCACCTTTCTCTCTTTCTTCTCTCACTCCCACCTTCCTCCCGTCCCTTGCACCTCTCTTCTCTCACCCTCACCTTCCACCCTTCCCTTCCACCTCTTCTTTCACTCCCACCTCCTCCCTTCCTTTGCACCTCTTTCTTTCTTTCACTCCCACCTTCCTCCCTTCCCTTGCACCTTTCTCTCTTTCTTCTCTCACTCCCACCTTCCTCCCTTTCCTTGCACCTCTTTCTTCTCTCACCCCCACCTTCCTTCCTTCCCTTCCACCTCTTCTCTCATTCCCACCTTCCTCCCGTCCCTTGCACCTCTTTCTTTCTTCTCTTACTCCCACGTTCCTCCCTTCCCTTGCACGTCTTTCTTCTCTCACCCCCACCTTCCTTCCTTCCGTTGCACTTCTCTTTCTTTCATTCCCACCTTCCTCCCTTCCCTTGCACCTCTCTTCTCTCCCAACCTTCCTCCCTTCCCTTGCACCTTTCTCTCTTTCTTCTCTTACTCCCACCTTCCCCCCTTCCCTTCCACCTCTTTCTTTCTTCTCTCCCCCCACCTTCCTTCCTTCCCTTCCACCTCTTCTCTCACTCCCACCTTCCTCCCGTCTCTTGCACCTCTTTCTTTCTTCTCTTACTCCCACCTTCCTCCCTTCCCTTGCACTCTTCTCTCACTCCCACCTTCCTTCCGTTGCACCTCTTTCTCTCTTTTTTCTATCACTCCCACCTTCCTCTTTTCCCTTGCACCTTTCTCTCTTTCTTCTCTCCCAACCTTCCTCCCTTCCCTTCCACCTTTCTTCTCTCACTCCCACCTTCTCTCCCATTTTCCTCCCATTAAGGGTCCATGGAGATGTGAGTAAGATACTACACCATTTCCTTTCCTCAAAAACCAATTTTGAATTTCTTTTCTTTTTCATTTTTTTCAGCTTATCACTCTGTGAGAGAGAGAGCTACAATTTGTGACTGGCATATATAGATGGGTTTAAGTTCTCACAAAAAACAGCAGCAGTTCTTTTCTCCCTCAAAATAGGCTTGCAGAATGACCTTGTCCTATACCTAAATGAAACCATGCTACCCATAATAAACTGACTTAAATTTTTAGGCATAACATCCGATAAAAAACTGACATTCCTGCCTCACATAAACACTGTGAAGAAACAAAAGCCTTGAAATCTCTAAACATACTCAAAGTGCTCTCAAGGAAGCATTGGTGGTCTGATAGAACATGTCTTCTGCATATTTATCGCTCTTTGGTATGTTCGTCCACTGTTTGGTACCTTCCTCCATAGATTAAGGGTGCATTATGTACATTTCGGCAAGACCGTCCTACCTAAAAAAAAATTGGATCCAGTACACAACTAAGGTCTACGCTTCTCGTGTGGCGCATACAGGACATCTCCCATAGTCAGCCTCTATGAAGAAACAATTTAACCCCCACATGAAATCAGCTCCAACTTGTACATATGTCTACCAAAACACATCTGCTGTCCTGTTATAACGAAATGTCCTTCTAGAATAATATTCACCAACAAACTTCAAGCTACCCGGCCACTGGTCTTGCGATTCGAAGAGAGATGCCAGAATCTCAGTACACAGGTCACATTACCTGACATTGCGCAAAGGCGAGGTCCACTACCTCTATGGCACAATTTTCTGGAATCTGCGATGTCAACTGCGCAACAACATATTATATAACAATTTCTTGCACTTGGGGAGAAATACGGTGAATTCACGGAGTTTTATACTGATGTTTTGAAAACGGATAGTTATGTTGGCAGCGAAGTGGTACAAGGGAACTGGGAGGAAACAGTACGGCTTCCGCAGTGCCTCCATCTTCACCGCTGAAAGTTATGCCATCGGTGTAGCCGTAGAAAAAATAGTAAACGAGTGCCTTGCAAAAAGTAGTACCATTTTACACAGACTTACTAAGCGTACTCACAGCTCTTCACTACAGAAATGCAATCACTCTGCTACTTGGTGACATCGTACTAGTAACAGCCACAGCTCAAGGACAAAACATGAAATTCTGCTGGGTCCCGAGTCATGTCGGAGAGCTGCAAGAGAGCAGATTTGGGCAGTGCTCGAGCTTGTGGAAGGGAAATAAAGAAAAGTAAAGACACCCTTTAAGGTTTATTGTTTATGTGGGTTTAATGTCCCAAAGCGACTCAGGCTATGAGGGGCGCCGCAGTGAAGGGCTCCGGAAATTTCGACCAACTGGGGTTCTTTAACATGCACTGACATCACACAGTGCATGGGCCTCTGGAATTTTTGGCTCCATCGAAATTTGTAGTTATGGCGCTCAGCTGCTGGCCCGAAAAACGCGGGTTAGATCCCGGCCGCGTCGGTCGAATTTCAATGGGGGCGAAATTCTAGAGGCCCGTGTACTGTGCGATGTCAGTGCACGTTAAAGAACCCCAGGTGGTCGAAATTTCCGGAGCCCTTCACTGCAGCGTCCTTCATAGCCTGAGTCGCTTTGGGACGTTAAGCCCTCACAAGTAAAAAATCAAACCATTGAAATTTGGCTGTGGTGGCTGGGAGCGAACCCGCGTCTTTTGAGTCAGCAGCCGAGCGCCGTAACCACTCAGCCACAGCGGCGGTCTGCATTAGCGTAGTACAGCGGAAATTAAGAAAAAATGACAGCTGGCTTGGAACAACATAGTAAATAATAAGGTGCACTTGGTAAAGCTGATTTAAGGGGAATGGAAGCAATGTGTGCACCGGAAACATTTCAAGGAAGTGATTCTCTGCTGTCTCTGAATAGGCCACACACACCTTATGCACAACTTCCTGCTAACAAAACAAGACAAAACTGCTTGCCTAGAATGCGGAGATGAACTTATGGTTAACCACGTGTTATTCTCTTGTGCAAAATTGGAAAAACTAAGAAAAAGTACTTCATTCAATTTTATAACGAATACATTCGTTTTCATCCAGCACTACTCTTAGGCGATAATGCAGTTGTTGACATGTTTCGCATTTTGAACTTTTTGAGATCCTTGCCCAGTTAAGGATAGCTACCGAGATTACGCAACCTTTTTTAAGGCTTTTACTGGTAGCCATTTCTAGCATTTGTTTTCTTAGCGATCACTAGGTAGTACTAACGTGTTAGGTCCTGTGTGCCACTGATGATTTTCACATTTCTATAAAATTGAGTAAGAAATTTTTTCCTATACACTTTGTGCTTGGCGCAAGATGGACTTAGTTGCATGTGTGCCAAATCAACACAACTGACGTAGATATGATGGCTGCTAAAATTTCAAGAGTTGTAGGTAACCTGTCAAAGTTTCAGTGGATTTTACCCCATGCATAGCAAAACAGTCATGTGATTGCTTGCTTTCCATTGTCATTAATCATTGTGCCTTAGTTTGGTGCACACCCACTGGCTCCAATATTGTGAAGTTTCATATATGCAAAAAAAAAAAAAAGCACTTGGTGTGGTTGACAACATTCCACATGATGCACACACTGTCTTTAAAGCCATTGCACATTTGCTTATTATGCAATTGTACCCGGTTCTTTAGCGTAAGAAGTATAAATCCAACATTAGTCAAGGCACTGTGTTTCTCACTAATTTGTCAAGAATGTGCCTACAGTATGTGCTCTGGAGGCAACTGGTTTTTCCTTTGTACGCAAACTGAATATGGTAGACAAACACTGTTCTGTAATTTGCCATCAACAGCGAATTGGTATAGCACTCTGATTTCCCTTCCATTTTTGCCACAGAATTTATTATAAGCATTATCAACTTGTGTGTTTTTGTCATGATGTCTTAAACTACATTGGTACGATGCTTATGTCCTATATTAATGTTTTGCAAATATATGTTGTCAAGCACAGTGTTCTCTCTCTATTGTAAACATGCTATCATAATGCCGTAGCGTTGTGTAATGCGCGTTTCTCACAAAGCTGCTGCTTCTCCTCCAGCTGCACTGGCAGTTCCTGTCAGTAGCGGCAGTTGCTGTCAAGCATGCTCACTGGCAGATGCCCAGAAGGCACCACCATCTTGTGATGGGGCGCTCATAGGGGATTGTAATCAGTTGGAACTGCTCATCAGCAGCACACAAGGGAAAGGAGCAAGCCACAAAGTTGGTGGAATAAGGAAATTGGGCAGGCCATCGAACAACAACTGTTGGCATCACGGGAACACAGAGAAGCACAGAGGGCGCAGTTATCTGAAGAGGAAATAGGCCGAAAATGGGTATCTCATCGACACAAGAAACAGCAAGTGCAGGTCCTTGTCCAGTCTAAAATAAAGCAGTCCTCTGATCGCTGGCTGGCTGAAGTTCGCGATGCAACTAACAGGGCCCCAAGAAAATTCTGGAACCATATAAGCTAGTTGAGCAAAGCGAATCACAGAAAGCAGGAACAGATTCACGATGCCGAGGGAAAATGTTTAGAGGGAGCTGACGCTGTGAACTACATTTCATCAGTTATAGCGGAGTCATTTAAGAAATACGATAGAGTAATCACCCCAAATGAGGGAGCAACACAGGACAGCACAATAGAAAACAGCGTGGAACTGACGAATCTTAACTGGAAAAAGGCAGAAGCAAATATTCCAGTATGTATGTCCACAGGGATCGACGAAATTCCAATCTAGCTAATTAATGAACTTGGCCCAAGAGGCAAGGAAACGCTGATAAAAGTATTGGAGGCAGTCATAACAAATCAGCAAATTCCACACAGCTGGAAACAGAGTAAAATGAATTTGATTTACCGTATAAACGTGTGTAAGGGCCGCACTCGTGTAAGGGCCGCACCCTGTATTCCCAAAGGAAATATTTGAAAAAAAAAAATCCGTGTAAGGACCGCACCCAAACTTTCCAGGAAACACGCAAGAATAGCCTTCGAAATACATGCGCACAGGAGCTTCGAGGTGCCGCCCATGGATGGCGCCCGAGGCTGTGGGTCATCATCATCATCTTTTCTTCTGCCGCAAGCTTCTGCTACTGCACTTCTACTATCCGTATCGGCATCGGTATCGCCAGGTCTAACTTTGTTCTGTTCTGGCTGTCAAAGCATGCGTTTTTCGGTGGTTGTGTTAGCGTGGCCGCTCGGCATAGTTGTTGCTCTCGTGTGCTGTCGTTCTTCACTTTTTCATGAACTGCCTCCGAGCATTGTCACTTTTGCACAATGGGCAAGCACCTCAACAGCTACACGGCGGGCTTTAAACTGAAAGTAGTGGAGTTCGCTCTCGAACACGGCAAGCGTGCCGCGGGCAGAAAATTTGACATGGACGAGAAGTGTGTCCGACGGTGGTGCGGACAAAGGGATGCGTTGAAGAATACCAGCTCCAAAAAGTGCGCTTTCCGAGGCAAGCCATGCAAATTTCCTGAGCTAGAAGAAGAGCTGCTATGCTATTCAATGGAAGTGCGGAACAACGGCTACGTGTTGACAACGGACATGCTGTGTGTGAGGGCACAAGCCTTGGCGCGTGCTAAAAGCATACTGCATGAGGACTTCAAGGCTAGTGCCGGCTGGGTACGAAGATTTCTGAAGAGGAAGGGCCTATCATTTCGGCGAAGGACCACGCTGTGCCAGCGGCTGCCCCCCCCGACTACACCGACAAGGTGCTCAACTTTCAGAAGTATGTCATCAGTCTGCGTCGTGAGCACAACTGTATATTTTCGCAAATAGCGAACGCCGACCAGACCCCCGTGTGGTTCGACTGTCCCGAGAGCTGCACAGTTGAACTGAAAGGAAAGAAGAGTGTTTTCGTGTGGACAACCGGCGCGGAGCGCCAACGGTGTACCGTTATGCTGTGCGTCACCGCGGAAGCTGCCCCCCTATTTCATCCTGAAAAGAAAAACGATTCCTAAAGGCGTTTTCCCCAAGGGAATTGTAGTTTGCGCCCAAGAAAAGGGCTGGATAAACGATGAACTTGTGCTCGACTGGGTAAAAAGCGTTTGGGAGAAGCGCCCAGGCGCCATGCTGGCCCGACGATCGCTCCTCGTCTTGGACAGCTTCCGCGGTCACTTGACGGGTAGGGTTAAGGAATGCCTGCGCGGTATCCGCACAGACATGGCCGTGATACCGGGCGGCCTCACCGGCATGCTGCAACCCCTGGATGTAAGCGTCAATCGGCCTTTTAAGGTTGAATTTCGAAGGCAGTATTCGGAATGGATGGCCAATGGCAATCACGACGAGACGCCGACAGGGCGGCTTAAGAGGGCACCGCTCGCGACTGTGCTTGGATGGATTTTGTCCGCGTGGAATTCCGTGTCGACCGACATTGTAACATGGAGTTTCAAAGTGACCGGAATTTCAAACAGTTTAGATGGCACCGAAGACGACTTTCTGTGGGCTGAACATTTACCTGAACAGAGCACCAGCTCGGAGTCTGAAGGCTCCGTGAGTGATGCCTGAACGGTAAATAAATGCCGCGCATTCCAGATTGGTTTGCTTTCACTTGAAAAAAAATTTTTTTTTTCGAAAATCGCGTGTATGGGTCGCACCCCGAAATTTGCCCCCCGAATCTGGGAAAAAAAGTGCGGCCCTTAAACGCGTTTATACGGTATAAAGGGAAAGGCAACAAGACGAACATAAAATCCTTCGGACCAATTACGATAACATCAGTTACATACAGGCTGGCGATGCAGGTGGTGAAAATAAAAATGCAGTCATGGGTAGAAAGTAATAGAATACTCGGAGAACTTCAGAACGGGTTCAGAAGTGGTAGGCGCTTAGATGATTGCCTGTTCGTGCTTACCCAGTGCATAGAAATAGCTAAGGCGGAAAACAGACCTCTGTACTTAGCCTTCCTGGACATAAGCGGTGCATACTACAACGTGAGCAGGGAACTCCTGTGGAACATATTAAAAGATGAAGGTGTCTGTCACGAGGTAATTGATTTTCTACAGCAAATATATGGAGAAAATAAAGTGTAAATTATATGGGAAGGAATTAAGAGTACAACAACTGTCGAGGTGCACAAGGGATTAAGGCAAGGTTGTCCTCTCTCACTACTGCTGCTCATGCTTTACAGGATAAATATGGAAATTTTCATATTTACGATATAAAACATGAACAGCAGCCTTCTTTAAAGAAGGCTACAAGGAAGCAATCTAGGTTATAATATGTCATACAGATTAGGCAGAAAGATAGTTGAGCAAAGGCTGCCGGGTTTAATGTGTGCGGACGATATTGTACTGTTAGCAGATAGCCAGGAAGATTTGCAAACTCTGCTTAATTGCTGTGGAGGCGAAGGAGACGCTCTAGGTTTCACTTTTAGCGCAACTAAGTCAGGTGTGATGATTTTCAACGATACAACTGATCGGGAGCTTACAATACAAGGCCATGAAATACCCCGAGTGGCCGAATACAAATATTTCGGAGTGCATGTGAACGAAGAAGTACGGAAAGCTGGGCAAGTTGGCTACTACTATTCACGGTAAAACAGCGCGGAAAAACACGATGACGGAACAAACACAGCAACACGAGCGCTGACTTTCAACTGGTGATTTATTACGCACATGTGTACATATACTATTCCCGCCAAACACTAAACAGACCAAAAAATATTGGAGAAGCACTGCGTCATCACTGAACATCTTAAATCTACATTTCTACAAATGCACGCTCCAAAAAGCGGATTCCAAGAGAAAGTAAACGTAGTAGGGGGCGGCAGAAGGTTAGGTGGCCGGATGAGATTAGGAGGTTTGCAGGCAAAGGGTGGATGCAGCTGGCAAAGGACAGGGCTAATCGGAGAGACACGGGAGAGGCCTTTGCCCTGCAGTGGGTGTAGTCAGGCTGATGATGATGATTTAATAATAGGTAATATGATGCTTAATATTTAGGTAATATTATAGGTAATTTATTTATTTATTCACGTAACCCAAAGGCCCTTTTCGGGCATTACATAGGGGGGTTATACAGTTACAAATCAACAATACTCCACACATAGTTATACAAGCAACACAAATCCAAAACCACAGGAAAGACAGTACAGAAAATTGAGGTTGAGTATACGCAGGAATGGGGCCTTCCTTTTCAGAATTTGTAAAAAACACTTTAGTTTTTGCACAAAGTCGTCATGATTTAAGTTGAAGACAATATCACCTGGCAACTTTTTCCAGTGGTGAATGGCAAGAAACAATGGTGAATGACTAAAGAGGTGGGTACGTGCAAACATGGGTTCGATTTTGAGAGCATGATCTAAGCGCGGAAAGATACGGTGGGCGGGTCTAATATAGTATGAAACGAATGAAGAGTGACTGTGATACAATCTGTGAAAGTATGATAATGGTGCTAGTATTCTTCACTTTTCGAGTGATGGTAGCTTTAGCGATGCTAAGATTGCCGTTATGCTGGAATGACGTGATTAGTTCGTAGTTATCAATCTCGCTGCTTTATTTTGTATTGACTCCAGTTTGTGATTTAAGTACAACTGATGCGGGTTCCAAATTAAGGATGCGTTTTCTATTTTTGAGCGGATGAGGGTAGTGAAGTCTAAAAGTTTGGTGGCAGCATCAGCTTGGTGCAAGTGACGTCTGATGAAACCAAATGCTTTAGATGATCTACTGACAGTTGCATTGATATGGTTATTCCAAGTTTGATCAGACGAAAGACGAAGAACAAAATATCGTTAATGTAGATCAAGAACAAAATTGGTCCAAGCACCGAGCCTTGCGGCACGCCAGATTTTACCACGGTTGGGGAAGAACAACACCCATTTACACAGACATATTGATAACGATTGGTAAGAAAGTTAGTAATCCAGGTGATAACATGCTTGTTAATGTTGAGACAATTTAGCTTCAGTAATAAACGGTAATGGGGTGCCTTATCAAACGCTTTCGTGAAATCAATAAATATAGCGTCAATCCTTAATTTATTGTGCACGGCATGATGAAGGTCGGTCATTAATTCAAACAACTGCGTCTCAGACGAACGACCATGCAGGAAACCATGCTGATTAGGGGTAAAGAAGTTGTGCTCGATTAAGTATTTCATTATGGCAGATGATATGATATGCTCCAACAGTTTGCAGGGTATACTGGTTAACAAGATAGGTCTGTAATTTGTTAGCATGGATTGGTCACCTGATTTAAATATAGGAGTAACGCAAGCAGGTTTTCACGAGTCAGGTATGCACCCAGTGTCAAGGGATTGCTGGAACAAGGCAGTAAAAATGTGAGATACAATAGGTTTTGTTAATTTTAGCAGTTTAGGGCATATGCCGTCTGGACCAGGCGACGAGTTAATTTGTAGTCTGTCGATAGCTTTCTCTATCCCTTCATGAGTGATGATAAGATTATTCATGGTGGCACTAATAGAAGTGAAGTTAAGATCAGGGGGGATTGGCATCTCTTCAGTGAATACGGAACTAAAAAATAAATTAAATTCTGTTGCTGCTTGTGATGGCGAAAGGCGTTCGTCATCCTTCATAATTGATAAAGTTCCAGCTGGGGACTTGGGATTTATTTTTTTCCAAAATTTTTTGGTATTATTTTTTAATAAAGCCGATATATCGTGATTAAAAAATTTGTCTTTAGCTGCTTCAATCTCTTTCTTGCAAGCTGCTGCATGATTCTTGCAACACTCCCAATCACCATTCGAGGCAGTCTGTTTTGCTCTAGAGTATAAACGCCTCTTCTTATTGATGCATCGTTTTACTTGTGAAGCGAACCATGTATTGTGCGTTGAGGGGGCAATGGTAATTTTTGGAATATATTTATCTTTCAATTCAATTAGCTTGTCATGGACTGTTCTCCAGTTTTCCGTGCTTTCACGATAAAGAAATGTGTTTAAGAATTCTTCGGAGAATGACGAGAGCCCGCTCAAGATTTGGTCGACATTTGCTCGAGTATAATCGTATATGACCTTATTTTGCGTTTCAGTTTTTTAATTGGTAGGGCGTACTCGCAGTGTAAGACATTATGGTCGCTATTGCACTGTAGTACGTTTACATACATATTTTCTGGCTAAGTTGTCAGCACCAGATCTAAGACGGCAGTTCCACGCGTTGGACAAGATACGGTTTGGGTCAGATTAAACAAGGAAAGTAAATCAAGAAATTCCATACATTCGCGTTGCCTTGTACCACTAGCGGGTGCGCACGCCAGCCAGTCTATTCCGGGACAGTTGAAATCACCAGCCAGGATTATTTCTGCATTCAGGTACTTGTTTGCAAGAAAACGGAGTGATTCGCCGAGGTCGTCAACGAACTGGTTCCGTGCATCTGGCGGGCGATAACATACACCGATGGCACAAGTAACAGCGGTTGATAAGTGCACCACAACCCACAAAATTTCCAAGTCGGAGCCGGTGTCCACAATGCGAGCTTGAAAGCAGTTTTTGATGGCAATTAACACACCACCACCACGAGAAGTCAGCCTGTCTTTTCTAAACAACGTGAAACAGCCTGAAAGTGAAAGTTCGTTGTTCGTAACATCAGGTGACAACCATGTTGCAGTGCCAAGGATAATATCGGCAGCACAACATTCAGTGAGAGCGAACAGCTTGTCTTGTTTGTTTAACAGGCTTCGGAAGTTGGACACGATGATGGACAGTGCCCTTTCAACTTTATCATTTCTACGTCATTCGATGCTGGCTGTTTCACGCCTTTCAAGTAGAACTACCTGATCCTGCAGGCTATCATATGTATACAGCTTCTTTCTAAATAGAACCTTGTCAAAAAGAAGCTTATATTTTTTCAGTGTCAGATTCTCGTTGCACGCGCATAAACTCCCGGAGCTTTTTTCGTATGAATTGAATTCTTGGTGAATAATCTTCTTCAATCCAGACCCGGGGCGTAACTATCTGTTTGAGCTAGTGAGCATTCCTTAAGATGTTACACTTGTCTTTGAATTTCAAGAACGGCACAATTATTGGGCTGACATGATCTTGTTTATACTGTCCTGCTCTGTGGGCTTGTTCAATTTCTCCTGCCTGGATGTCAAGATTTGCTGATATAAATTCAGTGATTACCTTTTCTGTGTCTTTCCATTTCTCTGGTGAGTTTTCAGCAATGCCCTTAAAAACCAGGTTGTTCCTGCGCATCCGGTTATTCAGGTCATCAAGGACCAGATGTGCCTGCTCTGTTTGCCTTCACTCTATAGATTTTAACTGAGCCTGAGATTCATTTATCGTTGAGTTCACGTTGTTCACGTTGTTCACGTCTTCGCGTAGGTCATCAACGACAGCAAGGCGATCCTCAAGTGTTGAGAGCCGTCGTTTGATTTCAGTGACATTTGTATGAATTTTTTTCAGTTTGCTAGATGTGTCCTTTTGGAACTTTTCACATGACGAGGCTAGTTCTTTCTCGAGGAATAGAATATGCTCCGATTTGTTCAGGCCTGGATTTGTTTCCATATCGCCAGCACAAACCAGTAGGTGCTGTGACACAGAACAAGACAGTAAGTAGGCGCCCGCCCGGTTTCCACCAATGGCGCAGACCTGATGACCTCAAGCATACCGCAGCCTGTGAGTTCGTCCCTCTTATCGCATGCAACAAACGAGCCTATGTGGACACGATACGTGCACAGATAGATACCCATGCCCCGTCAACAATGCACAGGTGGGGTTTGCAGCCAGTAACAGAAACAGTGATGCCCGCAGAAAGGCGGTACACTCACCTACAAAATGTGAGCAGGACCAGTTAGCATCGAAAACACAGCTTCAAATCCCAGTGAGCGCTTGTCTTCGTGAGTACTTGTAGGGCGTCCAGGGGCGCTGTAGTTGTTGCTGACGGCGTCTCCTGTGCAGTGGATGATGACAGTTCCTTGTGCAGGTAGGCGTAGGCGATAGTAATAGCAGCACGAGGCCGCCGAGTATTTCCACTGAGTCGAAATCGGCAGCAGCGTGCCACAAGCAGGCGCAAAGCACCTGCTCTTGAAAGGTGGCAATGCTCAAACGAAGCGGTAACAGTGTGTGGATAACCTACAAATGTGAGCAGGACCAGTTAGCATTGAAAACACAGCTGCAAATCTGTAATATTCATAATAGGAAGGTAATATTTTGGTCGAAGCTAGCGATAGCGTAGAACTAGAGCATCCGCTTCGCGTGCAAGAGGGCCGGGGTTCAAATCCTGGGGCCGCACAATTGTCCATCGTGTCTGAAAAAAAAATAAAAAAATCTCCGCGTGTCGATGGAATTGCATAATCAAGCCTGGGGTGCTGCCTGATCTTGGTGGCCAGAACCAACAATGCACTCCCTCACCAGAACAGGATTTGGCCACCCTGGTTTAGTACTTGGCCACAACCTTCTGTGTACAAACCAATTAACCCTTGGCCATCAGTCCCCAGCGGCTGCGGAGCAACTGACCAAGGTGGTTAAGAATCTCTGGCTCCGGACAGGCCTCCATTGGAAAATGAACTGGCAACATGTAACGGCAGATTGTTATCCAGTTAGGCTAGCCTAGTAGTGCTGTTCGAGGAACTAGCGGGATGTCGTTGGGCTTAGTGAAGTTAGGAGGACAGATGAGGCATATACAGCACTAAAGGGCAGGCATGTACTGTACTATCATGGATTAGCGGACAGACAAGAGCTAGGTGTGGGATTTCTCATAAATCAGGATATAGCTGGCAACGTTGAGGAGTTCTACAGTATTAACGAAAGGGTGACAGCTATCGCTATTAGGCTCAATAGGAGACACAAGCTGAAGGTGGCGCAGGCCTAAGCGCCTACATCCAGCCATGATGACCAGGCCGTTGAAAGTTTCCATGAAGACGTGGAATAGGCAATGATCAAAGTAAAATCACAGTACACTGTACTGATGGGCGACTTCAATGCGAAGGTGGGCAAGAAGCAGGTTGGTGACCTGGCGGGTAGAGACTATGGGATAGGTTCTAGGAATAGCAGGGCAGAGTTGTTAGTAGAATTCGCAGATAGAAATAATTTACGGATCATGAATACCTTCTTCCGCGAACGAGAGAACAGGAAGTGGACCCTGTATGGTGAGACTAAAAATAAAATCGACTTCATACTATGAGCTCAACCTGGCATCATTCAGGATGTGGAAGTCCACGGAAAGGTGCGTTGTAGTGACCATAGAATGGTAAGGTCTCGAATTAGCCTAGGTTTGCAGATGGGAACGGAAGAAACTAGTGAAGCGGAAGCCCATTATCCATTTAGTGGTAAGAGGGAAAGTAGAGGAATTCAGGATTTTGCTACAGAGCAGGACAGCTACCATAGTCCATCATAAAGTCAGCAATAAAATTCCAATAAGCAAGGGCGTCAGGCAGGGAGACACAGTGATTGATATTGGCCTGCTGAGTCACTCAGCAGGCGAGTCACAAAGCATGATCGGTGAGTTAGGCAGGCAGAGCGGAACAGTGGGTCTAAACGTTAACATGCAGAAAACCAAGGTAATGTTCAGCAGTCAAATCTTTCTTCACGTCAAATTTTTATTTTCGCATCGCGAAATCCTGAGGGCCATGGACAAAAAGCCTCTGCATGGGCTTGGCTAAGCCCACAACCCTTTCAATACATGGCAGCATGGCATACAGCAAGATTTAGCAAGCAATTTTTTTTTATTAGTTGTGACAGAATTGCAAACTAGAAATATATGTAAAAGTGAATTTTCACAAAATCAGTGGCAATACATCTATATGCATGTGCAAAAGACCTATAAAAAGACCTAAACTACCTATATTTGTTTTGTATGAGGGCAGGAGGTGACACAGCATTTGAAGTCCATAATTTGTTTGTGATTGTGGAATTTCCTAGGTTTCGGCATGTCGGGTAGTACGGATATTTGTTTTAAGCTTTAGGTTAGCGATGTCAGATAACGTGTTATTACTTTTCACTCTGGTTTCATAGCGCCTGAGTAATTTGGCTTTGTACATTTCTGAGATGGGAAGTAAGTTTAGTTCAGTCAAAAGTGGTTGTGTATGACTTTCTAGTGGTGTGCTCATGATGGCGTGAATTACTTTTGTTTGTGGATATGAAGTTTATTAATATTTGAAACAGTAGTTGTGCCCCATACTAATTGGCAATAGTCTAGACTGGACAAAAAGAGTGATTTATACATCAGGAGTTAAATGCTTTTTGGAAAATGTGATCATAATTTTGAAAGAATGCCAGAGATACCTTTGTTACCAACGCTCTTGGGAATTCCATGACATGTGTTCATCAAAGAATACACCAAGTCACTTAACTACAGCCACAACTTCAATCACGGAATCGTTTAGTTTTAGAGCAGGTAATTGGCCTAGTCTATGGTTTATTGGCCGGGAAAAAAAAAAGCTTTTGTTTTTTTTTGTATTTGTATTTTGTGAATTTGCTGAACTTCAGGATGATAATTCTATCAGTACTTGATTTGAGTCTTTAATTAATTCTATGAGCTGTTCATTTGCATCTTTAATTATGTCGGCTGGTTTTGAGCTGCTAAGAAGCAGTAGCGTCATCAGCATAGGTGACGAACTCTCTGCAGGGCAAAGACTTTTACGTTTAAGTATTGACTGCTTTTGCTTCGAATGCATGACACTGCTTTTGCTACGAAAGATTTGTTTGGTTTATTTTTCTGACCTTTGTGATAAGCTAGTGCTTTAAGCACAGGGTAGAAGAAGCATCCTGTGATTTGTGTTTAGTTTTATCATTTTCAGCTTAATTGTTACTGGCTGGGTTGAGAGAGCGATAGAGCATTGTTACTTGCCTGAGTGAGGGTTATGAATATGCCCGTTTTCTTCCGATAAACAGTTGGTAGTGCACGTTGTGTTGCACTGCAGTTTTTTCAGGCATAGCTGACTCAGTTTGTAGGAGGACTGCCACAGTGACTCGGCAGTTAGGGTGCTCTACTACTGAGCCAGAGTTAATGGGTGTGAACCTGGCCGCGGCTGGCGGGGAAATGCAAAATGCGCCCATGTGCTATGTTATGTCAGTGCACATTAAAGATCCCCAGGTGGTCGAAATTATTGGGGAGCCCTGCACTACCGCACCTCTTTCTCTTTCTTCTTTCACACCCACCTTCCTGATGCGAGACAATTACTGCACCATTTCCTTTCCTTAAAAACCAATTTTCACTGCCTACTCACAGTGAGAATGAGGTGTCCAGTGCTTCCGTGTTTACACATACAGTAGAATCTTGGTGATACGAATCTCACGGGATCGCGAAAAAATGTGTCATCCGAAATTTCGTATCACCCAAACGAACTAAATTCATATGCAGAAGCATAGAAGATGCATGCATGTAGATCTCTTTACGGCTGACTTGACTTATTCACGGCCTAGCGGCCACGCTACTCTCGGTTTCGTTTCGTTGATGTGAGGGCTGCGCACTACTGCTCACTGCTTGCGGTTGCGTGCTGCATGATTAGCAATCACAATTTCGGCGATGTGAGGGCCGCGCATCACTGCTCGCGGTGCATATCACGTGATTAGCGATCAGGATTTTGGTGATGTGAGAGCCGCACACTGCCGCTCACTGCTCGCGGTGCATACCACGCAATTAGCGATCGCAATTTCGGCGATGTGAGGGCCGCACACCGCCGTTTGCTAGCAATGCGATCGCATCATCAGCAATGTGCAGGCAGTGTTTAGTGCTTGAGGGTGCGATTGCGGCTTGCGCGTTCATATCATCCGGTGTGGCACGGGAGAGAGTTCGGAACATCCGGGATTCCGGACATTGTGCACAATGCACTGCGGCCGGGGAATTTTATGAATTCGTTTCAATTCGTATCAACCGTGTTCATATCACCGAGATTCTGCTGTAATTGCTTAGGTGCTTCCATGATTGGTCCGAGACCGTTCTCCCGAGTAAATCACCCCAGGAGAGCCGAGCACCAGGCTGGGGCAAATCTTGTACCCATGAGAACACACTAGGCATCGAACCCAGCACCTGCAAAACCTGAGGTGGATGTGGAAAAGCTGGCGGCATCTTTCAGTGTACGGCGATTGCACAGAAAATGTGGCTTGATGGCCACATGACGCACACAGCAAGCTGAGCACCGCCATTTCAGACAATCAAATGCATGCTGTTCATATCTATATGTCCTCCCCACTGGCCCAGCTCAGTGTGGCGGCAGTTTTCCCGGCAACAGTGGTGCCAAAATTATTGCGATGCAACTGTTCTGTGTTCCGGGTGGTGTCATACAATTTTTTATAGCTTACATGTGCTAGTAAAATTGGAGGCTAGCTTGCGATAGGGATTCAAACCAATGACATATGCACCTTGATTTGTATGCCTTCCCAGAAGGCACGCTTTAGGTGTCCACCGAGATGTGAGACAGTTGCTGCGCCACTTGCTTTTCTCAAAAATCAATTTTCATGCAACTGTTCAGGGTGGTGCCATTCATATGCACGTGCGTGAGTGGAAGTCAGTGGTTTCAGATTTCCGCAGGAAGCAGTCTTACGAGTGTCTGCCGAATTTTTTGCTCGTGTTGATGTGGCTGTGACTGTGAGCATGGTTGTTATGTGGCAGGCTCAGGGAGGAACGGAAACGCAAAGAGCAACAGGAGCGCGAGGAAGCTCCCAGGGACGACAGGGCAGCTCAGGTCCCTCCGCCCAGGTCCCTCAAGCCTGCTGCTGCTGCTGCAGTCAATGGTGGGCACAACTCACCTCGTGTTTACGATGACAACAGCCACTTGGTTAGTGCCAACAAAGATGATGTGGCCGTCAACAGTTTACCTGTAACGCACAGGTAGAACAAACATTTGCAACCACGAAATTTGGTTAGTTACAGCGTACACGCTGTTACCAGGAACTCGTGTGCTGGGGCCTCTCTGAAACAAGTAGATTTTAAACAGTACACCCAGTGTACTGGGTTGTGTTTTAGAAACATATTTCATTTATTTAGATTCGGCGTCATGTTCGACGTGATGCATCATTGGTGGATGCTGCCTAGATTATGTTGTAAAATGCAAACGTCGAGTATTTGCTGACTTTCGGGCTGTACACAACAAAGTCATCTGTGTGCAAGTGGAATGTGCATGGAATTTCCTGAACAGTATTAATGTAGATGAGAAACAACAATGGTGCCAAAACAGACCCTTGAGGTACATCGGTTGGAGCATCTTCAGAGTGGGACGTAGCACCTTTAATTACGACGTACTGAGTCGTTTCTTCTTATTATTATTAGGGTGGTACAAGCATGATTTAAAGCAATGGCATGTACAGAAAAAAACATGCGCTGAGCGCTGGTTATATAATAGAAAGCACAATAAGCACACAAGGCTCAGCTGGGCTCAACAAGAACAAATAAATAAAAGGTTCATTATCACCACACGGTTACAGCAAAGAAGCAAACTAGCAAATAATACATGCAATAGCATTATCCTAAACTTGATAAAAACACAGTTAACGTTGGTGCAGAGGCCTGTTGTTAGGAGAGGGAAACGGGGTAATAGTTAGATTATGCCTTTGGCGAGTAGCGTAGCCAGAAGAGAAAGATATATTGGTTATGTCAGTTTTGTAGTGGCCATTAATTAATTGGTATAAAAACATCAGTCGTGAGTAATAATTTCTTTGTGCCAAAGGAGAGATTCTCTCTTTTAAAAGATCTGCAACAGAAGTTCTGGTAAGTGTGTTATAAATGAAACACAAAATTCTGCTCTGTACTTTTCTAGTCTAGCAATACTTGTTTTTGTAAAAGAGTCCCAAGTCATGACAGCGTAGTTTAAAATGGGTAACACAACTGATTCATAAGAGACGTGCAGCAGGAGTAGAAAACTTGAGCGCATGCCTGAGGAAAAAAGTTTACTGTTAGTGTTCGCGATTACGTAGTTAACATGGGTACTCCAGTTAAAATCTTTCGAGATCCACAGCCCTTAGTGCTTACACCTGCTTACTTCAGAAAGCAATGTATTATCAATACTGTAGAAAAAATTAAAACAGTTTTTTTCAACATTGATGACCATCTGCCAGTCATGACACCACGAAACAACTTTTTGAAGCGCACTGTTCAATAATAATTGGGCTGTCAATTTCAGGGCTACAAGACGCACTAAGAAGAAGAGGAGCACCATGGTCCGAAATTCTGGGAACTACTTCACTTTAGGCACAATACTGCCGCTAACAAAAAAAAGATCTAGGACCGATTCGGAAGGACCCTGTATCCTTGTAGGCTCTTCAACTACTTGCAAAAGATCAAAATGAAAGACGATGTCCAGGAGAATATCGGCTGAGGCATCGCTAGATTTACTGTGCGACATATAGTAGGCCAGTTCACATTACGCAAATTAAAGTCCCCTGCCAAAATAACCCAATCACTCGGCCTGACATATGTGCTCATGTATTTCCGCAAGTCCTCTAGAACATTTGTGGCAGAGGTAAGAGGTCTGTACATCGCTCCCGACACATATCCAACATTGTCATAATAAGCTTTACAAAAATAGATTCTAAGTTAGGCACATCTGCAATTTTTGGCAAATTTAGGCACGTCTTGAAAACAATACACACACCACCACCTTTAGTGTCGTGATTTTTTGCAAACAGACTGAATCCACTCATCTAACCATAGCGGGGTGTATCCCAAGTGAAGCTAGTGTATATAATAAAAGAGTATGCGGTATGCAGTCAAATGCTTTTTAAAATTAAAAAAAATATGCAGTCAACTTGGTTTCCACAGTTTTAATATGAAAAAATATCATGACTGAATTCCAGCAATTGCGTGGCACATGACAGACCAGACATGAAACCATGCTGTACATTTGCAAAGAAATGATTAGTTTCCAAATGGTTTATAATGGCACTGTAAATAATATGTTATGGTATTTTGCAGTTTACGCTTGTAAGGGAAATTGGACAGTAATTTGAGACCTCAGCTTTGGAGCCACTTCTTTGGTTCGGGGCTGTGCTAGCCATTTTCCACTGTGTTGGAAGAAAACCCGAGCCTAAAAATTTTCTATAAAGCCATCATCAGCCTGACTACTGCCCAAGCCCACTTCTTCCTCTTGATGGATGGACGGGCAGGGCAGACGAGCAGATGTGCGATATGAAATATCAACTCCCCCCAAAAAAATCTGTTGAAACATTTTTTTTCCCGACCCTCTACCTGAGTTGATGTCAACTTTTTTGCAACAAGGTTGGTTCATCACTTGAGTATATACGGTATTTCAGATACTCTAAGGGCTTTTGTGGGCATTACATAGGGGTGATTCATTAAAGAAAACACAGCCGATTTATCGTACAAAATACAAAGGGCTGAAAACAGGAACAAGCAGTCTGTGAAGCCAGGCACAAATTAATAAGAGAAAAATGTAGCTGTGAGCAGGTTCTTGAAGAATATGAAAAAATACACATTTAGCAAGGTAGGCAAACAAAGTAGTTTGGAAAGAATAACAAATATTCTAACATCGAAAGTTTACAGAACATAGCATCAGCATGTAATTGCCAACACGCTCACAAAAAAAATTATGTAGCAGGGACCTCCAGTGCATTTGCCCACACAGCCATTGATTTGAAATAAAATGATGTGGGTTGGTGCTGTGTCGAAATATGCAAAAAATTGTTAATGTAACTAAATCCGAGGGATGGATTCATTGTTCATTTGAGAAGTTTCTTTGGTCACATCAGCTCATTCATTGGACTATTTCATAAACAGGAACTGCGGGCCCCACCACAGCTCCACAGGAAAGGCCGCAAACTGCGTCGATGCGAAGCACCAGTGGCCTCACTCGATCGCGGTCCTTTCCCAACTTGTCCATGGCTGCGGAGGAGACCAGTGCAGAGTCTGCAGCTGCTGCCAATAGCGTTCCACAGTTTGACCGCACGCTGAAGCCGTCGCAGAGGTGAGCTGCACCTTACCCGAGAACGAGCCCTGGATGCTGATCCCGTGGGATCGAATCCCGGTGGGGGTCCACAGGGGCTGTCATGCTGCAGGAAACATGTCTCAGTTTGAGCACCGTGAAACCGCTGCAGGCTTGTATCTTTCCTCAAAAGAGCCCTCTCCCATTCTGTCAGTGCCACGGATGCCTCGCTCACGTGTGAAGACATGGAATGCCTCGGTGATATCCCACGTAGGTTGATCTTGGTGACTACGGTGCAACTGTTTCGCCCAGATAGGGAGTGCAACCACAGGCTTGCTAGTGTGCCACCAAATTTGATGAAGCTGAGCCTTCCAACGGCTTATCATGTTCCAACAAGTCCTCGTTCAGGCACCTGCCTGTTTGGCACACACATGCATGGGTTTGGGCAGGGCATGTAATGCAAAGGCAAGATACTCGATGGTTGAGAACAACTTCAATTGGGGCCAGACGGTCCATAACACTCGAGACAGGAAACAATAGCGCCAGCACGGACCGATACAGCAGGGCAAGTGCTTGTCTTTCTTCAGTGGTGATTCCACGAGATGGCAAGCGCAGCAGGGGATTAAGAGGATGGGGTGGCCGCAGCTGGTGCACAACAGGGGAGAGGCCTTTGCCCTGCAGTGGGCGTTATCGGCATGAGGATGCCTGGCCGCACAAGAGCGACTTGCACTATGTCACAAGGAAGCGTGACAAGGGTGGTCCCACTCGCGTTGCAGCTCTTGTGTTTTGCCAGTAATGCCATGCCCCTCCTGTCTGTAAAACTGTCCAAGTAACCTATGCCAAGTACCGTATAAACGCGTGTAAGGGCCGCACTTTTTTTCCCAGATTCGGGGGGCAAATTTCGGGGTGTGGCCCATACACGCGATTTTCGAAAAAAAAAAAATTTTTTTTCAAGTCAAAGCAAACCAATCTGGAATGCGCGGCATTTATTTACCGTTCAGGCATCACTCACGGAGTCTTCAGACTCCGAGCTGGTGCTGTGTTCAGGTAAATGTTCAGCCCACAGAAAGTCGTCTTCGGTCCCGTCTAAACTGTTTGAAATTCTGGTCACTTTGAAACTCCGGGTTACAATGTCACTCGACACGGAATTCGACGCAGACAAAATCCATCCAAGCACAGTCGCGAGCGGTGCCCTCTTAAGCCGCCCTGTCGGCGTCTCATCGTGATTGCCATTGGCCATCCATTCCGAATACTGCCTTCGAAATTCAACCTTAAAAGGCCGATTGACGCTTACATCCAGGGGTTGCAGCATGCCGGTGAGGCCGCCCGGTATCACGGCCATGTCTGTGCGGATACCGCGCAGGCGTTCCTTAGCCCTACCCGTCAAGTGACTCCGGAAGCTGTCCAAGACGAGGAGCGATCTTCGGGCCAGCATGGCGCCTGGGCGCTTCTCCCAAACGCTTTTTACCCAGTCGAGCACAAGTTCATCGTTTATCCAGCCCTTTTCTTGGGCGCGAACTACAATTCCCTTGGGGAAAACGCCTTTAGGAATCGTTTTTCTTTTCAGGATGACATAGGGGGGCAGCTTCCGCCCGTCCGCGGTGACGCACAGCATAACGGTACACCGTTGGCGCTCCGCGCTGGTTGTCCACACGAAAACACTCTTCTTTCCTTTCAGTTCAACTGTGCAGCTCTCGGGACAGTCGAACCACACGGGGGTCTGGTCGGCGTTCGCTATCTGCGAAAATATATAGTTGTGCTCATGACGCAGACGGATGACATACTTCTGAAAGTTGAGCACCTTGTCGGTGTAGTCGGGGGGCAGCCGCTGGCACAGCGTGGTCCTTCGCCGAAATGTTAGGCCCTTCCTCTTCAGAAATCTTCGTACTCAGCCGGCACTAGCCTTGAAATCCTCATGCGGTATGCTTTTAGCACGCGCCAAGGCTTGTGCCCTCACGCGCAGCATGTCCGGTGTCAACGCGTAGCCGTTGTTCCTCACTTCCATTGAATAGCATAGCAGCTCTTCTTCTAGCTCAGGAAATTTGCATGGCTTGCCTCGGAAAGCGCGCTTTTTGGAGCTGGTATTCTTCAATGCATCTCTTTGTCCGCACCACCGTCGGACACACTTCTTGTCCACGTCAAATTTTCTGCCCGCGGTACGCTTGCCGTGTTCGAGAGCGAACTCCACTACTTTCAGTTTAAAGCCCGCCGTGTAGCTGTTGAGGTGCTTGCCCATCGTGCAACAGTGACAATACTCACAGGCAGTTCATGAAAAAGCGAAGAACGACAGCACACGAGAGCAACAACTATGCCAAGCGACCACGCTAACACAACCACCGAAAAACGCATGCTTTGACAGCCAGAACAGTACAAAGTTAGACCTGGTGATACCGATGCCGATACGGATAGCGGAAGTACAGTAGCAGAAGCTCGCAGCAGAGGAAAAGGTGATGATGATGACCCGCGGCCTTGGGCGCCATCCATGGGCGGCACCTCGAAGCTCCTGTGCGCATGTATTTCGAAGGCTATTCTTTCGTGTTTCCTGGAAAGCTTGGGTGCGGCCCTTACACGGGTTTTTTTTTTCTTCAAATATTTCCTTTGGGAATAGGGGGTGCGGCCCTTACACGGGTGCGGCCCTTACACGCGTTTATACGGTATATGAGCATTTACAAAGGTACTTGTAAATCGCACATGTTGACAGTGTTGTTAACAATTTTAAAAGTGGTTTGTTATCTTCGATACAAATGGTTGAGGACACATCTGGTTCACAATTTCAGAGGCAACATATTCCACTCATGAATCACATGCGGGAAAAATTAAAATTTCAATGCATCACTACGGTATCTCTATCTGGATAGATGCTTTTCATGTTTTGTTCTTGTGACACGTGTGTTAGGCTCAAGCAGATATCTAGTGTTATCAAGTTTTGCGCCATCATTCAAAAGGAGGTACAGAAACTTAAGTCGCAACAGTCTGGCTCATGTGTGGATTGTAGGGAGGCCAGCTTTTTGCAGAAGCAGTGTGAGGGATTCATGACGACTGTATTTGTTGAAAATAAATCGGACAGCTTTTCGCTGGACGCTTTCTAATCTATCAGTATATTGCTTAGGTAATAACACTGTATTCTATCACAGATGAAATGTATATGCCAAAAGTTTTGTTTGCAGTGAAGCAAGTCAAAGGGAACGTCTTGTAAAGGGCAGAATACGCCTTTGTGGTAATGTGTGTCACGTGGTCGTTCCATCATAGGTCCGAGGCAATAATCATGCCAAGATACTTGAACTGCTCTACCTTTGTGAGTGTCTTGTCGATTTCATAGCTGTGATTTAATGGCTGTTTCTTTCTAGTTACTGTCAGGCAGACAGTTTTTTCCTGGTTGAGGGCCGTCTGCCAGTTGTCACACCATTTTGATACATACTACAGCGAGTTGTTTAGGGCTGTTTGGTCGGCAGGGCTATTGATTTCTTTGTAGATGACACAGTCATCCGTGAACATGCATACTGTTGCATCGATATTCTTGCTCAGATCATTAATAAAAAGAAGGAAAAGAATTGGTGCAAGCACTGACCGCTGTTGCACGCCAGATAATACTCCTGCCAAATTCGACTCACTGTTTTCAAAGTAGACAAACTGGTGTCGGCCATTTAAATAAGCTTTTAAGTTTTAACCAGTTAGTGATTGTCCCGTTACCAAAGAAGTGAACTAGCTTATAGTGAATTTTAGATTGAGATACCCAGTTCAAGGCTTTTGACAAATCAAGGAATATCATATCTGTTTGCCCCCCTTTATCGATTGTCATAGCTAGGCCATGGACCATTTCTAGTAATTGTGTTGTCGTAGATTGATAAACTTTTTCGGAAGCCATGTTGATTGGGAATAATTAATTTGTGGTCTTCAACACACATTGCAATGTGCTTCAAAATTAAATTTTCTAGGATTTTACAGGCCATACATGTAAGAGAAGTAGGATGGTAGTTGGAAACAAACATTGGCTTGGTCTCCTGATTTATATATTGGAATTACCTTAGCTATTTTCCGCATTTCTGGTTGTGCTGCAGTTTCTATTGATTTATTGTATAAAACCAGCAGGTATTTCGAAACCCATTCAGCGTAACATTTCAGGAATGCATTCGTTAAATTGTCTGGGCCTGTCAATTTCTTCGTGTCAGTACTGAGAAGTAAGGCAAATATTCATTCTTCAGTTATTGTTATTCTCTTGAGTGTATTGTTGTTGCCACTAATCAGGGATTCTATCACATGGATGGTGCCATCATCAAGTGTAAAGCAGATTTTAAGTACTGTATTTACACAATTGCAAGTAGAACTACCTTTTTAAATTTGAAAATCCGAAGTGGGGGAGTCGACTTACAATCGAAACAAAAACATTGCACTATAAGTAAATGCGAGACAAACGAGATATCAGGCATGCTATTGCGTGGTTTCATTTTTGCTACGTGACTCCACCACATCGCTTTTGGTGCTGGTCTTGAGCAGCTGCTATGTCAACTTGCAAAACTGGCATCCCCTCCTCACGCGCGTGGGCGGCGGCCGATGGTGGCTATTGATAAGTAGCAAACTGGCACCCCACACATGGATGCTGACTGCGGTTGCTAATAAGCGGCGGCGACCCGATAACGCTATCGCGTTCTACGGGAAGCTCAACCGTACAGCAAGTTTTCTTCTTACTTTCAAATGCGCGCTCGGCGCTCAAGGGAGCATTGATAGTTGATGGAAGAGCCGCTGTTCCCATGCAGGCGGCACCCCCACTCGGAACGACAGCGGTGCCAGGGAGTGTAGATAGCCGACGGAAGAGCCGACACCAGTCACCAGTCTCTTTGGCTCTGATGCATTTGACTACCGCCGGCCACGTTTCACTTGTTTTTAATGTAGTGCTTCGTCAGTCATCATTTGTGCTCCAGGTCCGGCAAGTGACCGGCGCTCGTTCATAGCTACATTCAAGATGGCTGCCATTTTTTTACACCGAAGAAACGAAGAGCTGTGTGCTGGGCCGCAAGTTCGATGTACACAACGGGTGATACAGACGTGGCAACTGCAGCGAGGAAAATTTTCAGCTGTTCCACGCAATGTCGTGATGTGGCTGTTTGTGAAGTGCGGGATTTTGCTGCACGACGACGTTAAAACAACGTGCTGTGGGACCTCAACAGTGATCACAATGGCAGCGCTAGTGAGGACGATGGCGCAAGTGTGGACGAGTAGTCTAGTGACTAATGCATTTTCATTTTGGAATGTGCCCATGGGCACGGCCGCGCGCGACAGCCGATAGCAGCTGGTGATAAACGGCGGCAGCTGGATAATGCCATCACGTTCAACTATTTAAAAACAGGCTTAAACAACCTCCGAATTTTTCTTTTATTTTTCAGAAATGTGATTTGGGGTGGGGGGGGGGGGGGGGGGGGGCAACTTACATCCGAGTCGACTTACAATCGTGTAAGCACGGTAATTGTTAAAGGAGGTAGCTGTGATTAGTTCTCCGTTCAGATGGAGTGTACTCTTTCTAGTCTTTGAGGTCAAGTACTGCCAGAATTTATGTGCAGCAGTCTTTATAAAATTAGTTAATGTGACGTTCATACATTCTTGCTTGGCCGCTTTCACAGCTTGTTTGAGTGCCTGTGAATGGCTGTGGATTTTCGCAGTGTAACTCGGCAAGTGAAGTCTGCATTTCAGCTTTCTTAATCGAGCAATTTTGCGCTTAAGATATATACCGTATTTACACGATTGTAAGTCGAATGTAAGTCGACCCCCCCTCAAATCACATCTCTGAAAAAAAAACAAAAGTTGACGCAAATGTAAGTCGACCCCCAAATCGCATGTCCGGAAAAAAACAAAAAACGGTGGACATGCTCAGAAACGAAAATTTATTGCATAAATGGGCGATTCATCCTCACTTGAGTCATCTTCAGTGGTAATGCTGTCGTCGTCGTCATCGCTGCTCCGGTCCCACAGCACGTCATCCTCCACGCAAAGCCCGCACTTCCTAAACAACCGCACGATGACATCGCGTGGTACGGCCGCCCAAGTGGAAATCGCCCACCCACACACAGCCGCCAGGGAGGCTCTCTTCACGCGCCGCGTTGGTGTAAGTTTCCGCCCGTCCGCCGCCAGCCACTCGTTATACTGACACTGGAGCAAGTCCTTGAATGGCTTGTTAATGCCAACTTCTAGTGGCTGCAGCTACCCCGTCAGACTGCTGGGAATCACCAGCATATCTGTTTGTTCTTTTCATAGCTCTGCCTTCACTTTCGCGGTAAGGTGGCCGCGAAATGAGTCCAGCACGAAGAGGTTCAGATTGCAATCTTTGAGGGATGCCCCTGGCCTCAAAGGCCACACCCGATGGTACCAATCAATAACTAAGTCGTCCGTCATAAAGCCTTTTTCATTCACTCGCACAATCACACTTTTCAGGAACATTTCCAGTGGCATTGTTTTTCATTTGAAGACGATGTACGGTCGGAGCTTTGTGCCATCTGCCAAGCATGACAGCATAACAGTGAACAGAAGTTTCTCATTTCCTGCTTAACCTCGCGAGCTTTCCTCACGCTCATTGTTGTGTTGCTCGTCATGTCAAAGTAGATGGGAGTCTGGTCCACATTGCTGATTTGGTCGAGCAGGTATCGCCGCGAGTCGTGGAGCTTGAGGTAGTGCATATGGAAGGCGAGAACTTTCTCCCCATAAGCAGCAGGCAGCTTCTAGCATACACTAGTATTCCGATGAAGAGAGAAGCCAGCCCTCTTCATAAATTTCGAAGCCCTCCTGACTTTGAAGTCTGTTCGGAGTATCCCAGCTTCCGCAGCGAAGACCCGGGCTTGTTGCGTGATCATTTCGCATGTTACTGGATGGGACCGACCACGTATTTCGGTGACATACGCTGCAAGCTTGACCTCCAGCTTCAGAAAGCGTCCTGACTTTGGCCCGCGGAAACCTTTTCGGTTGGAGTCGCAGTCGAAAATTCTGTCTCGCTGCTTCTGCCACTCCTGCACCAACCATTCAGAAGCGTCGAACATGTCGCCCGCCGCGCAGTTGTCAGTTTCTTCGGCGTAAACGATGGCCTCCCTCTTGAACGCGGCAGTGAATGAGCGCCGAATGCTTTTCGAACCTGGAGAGCTCATGGCGAAGCACGCGGCCAGCAGTCGAGTCAAAAGCACCAACTCCAAGCACCACCAAACAAAAAGTGATCGGTGTCGGGTCGTCAGCTCTTCCAGCAAACATCGGCATTCCCCTGAAGTGCCGCCATCTAGCCGCCGTATTACGCAACCAACTGAAATAGCGGCTCTTCCATCAGCTAGCGACACTCCCGGGCGCTGGCGCAGACTCTGCGATTGGAACAGCGGCCCTTCCTTAACTATCGATACTCCCGCGAGTGAAATGAAATGACATTGGTTTTTGGGGAAAGGAAATGGCGCAGTATCTGTCTCAAATCTCGGCGCCAACCAAGCTATAAGGGAAGAGATAAAGGAGGGAGTGAAAGAAGAAAGAGGTGCTGTAGTGGAGGGCTCCGGAATAATTTATACCACCTGGGGATATTTAACGTGCTGTACTGGCATGCCTTTGCGTTTCGCCTCCATCAAAACGCTGCCACCGCGGCCAGGTTCTAACCCGGGTATCCTGCTCAGTAGCCGAGTGCCCTAACCTCTGAACCACCGCGGCGGGTAGCGGTGTGTGCAGTAAAAGTAAAAAATGAAAAATCCTTGCCAGAAAGCCCGCAGAATATCTGAATGCTACGCTTGGAGCCGTAGAGCAAACAAAAAATTGTAACGTGGCAGTAGCATCCCTGATAGATAATTTTTCTTGCTTTTATTGGCAATTCAAAGCTTCACTTCAATTATAAGTCGACCCCCTTCACTTCGGAGTTTTAAATATAAAAAAAAAGGGTGCACTTACAGACTTACAATCGTGTAAGTACGGTAATTACTCTTGTTATCCATGGGTTTGTTCTGTGTGCTGGCTTGGTTTTTTGTGGGATATACTTGAATAAGCAATCTTGCACGATTGTTACAAAAGATAGCCATAACTGGTTGACAGACACTGGTAACTTGAGAGCTAGAACGAAAATTTGTGTATGACAGTTCCAAATGGCCAAGAATGGTAGTATTATCCACTTTGGACCAGTCAGAAATCCATGCTTTCACTCTTTGAACAGAAGTCGGTGTTCTTAATGGGAGGACGCATAATGTAGCGTTGCGGTCTGAAAAATCGTCTACTACCTCACATGGATAATTTGTAAGCTGAACTATGTCACTAATAAACGCAAAATCAAGGGTACTAGTACTTTTTTTCGTAATGTGGATTATTTGAACGAGACCAAAGTTAAAAGAGATATCAAGCAGTGCTTTTGAGCTAAGTATGTCTGTGTTACCATGGCAGAGGGTTTTCCAGTTGACGCAAGGGAGGTTAAGATCGCCCATAAGAACGGCATTTTTTGACTTGCTTAAGTGATGTTCCATGTAATCTGTCATCAGACACAACGTTTCATCGGTATCATCAGGTGGCCAGTACATTGTGCCTAAGTGAAGTAAGCATTGACCCATGGTGATTTTGCACCAAAGTGCTTCAACGTCATCGATAACTGGCATGGTTGCTGCGTGTTTGCTATCTTTGATCAAGACTGCCACTCCACCGCCACGTGTACCTCGGTCCTTACGCATCACGGTAAAGCCAGGCGGAAAAATATCCGCATCTGAAATGCTGGGAGAGAGCCAGATTTCTGATAACGTCAGGGTTATGTTCGATTATAAAGGCTTCAAGTTCAGTTGTTTTATTCACAAGGCTTCTGGCATTTATGTTGGCTATTGTTAAGAAGTAGAGCGTGTCGTGTTTGCTCATTTTTTTTTTTTTGCTTCATGTTACTCGTTTCTTTCCTACAGCTACTGTGGTTTCCTTATCATCGTCCCAGGTATAGAGCACATCGTTAACTTTAATCTTGTCAAAGACCAACGAAACTTTTTCACCTTTATCCTTGTTTGGCTTACAGCTGTCCCAAAGCTTTTTTCGGGTGTTGTGAAGTTGTGGTGAGAATTCTTCGCTTACTGATATTTCCAAGTCCTTCAATTTGTGGCAGTTTTGGAAGATTTTTGCTTTGTCTCGAAAATCACATAACTTTGGAATGACAGGTCTGGTTTTGTTGGCCTTTGCTGCGCCTAGGCGATGAATTCTTTCAACTCCCGAGATTGTTACACCAAGGGTGGTAGCTGTAACACCCTCGATTACTTCCGTCTCAAGGTCCTCTGTAGTTTCTTCTATTGATTCTTTTATCCCGTAGACAATTACATTATACCTCCTACTCCTGCTGTCTAGGTCGTCAACTTGTAGTAGTAATTTGTTCATGCTGCTTTCTAAACACGAAACCTTCTCATCGACGCCAGCTGTTCTCAATTGTAGAAGGGATAGCATGTCCAGTTTAGCGTGGACTGCTTCTAATGACTCGTTAGTGGTCTTGTTTTCGTTTTTGATCTCATTAACATCAGCAGCAACCTTGCACACTTTACTCAACACTTCTTGCAAAGTAGGGCCTGGATTAGATTCCATGTCGTCGGCTAACAACAGCAGGCACTTTAAAGAGGCGGAATATTCAGAGATGGTAGAATACATTTGCCATGGGCATGGCAGCAGCAACAAGGAGATGTCATTGCTTCTAAAACATTTGAACTGTTGTCTTACCTGAATGAAGAAAACAAGAGGGTTACTGGTCATCATCCTAGCAGTGCCGCCATGCCCAATGCCTGGGTGGGGTGTGTCGCCATATCTATAGGCAGGTGATATCGATGCCGTTGTGCTCCCTGGCACGCTTTCGGGTGGCGCGCAGCCGAGGAATTCTAGCTGGCCGAGCATCCCGTCGCAGGCAGCCTGGTCCCACGGATTATTGCAGCGCTCGCCGGTCTGCAGAATGGATGGTGTCAGTCCCACATCAGGGATCCGGATGCCGTAGGCATAGTCGTTGACGTACAGCACAAGACCAAGGGCCTGAATGAAGAAAACGAGAGGGTTACTGGTCATCATCCTAGCAGTGCCGCCATGCCCAGTTCACAGTAGTAAAACACAAAATAAGCCAGTGGAAGATGCTCGCACTGCAACTATGGCTGTCGTCTGGTTGCCACCTGCGTCATCATATGGCACTTATAACTGGTTTAATGCACACTTGTCCTGTAGCTTTTTGTTGCAGTGTGCAGCCCCTGCCGTGCAGTCTTGTTGTTGTCACCTGGGCTTTTGGGATTTTCTGGTGGACCTGGTCTGTAAACATGGCCACAGTCTGGCAGTCATCAGGATGGGTAATAGCGGTGTACAGCAGGGTTTTTCTGCTCACATTGCAGTGTCGAGACCAATGCTGCCGTCATCTGTCGACAGCCGCGAGCACGCACTGGTGAAATGTTCTATCCTCGTGTCAGAAGTATCAGCCCATCATCTGGACAAGAGGTGGGTTTTGTCGCCAGTACTAATGTGACACGCATTTGCCACTTTCTCTGGACCTGGAAAGGGATAGGTAGTAGATTTCTTCATAACAGGTACGGAGGCGAAATTCTATTCGGTCGTTCCAGCTCCTATAGGTGGCGTGGCAGCAGTGCGACGTGGCGGATGAGTCGGTGATGGCGCCGATGCCATAGCGTCCATCTCTATAGAAGCAAAGTGACTTCTTGATGTTGTGGCTCCTTTGGTGTGATTTTTAGAGTGTAGATAAGCAGCAGTAAATGATTCTTGGTTATGAATAAGACCCTGTGCTTGAGTTTGGCTGCATTACAGGCTCGTAATAAATTTTTATCGATATGAGCATGGAATCCCTAGTTCGCAAGTTCCGCACGTGCGAGAACCCCGTTAGCGTTGAAACTTGCTAACTCAGCATGAAGTGCATATGAAAAGGCACGTGTTTGCTGGATGTATCAGCCGAGAACAAAAAAAAAATTCTCAGTTATCAATTGGCGCACTCTAAACTTGTAAAAAGGGGTATTGCCGTGAATGCCTTCTGCGCTTCTCTCAATAAGTCGTGCGAGCATTGCATCACAGAAAGTGTGAGACTGCAAAAGCTTCGCCTAGAGAACGCCGGGTTTCCAGAGGATACTCTGACATCTGTTGCAGAAAAGCTGCTGAAGGAAGTGAGAACTGGGAGGCAACAAAACCGTGACGATCCCCAGTGGCAGACTCAGCTTGTGGCTATGCCGTATCTTCACAACATGTCGCACCGTCTAAAAAGGGTGGCGAAAAAGTGTGCCGTTGATCTTGTTTTGACTGCCCTGAAGAAACTAGTGCGCTTGTGCCCACTCGTGAACAGCGAGGCAAGGAAGCCAATGTGCACTATGAACCACCAAAACAAGTTCGTACCGTGCAAAATCGGTGTTGTCTATAAAATCCCGCTCACTTGTGGCAAGGCTTATATTGGGCAATCAGGAAGATGCCTTAATGAAAGGCTGAGAGAGCACCGCTTGGCAACAGAATCCATATCAGCGAGGGGGAATCTCGCGGTGCACTGCAAACGCTGTCTCATCGAACGGTACCCTGGCGACCCTGACCCTGTACCCTGCACACCAGTCTTGCATGAAACAAGCATTCTAGGAACACTAAAAACGCAATCGGAACGGGAAATTTTCGAAGCTATGTGCATTGATAAAGAAGGTTCAAAATGTGTCAGCACCCCATCTGTTTATCTATCAAAAAAATAATTGTTGTTCTTGAAACGTGGCGTTGCTACTGCGCGTGTGTTAATATCAGCAATTGAGATGTCTTATATTGAATGTTTTTTCGAATAAACGACAGTTGAAGACTAGCGTACGTCCTGTGCATTTGTGTTCTTGTCCCTTGTGTTTACTAAGCGCTAGAAAATATGAGTTCAAACAATATCCAACTAGCCCAAGTTTCTGCCTTATTAAATGACATGGCTTAAATTTGCTTATGTGTACATATTGCTGTTTCTTGTACAGTCAAACCCGAATATATCGAATTCTAAGGGGATCAGAAAATAGTTCGATATAGCGAAAATTCGATACACAGATAGAGGCTTAACCTGCACTCGAGATCATTACAAATTGTGGCTTGCTGATCACAGCAGTCATGAAAGCACTTAATTTGACGGGAAAAAAAAATCTCTAATTTTCGACCGCTTTTTGCTGTGAGTAATGAAGTTGAAAACGCCAGTCTCGATTTTCTCGAGACCGTCCTGGTGCGACAGCCCGGTACCTACCATTTCACCGCAACAACACCGAATAAGGCTGAACGGTGATGTCAGTTCAGCGGCTGTGCATGGGCGCATCTCTTCTGGAACACAGTTGTCCTCATCGTCGCTGGAATCGCGTTCTTGAGCGGCAGCTATTTCCGCCACAATGGGCTCATCAGCGAGGTCAGCTACAGCCTGAACTGCCTGCCTTGCCTAAACAGTTGGTTACCGTGGCCTGCTTTACGTTGTTCCAAGTACCAGGGATCACCTGGATGGCGACGGGCAGGTCAATCTTGAGATCAGTTCCAATCCGCAGTTTTATGAGGAGCCGCTGAACAAGTCTCAGTCTGTATGTAGCCTACCTTGAAAGCCTTTATGATACCCTGGCCCATGGGCTGCTGTCTCGCTGTGGTGTTCGGCGGGAGAAACTTGAGTTCAATATTCTGCAGCTTGCAAGTCATTTGATGGGCCGAGCAGTTGTCTAACAGAAGGCAGACTCGGCAGCCCAACATGCCCAACTCTGCATCCCAAGCCTGCAGCCATTCAGCAAAAAGTTGGCATGTCATCCAGCAGACGGAAAGATGCTTGCAACTCTTGAAGCAGCAATGTGACGTGCTCTTTCCGATAACAAACAGCTGCAGCTTGCACAAGCCATCCATGTTTGCCACAAGCAGAATCGTCACACACACTTTGCTCATTTTCTATCGAGTGTTGTATTCGGCAGTATTTGCCAAAAGAGACCAGTCTCATCTACACTGAAGACTTTGGTGGGCGAAAAGTTCGCAGCAATCTTCGGCCACTCCCCTGAAAGCCACTGCTGCACCTCCTGGCTGCTGACAGCACCACTTTTGCCTGAAATGGCTTTTCTCACAATGCCGTAGCGGTTTTTAAACCATTGCGGCCACCCAGTGCCACCACAAAAGTTCTCTTCGCCAAGAACTGTGGCAAACCATTTGGCCTTCTCCATTAACATGGGACCATCCAGAGGGATGTTTTTTGTGCGGACTTGGAGAAACCGCGCATACAGCGCCTTCTCAACTTTGTCGAAAGCAGCAGGGCACACACGACATGCTCCCGAGCGATTTTGCTCACCTGCTTTGAGCGTGGTGACCTGCTTCTTTTTTAACAGTGTACTTAGAGTGCTCTGCGGAATGCCGAATGCATGTGCCACGGAGGACTTCTTTTCGTCATTCTCGACGCGCCGGATCACCTCAAGCTTTGTTGCGAAGTCCATATTCTTTATCTTTTTTACGTCCATAGGTGCCATGGCTCATTAGATGACAGCAGTCATGCATGCTACAGTTGGCACGTTGAAACAAAGAAACGCACAAGAGAAATGAGACAGGCCCTGCACTGGCCGATGGAGTTGACTGGCGTTGGTCGAGGAGTCAGGGAAGGAATGACAAAGGCACAAAGGGGAATGAAAGAGACAGGCGCAACCACCACCTGGCTCTTTCGAGTTCTCCCTCCCCAGTGAGCGGTTTTCTCTCTTTCGCGAGGAGGAACGGCTTGCAAACGTCGCCGTACGTTGTGTGACCGGAGATGCGAGGGTCTTTGGGGAAAGCGCACCTCCCAGGGGCCTGGCACAATGTTCGAAATATCGAACGGCCGGCGAAACTGAAGTTAGATATACTACACAACTGTCCTATACTTTTACATAGTATATTCAAGGGGATGACCTTTGTGTTCGATATAGCCAATAATTCGTAATACACGGGTTCAGTATATCCGGGTTTGACTGTATTCTTTAGTGATTCTTTGGTGTCATTGTTTTAAAATCGTATAACCTTTAGTACTGCCCTCTTCTGTTTGTAGACTCGTCAAGCTGCCTACAACCCCTTGATCTGTATTGTAACATGGGAGAACAAACTAATCCAATTGCTGCCTCTACCTGAGCAGACAATTCTCTCTGTGCAGTTGAAGCGGTCAGCCGGGTTACGCAACTTAGGCAACACGTGCTACATGAATGCCACCCTGCAGTGCCTGGCCAACACCATCCCGCTGGCACTTCACTTCCTGTCTGACCGGTACAAGGCTGACATCAGCAGGTGGGTGCAGCGCCAGGGGAAATCGGTGCTGTGCATGCTGCATCTCATGTTACACTGGCATGGTAACCAGCGGTGCATTGTTCACGTGTTGATTACAAGTCAAGCCTGAACAACTTGTATTGGTCGGTGCACTCATATCGCCTCACTCACGTCTGGGAGTGGACATGAGCGGATGGGAATGTGGGTAGCCATGAGTGAGAGTGGGGACGAGAATGGGGGAGAGAGAAAAAGGAATTTTAATCACAGGACAGGAGGAGAGGTGGTATGACTGAGTCCATGTGAATGTGAATACAGATGAGTGGCGAGTGGATGCAACAGCCAAGTTGTGGAAATATGGTACGGTCAGCTGCCCTCAGTCATCAGCTTCAGATGCAAGTTCATGATAGAATTCTACAAGTTGTCTGGTACAAGACAGACCTTTGCGGAACCCATGTGGTTCTTTTATTAATAAGTCGTTTTTTACCAAGTGATTCATTATAGCTGTGTACAAGATATGTTTGAAGATTTTGCATGAAATTGATGTTAGAGAAATGGGTCTGTAATTCGAGACGTCCTTTCTTGATCTGCCTTTATGAACTGGGACAACATGATATACCTTCCAGTCATCGGGTATCCAAAGATTTTGTATAAGTAAGATATAGATATTGTGAAATAGGATGCGCACAGTTCTTTAGTAAATGGGATGATATACCGGCTGAGGTAGGGGCGCGACTTCGGAGGTATCAGCGGCGAACATTTGTATGCCCCGACAATGACGGCCAAGTTTTCCTGTGCGCGCCGCATTCTTGGGGCAAAGCCATCCTCGAGCATTTGCTGGGGAAGCTGCTGAGAGCACACGTTTGGTGCACTCACTTTGCTGCCTGGAGCCGGAAGTCGAGCGGCAAGGCACAACGGATCTCCGTGTGCCGGCCGCAGAAGGTTGGGGAAACGAGTTGCGTACTTGAATAACGCCTGCGTGTAGCTGGCACGGAAGTTCGCCTTCCCGGCCGGCTGGACACAGAGTGACCCCACAGCCTATTGCAGCTTTTCCAACTACTAACCGAAGTGGTTCATGAACCCACATGTGGCGATAATATCTTAGTTTCCATCCTGACCACGTGTCTACTCGTGTGCTGGAGGAAATCTGCTTCAGCTTGCCTCATCCTCACAATGCTAAAGTAAGTAAACAGAGACTGGACTAGTATGCACGTGCAGACATGCCTAAAATGAATAGCATTCCAACAAGCTTTGCAGCTGATTTCCATTGCAAATGAAAATTGGTGTTTATTTCATGATAAACTAAAAGGACAAATGCATTCCAAAACTCGCAATACAAACTGCATTAATGATCCCTGGTTCACTAACGATTGCAAAAGGTATTTAAACAGAAAGAAGAGGCCATGTACAGGAGGGCTTCGAGAACTAATGCCCCACTCGACTGACATAAATACAACGCTTACTGCAAGCAAACTCGAAGAAGCGAAACAAAAATAATATAACAATGCACTTCTGAATCTCTCAAAAAGTGGTCCCAATCCTAAAAACATCGTTTCGCCAGCATTAACAGCAGCAGACGGCTCACCATTAGACTTGTGTGCCGAAATCTTCAACAAGTCTTTTAGTGACATACTATTCACAAATGAACTTCCTTTTGATAACTTACCACCTCTTTCTCCACCTGTCAACCGGTTTCAATTCGCACCTGTTACTATCACAACAGATGGCATTGCCCACGCCATTCGGAACTAAATAAAGCCCCAGGACCCAATGGGATCAGCACCGAAATTCTTAAACTAACATGCCACGAATCATCAGCTTTGCTCACACTAATATTTCAGCTACCTCTGGATACGGGACTCCTTCCGGCCAACTCGAAATAAGCACACATCATCCCTGCACATAAAGCATGTATAACACCGATCCAAACAACTACAGGCCTATCTCAATTACTTGTACGTGCTGCAAACTACTAGAGCATATCTTGTTTTCCCAGATCTTGAACCATTTGTATCTAGCTTCTCGAGAACCAACATGGATTCTGATGAAATTGATCATGCCAGTCCAAACTTTTTCTACTTGTGACTGACCTTCACCAAAGCCTGCATATGTCGCATTCCACAGACGCCATTTTCATTGACTTTTCAAAAGCTTTTGGCCATGTTGCTCACAAACGCTTATTACTAAAGGCCTGTAATTTACAGTTAGGCGATAAACAACTTCATGGATCGAGCAGTTTTCAACCGTCTTTACCAGTCGGTCAAAATTGAGAACTTTATTTCGAAACCCACTCGCTTAGCATCCGGAATCCCGCAGGGCTCAGTATTAGGGCCCTTGCTTTCTTTAGTTTATATAAACGGCATAGCCTCTAATATTACATCACCGATACGTCTTTTAGCAGATGACTGCATAATTTACAGACTAATAACTACTCTGACGGGATGTCCTAGCACTTCAGTCCGAGTTAGCAGAACTAACGGAATTGTGTTCATCATGGCAGATTGATATTAATATAAGTAAAACTAAACATATAAGTTTCTCCTGCGTAGCAGAAACGTCACAAAATAATTATAGATTAAATAATAACGGAATTCATTCTGTGCCATGTATCAAATATCGAGGAGTATTTCTCAGCCATAACCTGACCTGGGATGCTCACATAGAATACATGACTAACAAAAGTTTTAAAAAAATTGGTCTTTTGAAATGCCATTTATCCCTCGTGAACGCTGAAACAAGACACAGCGATTATATCACGCTGATCAGGCCAGCTGTTGAATACGCCTCTATTATATGGCATCTTTCTGACTTGATTCTTATGAATGCCCTGGAAGCAGTGCAAAATAAAGCAGCCAGATTCATACTGTCATCTTCCTCACGTCACCAAAGCATATCAGCACTGAAGCACACCCTGTATCTTCAACGTCTTGTTACGCGTAGAAAGTTTGCTCAGTTGTCATTCTTTTACACGTTATACGATAGTGTATCTTTGGTTACAGGCGCGAAAACAGACACAACACAAGGCAGAAAGACAGGGCGGAGCGCCACTCACAACTGATTTATTTGAAGGCAACACGGACAAATATTGCAAAGAAAGGAAGCATGTGCGTCAGCGACAAGTCCATATCTTTGTATAAGGCAGACAACAATTTTTTCACTCCTTCGCTATCTTATCAACCTTGAAGATGATAGCATTCCTTGCATGTACGATGGCATATATTTGTCCGTGTTGCCTTCAAATAAATCAGTTGTGAGTGGCGCTCCGTCCCGTCTTTCTGCCTTGTGTTGTGTCTGTTTTCGCGCCTGTAACCAAAGATGTACAGTTACCAACGTGCCCAGCAAGACGTTCTTTTATGCCATAGTGACCAGCCATTCTCCGAAATCATCTTTCCTGCGCCCCATTGTTCAGCTCGCCTGGATCGTGCGCATAAAGTCCGCTCAATCTTCGCTTGCACGCTAAAATATCAGAAGTCGCCACTGGTATTGGCAATAAATGAGTGGAACGCACTGCCATCTAGCATAGTCGGCCATACTGAATCATCGCCTTTTCAAGCAGCTTTAGTAACACTGTTGAACACACATACAGTGCTTGACTTCTGTGTAAGTTATGAATGCTCTTACATTTTGCCGGCACCCTTTTGCTTTGCTTACGTTCTGTTATTCCTGTGCTGTGCTGAAGAATGCCTGGGCTTGTTTTGTGTACCAACATGTTTTCACAGTTCCTGGATCTTCTGTTATGCCAAAATGTTGACCCAACTTTGCGTGCTGCACATTTTGTATCATTTGTTATCGGTTGCTGCTTCTTTGACACATTCCCTCCTATGTAATGCCCAGTTCTGGGTGTAGTGGCTGTGCGCATACTGATAGCGACACGCGCGCTGCTCAGATGCACCTTTTTGGCAAGGGTTTATACACCGCGGTGTCGAGCGCCATCGGAGCTCTTCATCCTAGCTTGCCGCTGACGGCGACCCAGCTCTGCTGGCACTCGCCAGTAACATTGTTAGATGGAATAAAGAAATTCTATCATTCACTGCAACTTTGTGGTTCTTTCTTGCACGGAAGAACACCACACTGGGCGTTTAGGGTAAATAAATAAGTTGTAACGACGAAGAAGTGCCCTCACGGCAGCGAGACTGCTCTCGGTGAGCGCGTGCTTTGGACTGGTGCTGCTGGAACCACTGACTGTCTGTGAACGCCGTTCTGCACTTAATGCTTTGTGTCATGCTGTGCTCTGTGCTTTGTGCCCGAAAAACTCATTGCAAAATAAATCAATTCGTATGGGTGCTGAGCCTACTTTTCACCTCGTAAGTTTTACCCCAGTCGTCCCAGCTGGCGACACAAGCACCACTGCGTCTTGCTTACCTCACAGATCGGTACTTTGGCAAAGTGGAGTTTTGGGCCAGTTGGTGACTCATGATTTGCAGGTGAGCTTAGCGTGAGACAAACGAGGGACACAGGGCGAGCGCTGTGTCCCTCTCTTGCCCTCATTTGTTTCATGCTAAGCCCACCTGCAAATCACAGATCGGTGTTGGTGGCCCACAGTGGTGCAAGAATTTTTTATTTGCAGCGGAGCGTGTGAGCTGTCGTCTGTACAACTGTCAACCAAAGATGAAGCCATAAGCCGCATTCCTTTCCTTTACAAGCACATGTGCCTGTGCTCAGCCAGTGCCTCAGCTCAGCCAGATATCGAATGTTTGGGAAGTGCATTTAAAGCCACCTTTTGTTTCTTGAAGTTGTTGTTCTGGTGATATGTACGAATGTTCAATTGGCCCACGGGATTTCACAAACGAGGCCTGGGAAAAGTTCTCAGCGGCAAATACTGTGCCCGGCAGGTTAAAAACTCTGTGCCAGCAAGCTTTGTATGAAGCAGCGGCTGTGGTGAACAGTCATGCCCCTTGCTGCTGCAGGGACACTCACAGGGGCGGTGAGACGGCTCATGAGTTCAAGAACCTGCTTGCCCAAATGTACTACAACGACAAGAGCGTCTCGCCCAAAGGATTCAAGGTAGGTGCTTCCAACTTTCGTTTCATTTCATTACATGAAAGGCCCTAGTGCAAGCATTGTATTGCATTGTTATGTTTTAGAAGTGTTTGCATGAGGTTCCATGGAGCAAAAAGCAGGGACAAGACAGAGCACAGGCACTAACATCCACTGATTGGTGCTCAGAGGGTTTATGAAGGTACAATCAAGAAGCACAAGACAAAACTAAACTAATCGCAACGAAGAGAAAATATAAAATCATGTAAGCACGTTTCACAAGTTCGCACAGTGCCGTGCATTTAAGGAGGCAATGTCTTTTGTCGGTAGTGGTAAGGGTGGACTGCTAACAGAATTTTACGGCTGTGCGAATATTCGAAATTTCGAATACGAATCGAATATGCTTCGTATTTGGTTCATATTCGTATTAGAGAAATGATATTCGTGAATTTCCCAGTATTCTAAAATTTCCAAACACTCGGCAGCAATTGTATACCACGCCGACTTTCGTAAATCTGATTGTTGGAAAAGCACAATATCTGGGAAAATTATCTGAATATAAAGATTAAAGTTCCAGGAAAACAATACAAAGGCCCTGTTCTCTTTCTTCTTCATCGTTTATTGCGTGGACCGATCGCATTCCGATGGCGCTAGGCTTGACCTTGTGCGCAATTCCGCAAGTGGGCTTTCCCGCATACCACGCGTGCTGCGAGCAAGATGGGGACGACCCGCTTCTAACAATTGCAACGTGAAAGCGCGTTTATTTTTTTATCCTTCCGTAATATGCTATCTAATTAATGCCCACACCCATGGCATTCGTTCTGTCACCTTAACTCTCTTAGCGTGACCACCGCCATCTTGTTTTGGTCAACTAGCTATGCGGGAAAGCCTACTTGCGGAATTTCGTGTGAGGCTCCTAAAGGGGCGAGTCGAGGTGTCACAAAAGGGCAAGCGATCCTGTAAAAATCCCGCGTATTGCATGGTGCACTGTAACCCATGCACCTCTTAAGTGGGCCTAACGGCAGGCGTGACAATGTTCGGAGGGCCCCTGTCACTAGGTCAAAAAAAAAATCTGGCCGTGTAGTTTTGGTGTCTGAGCTTTGCCACTCGCCCGTGGCAATGGCAACTGCCGGCCCGCGCATTCACCAGTTGTCCAGTCTCAGCAGTGCCGCTTTCGGACGCTGACTGACTCGTCGCTGGTGATTTTTTCTTTCCCCTTTTTAGAAGCAGTCTCGCCATTCCGACCTCAATGTGCGTTCCCATCTCGCTTACGTTCGGGATGTTTTCCAGCACGCTGAAACTCGGTGCTTGGCACAGGATTACAGGTGTTTGCATGATAGATCCGCCTCATAAGACTACCAACCCGCCGCGGTGGCTCAGTAGTTACGGCGCTCGGCTGCTGACCCGAAGCACGCGGGTTCGATCCCAGCCGCGGCGGCGGAATTTCTATGAGGGCGAAATTCTAGAGGCCCGTGTACTGTGCGATGTCAGTGCACGTTAAAGAACTCCAGGTGGTCGAAATTTCCGGAGCCCTTCACTACAGCATCCCTCATAGCCTGAGTCGCTTTGGGACGTTAAACCCCCATAAACCATAAACCAAACCATAAGACTACCACATTTACGGCAGTTTTTTTCGGGGCCGAGGGGCATTTTATAAATCGACCTTCGAATAACCTGGGCATTTCTGTCGGTTCCTTCAACTCCGAATTAATGAGGTTTTACTAGCCATCGTGTTATTTTTGTTTCCAGTCTTGTCATGTTATGGGTGTCATTTTGCCTGACCACATTACAGGTTGGATACTGTAATGCTGTTCAGTTAAGTAGTACGCATTTCTGCGCACATCGTTTTTTTTTTTATACAGTGCTCAGGCAGTGTAGCTTTGTTTATTCCAGTTGCAAAAGCCATACACTATTTTGAAAAAAAAATTTGAGCAGCAATGTTTGCTTGTTTATCTTTTCTGAATTTATTTTTTGTGTTGACCAGATATTCGATTCGATATTCGAAGCCATTTTTTCTTCATATTCGTATTCGATTCACATTCGAAAATTTCATATTTTCACACCCTTAAAAATTTTCAATCCCAACCTTTTCCATAGCAGAGGCTTCAATTATCTCCCTTGTTCTTTTATCTTCATTTTTGCCTCTCACTATATCATCATGACAAAATGTAATGGAAGTTTCCCCACCCCTTGTGTAAACCCCGAAAGGTGCCTTTAAGGTAAATAAATGAAATGAAATGAATTCCTCAAAGCTAGGTTTGCACTTATGAAAACGGCTGTGACGTGCCAAATGTCTGGATTACCCATTCCTAACATTCGTGCTGTGCTAGCCTAAGCATTCAGCCCTGACAGCACTCATCAGGGTCATTGTTCGATTCGGCACCAGAACCCATTTGTACCGTGCACTGACAACATTGTGTACAAGACACCGCTTTCATGCGGCGGCCATCGTACATTGACCAAACGGGGGATTGCCTAAATGAATTTTAGGCGAGCACAATGGGAACATTCAGGTTGGGGGGTGTGGACATTTGGCATGTCATAGCTGCTTTCATGAGTGCAAGCCTAGCTTTCAGGAATACCTACTGATCGGGAAAAATGGAGATAAAAGAACAAGAGAGATAATTGAAGCCTTTGCAGTGCAAAGGCTGGGACTCAGAATTGTGTAAGCAGTCTACCCTTATCACTATCAACAAAAAACATTGCCTTCTGTGCAAACTTGTGAAAAGTGCTTACATGTTTGTGGGTTTTCTTTTGGTTGCAATTTGTTTACTTTTTTTTCAGGGAAAAGACTGATTGGAAAATGCGACAGTGCGTGAGAGTGGACGGGCAACACTGGTGCAGAGTGGGGAAGGCTAGAAGGTGCATAGGGCTGCTAGAAATTTCATGGAAGAAAGATAGGCTGGAAATGCAATGACAGAGTGATAAGGGACATAAAGGCGGAAACGCTACGATGCATGAATGAACCTGGCAGCTGCGTCGTTCCGTGATGTTTGGGACCTACGGGGTTCTGTCTTTCTCCCAAGCCGTGCGCGAGGGATAATGAACCTGGACTGCAGTCGCTGTGCCAGCTGGGTGGGGCCCAGTTGGATGCCTGCTCCACCCCAATGGCCGGTTGTGTCCTCTCCACGGCACATTTCCTTCTCTCTTCTTGAAGCAGCACTGCGCTGGGCAAAGCCAATTTCGGCAGGAATTGCCGGTTGACCTTACCATGTTTGCTGCACCATGGTGCCACACCACTTGACCTTTGACATTTCGATTCACCAGTCGAGGACGGTAGAATAGGCGGCTGCAGCGTTCATTGGGTGTCCTTTTATCAACCATCAACTGCCACCAGCCAGGGCAACAGGGTGGGCGCACTGCCCATCCTGTGTGCGGAACGCACTCAACGTTACACATGCCAAGCCGCATCTGCAGCACTGCACAGCTTTCACTCTCTAACCAGGTTCAGCAGTAGTTAAACCACAGCAAATTTTTTATTTCAGACATGCATAGCAAAAGGCCCGTAAAGTGCCTGACTAGGCTATGCCACCCTAGGACAAGGGAAAAACTACTTTGGGCACTAGCAATGCTAAAGCAATTTCAGACCAACTGCAATAAATTGGCAGTAAACACACAAATCTTTTTTTATGAAATGTAAACACCGAGAGTTGGTTCAGGGCTTAGTTCTCATGTATTCTGCTCCGATAAATAATAGTGTTCTGACTTCAGTAGTACCCTGATTATGCAGCGTTCATGCGCTCCAACCCGCATTTTACGATGAAATGGTGTAGGCCCAGCGAATCTTCCCTAGAGATAATGCATTAAAAGCCTCAGTTATACAACAACTATTCACACCCCACTTCATATGGGAAGCGTCCAGGATGCGTGACGCTGGCGGAGCACTTTATTGGCTTACATTATGTTGAGCAGGTTGGTTCCAGATCAGAATCGAGACAGAGACATGTGCGCAACGATGCGATCGAGTGTACAATGGCCTGTAATGACGGTTCTGCCGACAGCTCGGTCTATGTGCTTGCAACTTGTGCCGTCCTTGCGAAGCAGCTCTCCTGGCCCCCACGTGCTTCGCTAAGACGTCAGGCAAATCAGCTGTGCGTTCATACTACCATGAAAAGGTGCTAACAGGAACAGTGATTTCCGTGATCGGCGGCGGCTAGTTCGAAAAAGTTTTCCGCTGCGGCTTCAGTGCGAAGCGTTTCGAGCCAGGAGCGAGCGGCACATTGCTGCTGAAAGCGAGCCGAGCAGGCAAACATTGCGTTTCCTTTATGATGTGAACTCCTAGCACTGACTTCACTGTTGCCACTGAGTGACAGCGGTTCTATACAAGTTTAAACAGAAAGACGTGTACTGCACACTGCAAAACACCTTCGAATGGGCAGCTATTTTTCTGGTGCGTCGTCCAAATCATTGTTTTCAAGGCGCTTGTGACGTGTACTTAACGCGCAGAGATGGGAGCACATGTACATCTTATCTAAAGGTGCCCCTTCGACACCGAAAAGCCTGGGTGTGCGCAGTCTCAGAGGTAATCCTTGCAGACGAAAGTGGGCTGTTATTCAATGCACGGGGAAAGGAACTTAATGAATTTTTGAAAGCCAGAGTAGTGAACGCATTTTTTTACAGGAATGCGTTCCTTTGTGCGAGATTTTTCAGTGATATATAACCCAGATCGTGCACCGGTTTCACGCTCTCCCGTCCACATCTGTGTCGTCCGTGTCCATTTTGCGCTATGTTTTCAAAAAGCTGTTACCAACTAGCCCAAATCAAGCTACTGTTGCAACAAACTCTCTTAAAAGTCTTATAATCATAGTTCTACTGTAGTATTTATATATCAGGCTACTCATTGAACAGTTCAGGTACTAATGAAGACAACCTCTGTAAACTGTAATTTATGCATGATGTCATCTTAACTAATAAGCTCTGTCATGGTTACTGCTTAACTTGATAGTTTTCCTGAAACTTCATTCTGTTTGCTCAGTATTGGCATAGGACATCCAGAGATAGTTTTTGTTTAAGTAGTTATTTCATCTGAACTATGCTATAAGTGGTTAAATACAAAGCAGTTCTTTCAGTGTAGGGCATGTTTCCAGTTGCTTGTATAACTTGCCTTTGTAACGATAATTACGGTTTGTCTTGGTTGTCGTTGACCACACCAGAGAGCAGTACACGAGATGTGAATAAACAAGCGCATGCTAGATTTTATGTTTAGCATAAGACAGGAGGAGTGACCTTAGTTTCTTTAGCATGCCAATTGCTCTAAGCACGACATGGGGTGACCATGGAAAGTTTTCTTCCAACACAACGCCTAAAAGTCGGATCATGGATGAATGCTGGATTGGGGCTCTCTGAAAGCCGAAACTAAGGCTGTTACATTAGTTGGATCTTTCGGCTTAGCAGCAAATATTTTGTTTGTTTTTTTATCCAGTTGCATTTCATTTTCTTTCAACCACATATTCAGGCTTTCTAGCCATTTATTTGCTTCTGTGCATATTTCATGCGTGTTAACTCCTGAGAAAGACGCATTTGTATCATCTGCATATAGCACCATTTCTTTTTACGTGCTTGCATGTGATTACGTATCATTACGTGATTAGCAGTATCATTTATGTTCAATAAATGCAAGAAAGGTACTCCATATTTAATAGTTTCCATCTCTGATTCTACTTTATTAAGCCGTATATGCTGGAAATTCAAAATTAAAATATTTTTCGAGACGAAGCATTTGTTTCACTTCACAATTGAGCACCACCCTTTTAGTGGTGGAAATATTTTTGACTGCCCTACAGTGTAGGATTCTAAAAAATTTTGCTACCTGTTCCGTGTAGTAAAACATTTTTCACTGACTTTAAAATCGCATTTTTCATCGGTGGTTTTCTTATGGCAATGATCAAGAATTATTTTTTTTTATTGCAGGTGTAGTCGATGGGGTCAAATTTAAAAAATAGCACCCATTGAAGACTGGCAGATCTTTCTGAATGCACACAACACAACCCTTGCACAGGAAACGTTTAGACCCTCTTGAACATATGCTAGCAGGCGCAAACATTTGCACAATAAAACTTTAGAGTTATTGTGCAAAAAAGTGGTGTCTTACATTTAGGGTGCTAGGCGTATATGGGCTAATTACTGTGAACTGTGATCTGCAAGTTAAAGAGCTTTTAATTAGAGAAAGTGCTCAGCTACCATAAAAGGGAAGTTTGTGGAAAAAGAATTGGTGCTGCGCTCAGTGAAATTCCTTTCTGAAGTCTAAAAAGATACTAGGTGTGAACAGTTTATTTGCTATGCTGTAGATAATTTCTTCTTTAATTCCAAGAAGGGCTCTTTCCACCCAATTACTTTTATCGAATCTTTATTGCTCCTTCATGATTATGTTGTAAGCATTTAGAATGCTTGTTGTTCTTTTGTTTCTTAGTTGTGTGTTCTGCTATCTTTGAGAATACAGAGAGGATAGAAATCGGTCTATAGCTATTTAAATCGTCAGGAGATCCCCTTTTATAAATGGCGGAAACTTTTGCTAGCTTCATTTTGCTTGGAAACTCGCCTGTTGTCATAATACGGTTACAAATGTATGCCAGTGGGATACCATCATCATCATCAGCCTTACTACACCCACTGCAGGGCAAAGGCCTCTCCCATGTCTCTCCAATTTACCCTGTCCTTTGCCAGCTGCATCCATCATTTGCTTGCAAACTTCTTAATCTCATCCGCCCACCTAACCTTCTGCCGCCCCCTGCTGCGCTTACTTTCTCTTGGAATCCACTCCGTTACTCTTAAGGACCAGCGGTTATCTTGCCTTCGCATTACATGCCCTGCCCAAGCCCATTTCTTTCTCTTCATTTCGACTAGGATGTCATTAACCCGTGTTTGTTCCCTCACCCACTCTGCCCGCTTCCGGTCTCTTAACGGTACACCTATCATTTTTCTTTCCATCGCTCGCTGCGTTGTCCTTAACTTAAGCTGAACTCTTTTCGTTAGCCTCCACGTTTCTGCCCCATAGGTGAGTACCGGTAAAATTAAGTGCTTTGTACACTTTCCTCTTGAGGGAAATTGGTAAACTGCCACTCATGATCTGAGAGAACCTGCCACATGCGTTCCACCCCATTCTTATCCTTCTAGTTATCTCCCTCTCATGATCAGGATCAGCTGTCACTACCTGCCCTAAGTAGACGTATTCCGTCACAATTTCTAGGCTCTCGCTGCCAATTGTGAACCGTTGTTCCCTTGCTAGGCTGTTGAACATTACCTTGGTTTTCTGCATGTTAACTTTTAGACCCATCGTTCTGCTCTGCCTGTCTAACTCATTGATCATGATTTGCAGTTCGCCTCCTGAGTGACTCAGCAAGGCAATGTCATCAGCAAATCGCAGATTATTTAGGTATTCTTCATTTATTCTTATTCCCAACTGTTCCCAATTCAGGCCTCAGAATACCTCCTGTAAACATGCGGTGAACAGCATTGGCGAGATCGTGTCTCCTTGCCTGATGCCCTTCCTTATTGGAATTTTATTGCTGACTTTATGGAGGACTATAGTAGCTGTGCAGTTGCTATATATATCTTCCAGTATTTCGACATAAGGCTCTTCTACACCCTTATTACGCAATGCCTCTATAACTGCTGAGGTTTCCACTGAGTCGAATGCTTTCTCATAATCAATGAAGGCTATATATAGAGGTTGGTTATATTCTGCGCATTTCTCTGTCATCTGAATGATAGTGTGAGTATGATCTATTGTGGAATATCCTTTACGAAAGCCTGCCTGATCATTTGGCTGATTAAAGTCCAACGTTGCCCTTACTCTATTAGCAATTACCTTAGTAAATACTTTGTAGGCAACGGATAGTAAGCTGATCGGCCTGTAGTTTTTCAAGTCCTTGGCGTCTCCCTTCTTATGAATTAAGATAATGTTTGCATTCTTCCAAGCTTCTGGTACAGTCGAGGTCAGAAGGCATTGCGTATACCACTCATCGTTTATAGCGGTTTTAGCTCGACTTCGTCGGGGCCACAGACACAATTACATTGGTCTGTGGGAGGCAGTTTTCAGCTATGTAATTCTCAGTTTCTGAAAAATTAATCTTTTGGTCAGTGGATTTTTGTTTCCTATTTCCTTGAATGTCTCCCACATGACTCCCAGCATCACATGACATGAGTTCCCGGCAGTGCTAAGAAATTTATCTATGAACAGTTAAACCTTGATTTAACCAAGTCGATAAAATCAGCAGTTTACTTCATAATATTGAAATTTTGCAACATCAAAATTCGCCTCCTAGCATGCTTAGAAGCCGCCAAAAACGTGCTGCGGATAACTCACAGAATAAGCCTTTATTTGCAGTTAAAATGCTCCTTCTGCCCTTTGTTTGCTAGCAGTTACGCGCATCTTGTTTTGTGAGCCGCCCCAACACATCTATTGTGCCAACCGTGCATCGTATAAAGTTGGGCTTGTTTGGTTGTCATCACCCACCTGTAAGTGCTCCGAGCACACCGCAGACACGACATTGCGTTCCACTACTGTCACCGCTGTGACCGCATTTCCCTTACTCTTCTTTCTTTCTTCATGTCGGCGAGAACGAGGAGAGGGTCCTCCAGTCGCCAACCAGTGAAATGAAATCAGGCCAACCCGCTCCTCGTTTTCTGCCTTAAGCGTGAGTGTGTTTCTTTTTTCACATGAGAGGCGAGGTTGTCAGGTGTGAAGCGCGTGACCGGGTTCGCAGCTGACGGGTGTGGAAACGGCACTCACCTTCCAGTCCTTTTACCAAGCTTTGGGCATCTATAAACGCAATAAACGCGCCGCGCCGCCTTCAAGCATAAGCAGCGCATCACATTTGATGCCGATTCGCCGATTCTGAGTGGGATAGCGAGAGCCATGCGCTGGCCTGGCAAGCTACCAAGGCTGCGCAGGCAAGCCTCGCCCGCACCGCCCCTTAAGGTGCGGCCGGCGGCCTACTCATTACTGTGATCATCGTCGTGTCTATGCCTGCCATGCAGTCTGTATGCAAGTGCAGTACAGCGCGCATATTGCGTACGCGCTCCGCTGGACCACTTGCGCCCGCCATGCTATTTTTCCGCAGCTTCGTTTCCAGCCAGGACTGACGTTTCATTGCATTGAAAGTGTGCCAAAATTTACTTGGCTGTATTGAGGCTCAAAATATATGGTGTTCTGTGGATTTGAAGTTATGAAAACTGCAATACTTGGTTACATCGAAGTTCGTTACATCAAGGCTTAACTATACAGTTCAGATCCAGCTCTCTTGATGTCCTTATTCAGTTTCATCTCTGGTGTTTAAGAAAACGCTGCGGCTATGAAAGGTGCAAGGAGACGAATTGCATGCCAGAGTAGGCAGCTGTGGGCCGTGTGATCTCCATTGGCTTTGCATTTGTAGCGCTGCACATTTACTGCTTGGAGCTGCACATGCACCGCCATTATGCAGGGAACCACACAGCAGCAAGGGGCATGCCAACTTTCAGGGAACTTTTCTCTGGTCAGCGAAGGCACATTGCAACCTGTGTGGAGTTTCTTTAGGACAAAATCTGCGCATGATTTTTGCACCCCCTTTTGGAAGGCTTGATTTGTACAAAGAAAAGTGCACAAATTATGCGTGTAAGTAGAGTAGATGCGGGCATTGGGTATACAGCATAAGTCGGCTTAAAGCCACAGACTCCTTCCTTAATGATGTGCTTTTTTAGCTGAGGGCACATGTCTGGTGGCAGGTGACAGTGGCCACCATCGCAGAGAAGAATGTTGTGTAAATTCCCTGGTGGCCGTGGTGGCATGCCTTCAAGCGGCGTTCTTTGCTCCCTCTCTGTGCTCCATTTCATGCAGAGCAGGCAATGCTGCCAAAGCTAGCACACCTGTTCGCGCAGGCCAAGTCCACGCCCGAAAAGTAGTTCGCCATACA